>NC_080174.1:75948207-76250355 GCF_950295315.1 Erinaceus europaeus | reverse complement strand
GATCATAAAGTGCAACTAGTTCCCAATTTCATGAATTGTTGTGGAAAAGTGTTACAGAGAAGGAATGATTTCTCTAGGTGAGAGTATTATAGTGATGAGAAGATGAGGGAGGTCACAACACTTCAAACCATGAGTTTTTCTTTTATCCTAGTTTACCTCTACTCATTCACACCAACAAATATCATAACCTACTTAGCATAATTAGTTCATTCCTTAGTTCAGACTGCTGTAATGAAGTGTTGGAGTCTGTGGAACTTCCACATGACAGAATTTAATTATTCACGGTTCTGAAAGATGTAATTTCATGATCGGGGAGCCAGCGTGATTGAGTCCTACAAATGGATTTTTTCTCCAACACATGAGCTCTGGGGCCTGTTTTATTAAAAATAAATAAATAAATAACATTGTACTAGGGGACGGGGAAACAGCATAACGTTTCTGCAAAAAACGTTTATGATTGAGGCTCTGATGACCCAGTTTCAATCCCCACCACTACCATAAGCCAGAACTGAGCAGTGGCGTGACATGGTGTGTGTGTGTGTGTGTGTGTATCTGTCTCTCATTAAAGTTAAGTAAATAAAAATTTAAAACATTGTTCTTTTTATGAGAACTCTGCCTTCAGGATTAAACAGTTCTTGAATGCTTCACCACTTAATATGGCTTTGGGGGTTAGGGTTGGGACAAATAAGTAGAGGTGGAGACTTGAGTATTCTCTGTGTTACAGCTTAGTGTCAGAGCCCTAGAGGGCAGAGTGAGTAAATGGAGGAGGCTGGGAGTTGAGTGCACTGTGCTGGATGGAGGAGGATCTAAGTTGATGGTGGCAGTGATAGCAAGATGCAGCTTATAAAAAGAGAACCAATTGTACACATGTGACAACTATTATCTTGTAAATCATTGTTTCCCTAATACATACTTGAGAAAAAAAAGTGGCAGATTTAGAAATAAGCCCTGGTAGCTTTAGTTTTTGCTCCTCTACTCTAGGAGGTAGTAACATCTGTTAACATCCAGTTAATAACACCTGAGGTTAAGTGGTGGCACACACAGCACAACACATGTTACAGTACTCAAGGATCTAAGTTCAAGCTGCCAGCATCCACCTGTAGGAGGGAAGCTATACAAACAGTGAAGCAGTTCCTGCAGGCTTCTGGTTTTCTCTTGTCATCTCTATCTCCCCATTTCCTCTTGATTTTTCTCTATCTCTACCCAATAAATAAATGTTAAAAGGAAAAAATAAAAGCACCTACTCAGTACCAGGTTCTGGTTTTACAGGCCTGAACACTTTATAAAGACTGATTCATTCAGTGCTGGCACCAAATGAAGATGTAAGTGAAGTTTGTGCACTTTTTTGACAGGTACACAAACCAAGGATCAAAAAGGTTAGAGGATTTACTCAAAGCAATAGGACTGTGTTTTCACTTGTTCTGTTTCCTGCTCTGCTCTGTTGTATACAACAAACTGACCTAATGAACTGCAGTAACAGTAAAAGGTCTAAGATTCCAAAAACAAAAAAAAAAGGGGGGGAGTGGTGATTTGTTCTGTAAATTCAGAAAGAGATACAGAGGTTTGCTTAGAGAGTGTGATCTGTTCTTTTATTGTTGTTGTTGTTACTGTTGTTGTTATTATTACTACTGATTACTAGAGGGATTTATGGCTTACATTAAATACAGTTGTTGTTATATGTGTAAATTTTTTTAGTTTTCTGCAAAATCCTCTCTCTCCCAGCCTAGGTCCTTAGTGTAATCTTATCCTTTCCTCACCTCCTGCTTACCTGCCTTCTGCCAAAGATGACCTGAAAAAAATCTTGGAATTGAGATACAGAGAAGTCCATGTGTTTTTAATATCCTATGGGTGTGGGGACTTGAGCCAGTGTTTTGAGACTGAGAAAGAGGATGGATGTCAGGATGATGTGGCCAATGATGTACGTGAAAGAGGGAAGGAAGGTTGGAAGGAAGGGCTGATGGGGCCCAACCCTGCGGGACTTCCAGAGCCCTGCCACAGGGGGCCATTGAGACTATGAGCAATGCCCTCTTCTTACTGTTGTCCTCTTTAATACACATTGCTAATTAAATGTTTTTTATAGACTTCAAGAACCACATTAACTAACATTGTCTACTTTCAATTCCACACAATGGTGCAAAGGGATCTCTTGATTTTATTGACCACTTCTTTATCTGACTTCTGCTAATTGGAAAACAAACAGATAAAATGATACCTTTACTAATCATGAATTATTCATGCTCTCTTTGTCTTTTGTCATAAAAGAAGGCTGAGCAGATCTGTCTTTAAATTGGGATATCTGGTAGATCAGAGAAAAATGTGAGTGATTAACTCCAAATTGAGTTTGGTGTAAATTTCTAAGACTTGTAATCTTCCTCCATAATGAATTTTAGATTGGTTCACTTAATGGTTCACCTGGCACTGGTGGAGCCAAAATTCTGAACATCTGAGTGTTATTGACCTGTTAATTTGAAATGTTTAAATCTGCATAAAATGATTGTATTAATTGTTTCACATTAAACAGCTCTGACTATAATGTCTGATTGAATTAGACTACCTTTTCTCTGTCTTAGCCCTCCACTGTTTCATTTACCCCAAACATGTAACTTTTCCCTCCTTCATAATAATCACTAGAGCAGGTCAGGCCTTGTAACTCTCAAGTTAGAGAAAGACTTTATTCATGTCCTGCAGATGCAAATACCCATCATCTTGACAATGTTGGACACTGCCCATGGAAACATTCCTCTTTTCTAATTCCTCTCCATCTTCATCATCGTCACCACCAAAAACATCAATTGTGAAATGTTTAGCACGTGAAAGACCCTTGAGCAATTTATATGTGTAATCTCATTTGATCTGTTATCTCTATGAGACATATATTATTATTTCTATTTTATTTTTTTACTATGAGTTGACTATTCTTTAAAGTATATTTTATTTTATTGTCAATTAAAGACAGAGAGAGAGAGAGAGGAGAAAGACCAGAACACTGCTCAGCTCTGATTCATGGTGGGGCTGGAGACTGAACCTGGGACCTCAGAGCCTCAGGTATAAGAGTTTTTGCATAATCATTATACTGTGTCCCCAGTGCTTATTATTTCTACTTTATATATACATAAAAATAACAGAGGCAAGGGAGTCGGGCTGTAGCGCAGCGGGTTAAGCGCAGGTGGCGCAAAGCACAAGGACCGGCACAAGGATCCCGGTTCGAGCCCCGGCTCCCCACCTGCAGGGGAGTCACTTCACAGGCGGTGAAGCAGGTCTGCAGGTGTCTGTCTTTCTCTCCTCCTCTCTGTCTTCCCCTCCTCTCTCCATTTCTCTCTGTCCTATCCAACAACGATGACAACAACAATAATAATAACTACAACAATAAAACAACAAGGGCAACAAAAGGGAATAAATAAAATAAAATAAATTTAAAAAAAAAATAAAATAACAGAGGCTTAGAGTGACCAATTCCTTAAAACCGTCTGGCCTTCAAGAAAAATTATTGGAAGTGAAAAATTCAATCTACAGAAATGTTGTTCTTAATTATTTTAGCATTAGGCTTTGAGATAATTAGGGTAGACTGAATGCTAGCTACTGAAGTTGTACAACAAAGTCATAGATTGTTCCACCCTTGAAGTCACATTTGGGTACAGTGTTATACTTAGTGTGTGGAAAATAACAGTTGAAGTCAGCAGTTAAAGTCAAATCCCTGGGCATGTAGATGAAGAAGAGCAGTTGACTCCCTGTGGATTAAAAAAATTCTTAAATTTTCTGAATGTGCCTTGTGTGTCCTTTCTCTTCCTTCCTTCTCTTTCTTTCTTCATTTCTTCCTTCCTTTCATGCTTCTTTCTCCCCACCTGTGCCTTTTACTGAGTCCAGAAAAACCTCTTTGTAACTGAATTCATAAACTGTTTTAGAAATCCTCTCTTGGCCACCTCCCATGTCAAGTTGAGTGACCTGTTCTGTTCTCTCACATTTCCTATCATAAACTATTTATTGTAACATTTACTCGTCTTTTTTCAGTCAGTTGGAAGGGTCAGTTTTGCGACATACAGAGAAGCAGTCCCAGAGAGAGACAGTCTTTAGATGGTATTATTCTAGGCCCATACCACTTAACCTGTGTGGTTCACGAGTTGTTAGCATCCGTATCTTCTGGCATTGAGTTGGAAATGAAAAAAAAAAAATCCTTTCCATCCACCTCACACCTATAAACTGGGTTTCTGAATATTAGCAGATGCCAGTGAATTGACTTTTCACATAATACATTCAAAACAAAGCTAGGGAGACAGCATAATGGTTATGCACATAACTTTCATGCTTCAGGCTCCAGGTTCCCAGGTTCAATCCCCAGCACCACCATGAGCCAGAACTGAGTATGCTCTGGTGAAAAAAATAAGTCAATAAACAATAAGAAAAGCAAGAACTTCAGAACAGCTGACCTGGCCCAGACTGTTGATCCTTGGATCGATTGCCTGTTGCAATCACTTAAGGATCTTTATAAAGTATTGATGCCACTTTCAGTGTGGTAGGGCGTGGGCTCCAACCTGGGTTGTGTACATGGCAAAGCTGGTGCACTTAGTGAACCACCTTGCTGGTCCTCAATACCTAGATTTTATGGGAATAGGATTCCATAGGAAGACTCAGTAAGGTTTCTTTTAATAGGAGGAGATGATACACACAGGTTTGGTTCACTGCAAGCCCTAGATGATGTGACAGATCTGGCCTCTAAGAAATTCATTCTCTCTCTCTCTCTCTCTCTCTCTCTCTCTCACACACACACACACACACACACACACACACACACACACACACACACACACACACACATTTTCAAATATGTTCATGGAAGCACAGTCATCACTTGTATAACTCATCAGACTACTTTAGCTCCTTTAGTGATGTAGCAAATGTAGTGGCTAATGTAGAAATCATGTCATGGGAGGAAATGTTTGGGAATGAATGCCTCAGGAAGAAAGGCTGTTGTGAGGACACGATTATTCTCCCCCCCTCCCCCCAGAAGGATTAACTGTTGTGTGAGGAGAGCAGAATTGAGCTGTGCTGCTCCACAGGATGTAGTTGGGGCCAATGGAATTCATGGAGGCAGCTTTTGGCTCAATGTAGGAGAAACTTTGTGCCAGTGAGTGCTGTCCAATAATAGAACGGGTTGCCTGGGGAGATGTTACAAGCAAGCGAGCTCTCTATCTTTGGAAATGTTCTAACAGAGCCTGCATGGCCATCTGTCATGGATGTTGTGAAGGCTTCATGCATTTAATGGATGTACAAAATGTTGTTGAAGATGATAATAGTGACTGCTATATACTAATTGTCTTTGAAGTGCCAGGTTCTACACCGAGAAAGTTTCAACTCATTGGCCTCTTTGATTCATCTTTGCACTAATGCAAATGATTTATTACTGTGTTTGACGGGAAAAAAAATGGTACAAGCTAGGATTTGAGCCTTGAACTTTATGACTTCAAAATCCATAATCTTTTATCTGTATCACCTCCCTTTTATGGCCTCTTCCACCTCTAAGATCTTGTGATTTTCAGATTCCGGATTTTGAAGTGACCTTTTGGTATCTATGTGCAAAAGATCCTTATGGAGGGCTGGTCAAGAAAGATTCAGATGGAAAGAGTAGTCAAGCTGGCAGACGGAGACTTGAGTATGCTCTACCAGAAGATAATAACGACTGCAATTGAGTTATTAAGGTCCTCACAGTAATAACTACAGAGAAAAGATGGCAGTGTTGTCTGACATCTCCATGTGTATTGTTGGGGATTCAAAGTCATGAGAACAGCTGGAAGTCTTGCTTTCTATGTAGAAAGAAGTAGACTATAAGAGTGGGTTTTTGGGAAGTAATGATTCACAGAATGATTGTTATATGCATATCCTCATCCTGACCTCACAGGTGCCACACAACACTCTCATCACCAAGTTAGGGCCTCCTCCACCATTCTCAGTGAAATGTAAGTGTTTCTATAAATTTCCAGATTCTTGATTGAGACTATACAGGTCAAGTGCTGAAATCGAAGTCAGCATAATGCAATGATTAGAGATAAAGCCTCTCTAAAGGTTCATAATTAGTCTTTCTCCTCCCTGGATCTGTGTCCTTCCACAAACTACGTTTGTATGCCTCAATATTAAAATCTGTATAATGGCATCCACTGCATTATTACCTCACATTTATCATGAAGCTCAAATGAATAGTGTACTCAGAGTGCTTAAACCATAACTGGCAACTGAAATAGATTTATCTGGTGTATCTATTCCGAGTACTTGTTAAATCTAAGAAAATCCTGAAGTCCCACAAGTGAAATATTTATTTGGGACATTCACTTGTCTAATTTATTCAGATAACTCACACTATAAAGGTCTAGTTTACATTTTAAAAATTGCTCAATTGAAACTCCTAAGTCCATTTTGTTGTAATTTATAGACTGTCTTAACATAATTTCTCCATACAGTAATCTATTGTATAGATGTGAGGCAATGTAAAAATAGAAGTTGGAAAAAAAAAAGACTAGAATGAGGGAGGGGGAGACACTTTTTTTCTGACAAAGATGATTTAGATATTTATCAGATCATTTTTTAACCATATAAAATCATGTACATAAAAATTAAAACTTTACGTTGCTATGAGAAGAGCTTTGGTTATCTTGGCAGGGTCAAACTAACTGATTTCACACATATGATCTGTGAGTCAGATGTTTCCCAACTTGAACAAGATAAACTATGTGAGTTTGGATTTCAACACTATTTCCTAGTGTGACCTAGGGAATTTTTCTTGGTCACTCTAAGTCTGTTTTTTTTTTATGTATATATAAAGTAGATATAATAAGCACTGGGGACATAGTATAATGATTATGCAAAAAACTCTCATACATGGGGCTCTGAGGTCCCAGGTTCAGTCCCTAGCCCCACCATGAACCAGAGCTGAGCAGTGCTCTGGTCTGTCTTCTCTCTCTCTCTCTCTCTCTCTCTCTCTCTCTCTCTTTTCTCTCTCATTAACAATAAAATAAAACATACTTTAAAGAATAGTCAACTCATAGTAAAAAAGTAAAGTAGAAGTAATAATATATGTCTCATAGAGATAACAGAGCAAATGAAATTACACATATAGATTGCCCAAGGGTCTTTCACATGCTAAACATTCCACAATTGATTCTTTTGTTGATGAGGATGATGAAGATGATGCTGATGATGAACATATAAGAGATAAGAACTTAAAATGAGTTGGAGCTTTGGTTGAGTGCATTTGTGTTGAATTTGTAATCTCATAATGTACAGGCATAATATTTAAACACATCATTGTGTTGTGAGATGTTTTGAACCGATTTTATATGAGAATTCTATGACACTTCTAAAACTGTAGGCAAAAACTTTATGTTCAAATTTATTTGAGGAAGGCCTATACTTTAATTAATAACTACTTGACCTTACAAAGTTTAGGAATTGTTAGTATAAGAATCTTAAAGTACAGCTGGGTGGTAGCGCAGCTGGTTAAGCACACATGGTGCAAAGCGCAAGGGCCAGTATAAAGATCCCTGTTCGAGCCACCAGCTCCCCATCTGCAGAGGGTCGCTTTGCAAGCAGTGAAGCAGGTCTGTAGGTAGACACTCTATCTTTCTCTCCTCCTCTCTGTCTCCCCTCCTCTCTCAATTTTCTCTGTCCCATCCAACAACAATAGCTATGACAATAGCTACAACAAGGGGAACAAAATGGGGAAAATAGCCTCCAGGAGTAGTGGATTTGAGCCCCAGTGATAACCCTGGAGGCAAAAAAAAAAAAAGAAAAGAAAAGAAAAGAAAAGAAAAGAAAAGAAAAATGACTCTTTATAGAGGACCTAGTGGGGTTGTATTGTTATGTGGAAAACTGGGAAATGTTATGCAGGTAAGAACTATTGTGTTTACTGTGGAATGTAAAACATAATCCCGCAATAAAGAAATTTTAAAAAAGAATCTTAAAGTAAGGGATCCAGATGGGGCACCCCTAATTAAATGAACACACTACAGTGTGCAAAGGCCCAGATATAAGCCCCTGGTCCCCACCTGTAGGGGGAAAGCTTCACAAGTGGTGAAGCAGGGCTACAGGTGTCTCTCTCCCTATCTCCCCCATCCCTCTCAGCTTCTCTCTGTCTCTGTCCAGTAATAAAAAAATAAAAATTTTGGGGAGCATGGCGGTAGCACAGTGGGTTAAGTTTAAGCGCAGGTGGCGCAAAGCACAATGACCAGCATTAAGGATCCCGGTAACCATTTTTTATAGCTGAGTAGTATTCCATTGTATATATATATACCACAACTTGCTCAGCCACTCATCTGTGGACACCTGGGTGCTTCCAGGATTTGGCTATTACAAATTGTGCTGCCAAGAACATATGTGTACACAGATCTTTTTGGATGGGTGTGTTGGGTTCCTTAGGATATATCCTCAAGAGAGGAATTGCAGGATCATAGGGTAGGTCCATTTCTAGCCTTCTGAGAGTTCTCCAGAGTGTTCTACACAGAGGTTGGACCAATTTACATTCCCACCAACAGTGCAGGAGGGTTCCTTTGACCCCACAACCTCTCCAGCGTTTGCTGCTGTTACCTTTTCTGATGTATGGTATTCTCACAGGAGTGAAGTGGTATCTCGTTGTTGTCTTTATTTGCATTTCTCTGACAATCAGAGACTTGGACCGTTTTTTCATGTGTTTCTCTGACTTTTGGATCTCTTCTGTGGTGAATATTCTGTCCGTATCCTCTGCCCATTTTGGGGTGGGGTTACTTGTTTTCTTGTTGTTGAGTTTGGCAAGCTCTTTATATTATTTTGGTTATTAGCCTCTTGTCTGATGTATGGCATATAAAGATCTTCTCCCAGTCTATGAGGGGTCTCTTGGTTTGGGTAGTAGTTTTTTGTAGCTGTACAGAAGCTTTTAAATTTGATGTAGTCCCATAGGTTTACACCTGCCTTAGTCTTCTTTGTAGTTGGATTTGTTTCATTTGTTTCATTGTCTTTAAATTTATGCCGAAAAGAGTTCTGCCAATATTTTTCTCTAAGTATCTTATAGTTTCTGGTCTAATATCCAAGTCCTTGACCCACTTGGAATTTACTTTTGTATTTGGTGAAATATAGTGGTTCAGTTTCATTATTCTGCATGTTTCAACCCATGTTTTCCAACACCATTTATTGAAGAGACTCTGCTTTCCCCATTTAATAGTCTGGGCACCTTTGTCAAATATTAGATGTCCATAGGTGTGGGGGCTTACTTCTGGGCTCTCAATTCTATTCCACTGGTCAGTGTGTCTATTTATGTTCCAGTACCAATTTGTAATCTCATAATGTACATAATGTACAGGCATAATATTTAAACACATCATTGTGTTGTGAGATGTTTTGAACCGATTTTATATGAGAATTCTATGACACTTCTAAAACTGTAGGCAAAAACTTGATGTTCAAATTTATTTGAGGAAGGCCTATACTTTAATTAATAACTACTTGACCTTACAAAGTTTAGGAATTGTTAGTATAAGAATCTTAAAGTACAGCTGGGTGGTAGCGCAGTTTTGATAACAATGGCCCTATAGTACAATTTAAGATGTGGGGTTGTGATGCCTTCAGTTCTGTTCCTTCTTCTCAAGATTGTTTTGGCAATTCTAGGTCTTTTCTGTTCCAAATGAACATTTGTAGTAATTGTTCTGTTCTAAAAAATGTGGTTGGGATCTTGATGGGGATATCATTAAATTTGTAGATGGCTCTGGGTAGTATATTCATTTTGATTATGTTAATTCTTCCAACCCATGAACATGGAATATCTTTCCACTTCTTTGTGTCTTTTTCAGTTTCCTTGATAAGTGACTCATAATTTTCAGTATGCAAGTCTTTCACTTCTTTGGTTAGGTTTATTACTAGATATTTTATTGTTTTTGTTGCTACAGTAAAAGAAATTGATTTCTAGATTTCATCTTCTTCTAACTTAGTGTTTGCATAGAGGAATGACACTGACATTTGAATGTTAATTTTGTAGCCTGACACCTTAGTGTATTGTCTGATGATTTCTAAAAGCTTCTTGCTGGATTCCTTAGGTTTTTCTATGTATATTATCATGTCATCTGCAAATAGGGAGAGTTTGACTTCTTCCAATCTGTATGCCTTTAATTCCTTGTTCCTGCCTGATTGCTATGGCAAGAACTTCCAAAACTATGTTGAATAATAATGGTGATACTGAGCAGCCCTGTCTAGTACCTGATCTGAGGGGAAATGCTTCCAGATTTTCACCATTGAGTATGACGTTGGCTCTAGGTTTGCTATATATAGGCTCCACTATCTTCAGGAATTTTCCATCTATTCCCACTTTTTGTAGTGTTTTGATCATAAAGGGATGTTGTATTTTGTCAAAGGCTTTCTCTGCATCTATTGATATGACCATGTGTTTTTTGGTCTTTCTTTTATTGATGTGGTGGCTCATGTTGATTGATTTACATATATTAAACCAACCTTGCATCCCTGTGATAAACCCCTCTTGGTCATAATGAACAATCTTTTTAATATACTGCTGCATCTGGTTGGCTAGAATTTTGTTCAATATTTTAGCATCTGTGTTCATCAGAGATATTGGTATCAAAGTGATGTTGGTTTTATAGAAGCTAGAAGGGGGTATTCCAGTGTCTTCAATCTTCTGGAAGACTTTTAAAAGTAGAGGTATTAGTTCTTCTTTGAAAGTTTTGTAGAATTCATTTGTAAAACCATCTAGTCCAGGACTTTTAATTTTGGGAAGGTTTTTGATAACTTTCAATTTCATTAGCTGTGATGGGCCTGTTCATGTTATTTAGTTCCTCTTTATTTAATTTTGGAAGCTCGTAGGTATCTAGGAAATCATCCATTTCTTCCAGGTTCTCTAGTTTGGTGGCATAGAGTTGTTCATAGAAGTCTCCCATGATATGCTGAATTTCTGTGGTGTCTGTGGTGTCTCTTTCATTTAGTATACGATTTATTTGGGTCTTCTCCCTTTTTTGTCTTGTGAGTCTGGCTAAAGGTTTGTCAATTTTGTTTACTCTTTCAAAGAACCAACATTTACTTTCGTTGATCTTTTGTATGGTTTTCTTATTTTCAATGTTATTTATTACTGCCCTAACTTTAGTGATTTCTGTCCTTCTGGTTGCTTTAGGGTTCCTTTGTGCTTCTTCTAGGTCTTTCAGGCTATTTATTTGTGCTTTTCAATGTTTCCTATTGTGTGCTGTATGGCTACAAACTTCCCTCTCAGTACTGCCTTAGCTGTGTCCCAAATATTTTTATAGCTTGTGTTTTCATTGTCATTGAACTCTTGAGACATTTTGAGTTCTTCTTTATTTCCTCTTTGACCGAGTAGTTGTTAAGAAGTGTACTGTTGAGCTTCCACATTTTGGGACTCTTACTAATCTTTTGTTGATTGTTAAGTGTTAGTTTAATTCCACCATGGTCTGAGAAGATGCTTGGGATGATTTCAATGCTCTTGAATTTGCTGATGCTGTCTTTGTGGCCTAACATATGGTCTATCCTTGAGGATGATCCATGTGGATTTGAGTAAAATGTGTATTCCAGTTTCTTGGGATGAATGATTCTAAAAATGTCCAATAGTTCTAGTTTATCTATCTCCTCATTTAGCTCCCTCATGTCTTTATTGATTTTCTGCCTGCATGATCTGTCAAGTTGAGAGAGTGGGGTGTCCCCTACTATTACTGTGTTGCTGTAGCTCTTTCAGTAGATGTTTGATGTGTTTAGATGGCTTCTCATTGGGTGTATAGATGTTAATAATTGTTAAGTCCTCTTGATTGACTGATCCTCTGAGCACTAAGTAATGTCCATCCCTATCTTTTTTAAAATTTTATTTATTTTAAAGTCTATTGTGTCAGATAGCTATTCCTGCCCTTTTCTGTGGGCCACTGACTTTTATGATAGTTTTCCATCCTTTCACTTTGAGTCTGTGTTTGTCTTGTTGAGTTAGGTGGGTTTCCTGTAGACATGCATATTGCTGCATTGTGTTTTCTGATCCATCTTACTACTCAGTGCTTTTTAACAGGTGAATTCAGGCCATTGGCATTTATTGATATTAATGATTAAAGATATTTTGATGCCATTCTTGTAGGTTTTTAAAGTGTTTGATCTATAGCATATTTATGGTGGTCTGAATATTTATAGGAGACCTTTCAGAACTTCGTTCAGGGAAGGCTTGGTGATAGTTGATTCTTTCAACTGTTGCTTGTCTGAGAAGTTTTTTTAGGCCTCCATCTAGTCTGAATGACAGTCTAGCAGGATAAAGTAGTCTTGGTTGAAAGCCTTTCTCATGGAGCACTCGATAGATATCTTGCCATTCTCTTCTGGCCTGTACTGCTTGTGTGTAGAAGTCTGCTGCTAGTCTCATGGGTTTTCCTCTGTAGATGACTCTTTGTTTTTCTCTTGCAGCCTTCAGGATCCTTTTCATTCTAAATACGATGTGTCTTGGTTTCTTTAAGTCTGGGTTAATTCTGTTTGGGACCCTCTAGGCTTCTTGAACCTTTATGTCTTTGATGTTGTCTAGACTAGAGATGTTCTTAGCTATTATGTCCTGAAGAATGCTTTCTTCCCCTCCCTCTCTTTCTTCCTCTGGTAAGCTAATAATGTCTGTATTAGTTCTTTTGAAGTCATCCCATAGGTCTCTGTTGTTGTTTTCAGTATCTCTTTTTTTTAAAAAATATTTATTTATTTTCCCTTTTGTTGTCCTTGTTTTTTTTTTTTATTGTTGTTGTAGTTATTATTGTTGTTATTGATGTCATCGTTTCATAGGACAGAGAGAAATGGAGAGAGGAGGGGAAGATAGAGGCAGGGAAGAGGGGGAGAAAGATAGACACCTGAAGACCTGCTTCACCGCCTGTGAAGCGACTCCCTTGCAGGTGGGGAGCTGGGGGCTTGAACCAGGATCCTTACACCAGTCCTTGCACTTTGCACCACGTGTGCTTAACCCGCTGCGCTACTGCCCGACCCCCTTAAGTATCTCTTAATCTCTTTTTGAGAAAACTTAGTTCTTTTTTAGTTGTCTCTAATTCATCCTCAATCTTGCAAATTCTATCTTCAGCCTCGTTTATTCTATTCTCTCTCCCCTGTACTCTTTTCTGGAGTTCATCTATTTTGTTACCTTGTTCTGATACTGTTTTAGCTTGTTCAGCTAGTTGTGTTCTTAGCTCAGCTATTTTAGCTCTCTAATAACCTTGAGATAATTGTTTTCTTCCAGAGTCTCATTTTTGTTTCTGCATTTCTGGTGACAATTCTTTTATACTCTTTACTCATTCCTGTGATTATTTCCTTAACTAGTGTTTGGATGTTGACCTCATTATTTTGTGCTTCAACTTTTGGGGGGATTTTAGGTAGACTCTTCTCCTGGTTCATTTCTCCAATATTTCTTTTTCTTGGTGTAAACATTCTATATAGTATGTTATGAGTTCCCTCTCTCTGTACTTTTCAAATTACTGATTGCTCTTGCCTGGATTGACTTGTGTCTAAGTAAGGTAATTAAAGGGGTCACAGTTGTGGAGATTGACATTTGTTTCAATATTATTTTAATCCCTGAGTTGGAGCTCAGTGGTTTAAAAGCCTCTTTCTTTCTTTCTTTCTTTCTTTCTTTCTTTCTTTCTTTCTTTCTTTCTTTCTTTTTTCTTCCTTGTAGGCTATGGGAGCTGAGGGCTTTTAAACTATAAGTAGGCTTCTTAGCTTAATCACTGACTCCTGACCAAGAGATAAAGCAGCCAGTGGTCATCCAGAGAGACTCTCAAAGCCCCACCGCTAGGCCACTGAGGTGTAGATTTTCTCCTGAGTTTCCTGGTTAGTTCTCTGTCCCCTGGTGTAAGCACAGAGCCTCCCAGCAGCTAGCTGCTCCAGATTCTGAGGGCAGTAGCAATGGAGACTCACTGTTGCATTTGGTGAGTCTTAGGGGAGTCCTCTCCTCCCTATAGCCATCTTTTGTTCGTGAAACAGGCTGGAGTTGGTGTCTCAACTAGGAAACTGCCAGACTGTTACCAGCCACTTAATCTCTCCCTAGGCTTCTCTCTGTCCATGAGCCACATGTGTTTGCACTCACCGGTGATTTGGTGGGTTCCTGAAGTCGTTCTAGTCCTGTCTTGTTGCGGTCCCAGGTGGTCTCCTTTGGTATTCCTAGTTGACCCAGGAGAGGCGAGAAGAGAAACACAGCTGCTGCTGCTCCTTAGCTCTGCCTAAGGAAGTCCATCCTTTTATCTATTTTTCTATGAAAAAAGTTTTCTTGGATCAGTGAAGCTCTGATGATGACCAAAAAAAAAAAAAAAAAAAAGAAGAAACTTTAAGTGTAACATGAACTTGTTATTAAGAGAATTCTGAAAATCATGTAGCAGAGACTTTAGGGACGAAGTCAGCTTGCCATCTAATATAAGATAGAGTCAAAGTCGGGGTTATCCAGGGCTCATGTTCTTTCTTCTTAAATTGATTACTTCATTGTCCCAAGATAGCTGCCATTCAAACAAGGTGCACATCCTCCTAAGACTTCACTGGAAGAAGCCAAGGCACCCAGGTTGGCACCAGAGAACTCCCATATCTGTCGCCTTTCATTTATCAGAGTAAAAATAAAAATACATGATTCCTAAGACAGAACCCCCACAAAGAAAATATTTCTCATTTCCCACTTATTTGCCAAAACTGGCTCCTACTGCTATTTCTAGCCAGGAGAGAGATCAAGAAAGCTTTTTCAGCCTCTGTAAGGGATGTGGGCAAGGAGAAAAGGCAGTATGGGAGGAAAAAAAATTTCTAGTGTCAATGGTATACCACAGAGAAGTCTCAAAGTGCTTGAATTTTGAGGTAAGAAATCAAGAGCCAGGGCAAATAAGAGGAGCTTCAAGTGTCTTCAAAATGCCTTAGCCTAAACAGACATCGTTCAGCAGGGAGTAATGCAGAGGAAGTGCCTGGTTTCCAAATATGTGAGTGGAAAAACTATGACAGAAGAGTCAGCCAATTGCTCTTGTTTGCAGCTGTGGATTTTGACCCAAATCTGCCCTCCCCCCAAGCCTCAGCTGCTGCTACTTGCTCGTGGGAGCTGGACCATAAGCCCTGCCAGGATGAAGCTACCCATCTCCATAGCTCTTCATCCCCTATGCCCTCTCATTCTCTGAACAAGCTGTGGGGAAGGGAAGCAGCACACAAAGTAGTAGCAGGTCTAGTAATTAGCAGCAGCCCTGGGACCTTGCAAAACATCTAAAAAGACAAGGTGATTCAGTATCTGTCACTGCCCCCCTAAGAGTTTTCCAGATGGAGAGGCAGGTGGAGATCTCCAATGCTAATGACATGGAGGCCTTTAACCTGCAGTTGTTAGGTGGAATGTGTCGGGAGATGTAAGGCAAAAGCCAAACAGGTGGGCATGAAGTCTGCCTGTCTGTGATGGGTAGAACAGTCTATTTTTCTTATATTACCTTAGCTAATCATGTGACTACAAAGCATCCATAGAGCAGTGATAGTGTATTCATGTCAATATTAACATGCAAAAATTACCCAGTAAGCTCAAGTCTTGTCTTATTCCTTAGTCTCATTCCAGAGGCCCAGAAACTGTATGAATATGCTTCATTTTTTTTTTTTGCCCATTTGTCGTGTCAATTAAAAGGTGGAAGGTTCAGTAGTGCACTGATCATACTGAACCAAGATGCCCTACGTTACAATAGTGATTTTTCAACAACACAGAGTGGAATAAGACAGTAAGGTCAGTGAGTCTAGCGCTTCTGCAGCTCCATTCAGAGTAAGGAGAGCCTCACATGGCGTAACTCTTAAACTGATTCTGAAAGACTGAGTAGGAACTTGCCAAGCTTATGATAGGAGATAGGTAGGAAGGTGGAAGTGTAAGAGTTTGTAAGTGAGTGGTGTTTCTCAGGTGGGAGGAATAAAGGCACTAAAGTACATGATTTATCAATTCCAGTGTATCTGATCCAAAGCTCTCCTTTTCTGGAGTTGCTCCTTTATTCTCTCAGTAATAGGGCTGGATTGGATCAGCTATTCATGTCCAGCTTTGTAGACACAATTGGGGAAATAGAAATAGATGTGGAGGAGGGGAGGGGGAAGATGGTGGCACACTTGGCTGAGCACACATGTTACAGTGAACAAGGAACCAGGTTTAAGTCCCTGCTCCCCCACCTGCAGGGGAAAAGCTTTGCGGGTGAAGAAGTAGTGCTGCAAGTGTCTCTGTCTCTGCTTTATTGCCCCCTTCCCTTTCGATTTCTGGCTGTCTCTATCTAATAAATAAGTAAAGATTAAAAAAGAAAGGAAGGTAGGAAGAGAGAAAGAAACAAACAGAGGAAGAAAGGAAGGAAAGAAAATGATGTGTGAGGACCAATCCAAGGACCAATCTTCCCTGGTATATTTTTTTATCTTTTTTTTCAATTTAATTTTTTATTTATAAAAAAGGAGACATTGGCTAAACCATAGGATAAGAGGGGTACAACTCTACACAATTCCTACCACCAGATATCAGTATCCCATCCCCTCCCCTAATAGCTTTCCTGTTCTTTATCCCTCTGGGAGTATGGACCCAAGGTCATTGTGGGATACAGAAGGTAAAAGGTCTGGCTTTTGTAATTGCTTTCCTGCTGAACATGGGCATTGACTGGTCAATCCATAATCCCAGCCTGTCTCTCTCTTTCCCTAGCAGGGTGGGGCTCTGGGGAAGTGGAGCCAGGACACATTGGTGGGGTTGTCTGTCCAGGGAAGTCTGGTTGGTATCATGCTACCATCTGGAACCTGGTGGTTGAAAAGAGAGTTAACATGCAAAGCCAAACAAATTGTTGAACAATCATGAGCCTAAAGGCTGGAATAGTGTAGATGAAAAGTTGGGGGGGTATCCTCCATTTTGTAGATAGCTAATAGGCATATTTTAGTTATATTCCAAAGGGCCTGTGGCTATATTAGTTTTATTTTATTTATTTATTTATTTTTGCCTGAGCCTGAATTCTCATATGCAGGTGGATCCAAGTTATTTTCTGGGGAGATGATGTCATGGCTGGAAAAAGGACCAGAAAGCTAGATCAGGGAAGAGAGTAGCTCCCAAATATGGGAAAGGGGTATAAATATTGTTGACCGTAAACCCCATTGATTTGATGTGATCTGGAGCCCATATTCAGCTTAGGAGCTTATGTGACTTCTGCATCCCTGTAGATCTGAGCTCACAAACTGTGGTCATGAATAGGAACATTCCTAGATGCTCCAATATCAGAACTCATCTTCCTCAGGCATAGCATAGAGTATACTGTACAGTCTCCCTTTAGAGGATGGAACATTCTCTACCATGTTGATTCAAGTTGAGGGCAAGGTCCCATGGGGGCCCACAAAGGTGTCTATTTTGTTGTTCCTGATAGAGATGACCGATAACAATGGAGAGAGGGATTTATTCGAGGTCTAGGCCCATCAAGTCTGGGAATCTTAGGACTCCCTGATTAGGGCCCCAGCTGATGGAGTGACCTGATAGTGACTAAAAAGTCATTCTTAAAGTATGCTGGTCTCTTGCCCTTATTCAGATTTTGCAGTCCTTGTTTTGCTAAGGTTAGCTTTGGAGTGAGTGAGAGAACTGTAATAGGAAGTAGGTGAGGAGGTTATCTAAGTAGACACTATTTCATTCTGAACTTTATACTGACTCACTACAGACTATTGTGTATTTTTGCTTTCAGGTATATATTTTGCCCTAATTTATGTGTGATACATGTGAACATATGCTCTATCTTACGGTGGGACCTGGTCTATGCTAGGTTTTGGGATTTTGTTGGGAAGTGAACCTCTTGGAATGGAATTTGAGAATACTATGAAAGGAAAGGTCTCACTGGAGTAATGAGGGTGAAGGGTTGACATCCCATTCCTGACGTCTCTGGACACAATCTGAAGTGAAGCATACTGAGGTGGTACTCCTTCCATTGATTAGGTTGGGATTGGTGAATGGAATATCATTTGGTATGAGTTGATAGAAGCATGCAGGAAAGTGATCCCCACCCTAGAGGTTCCAGGACTGGGGAAAACATAGGCTCTAAAGAGGAAGTAGGAGTATCCTACTTTCTTAAGAAGACAATGGATAGTTATTACTATAATCACATTATTTGATGACTGGGCTAACTTTGAAATACCCCTTTGTTAGCATTTGCTGTGTCATACACAACATCACCATAATTTATGTCCTTTGACATTATTTGCATATAGCTGTGCCACTGGTTGCTTCTGTTCTCCCTGGTCTAAGCTTTTAAGAGAGTCAACATATCAAAGACTCAGCCTATGTAGTAAAAAGATTCAGTCTTTGATTTTAAAAGTTTGAGACATTCAATCAATTTTCCCCTCTCATATTAATTAAATAGTGATTTATATGACCACAAAATGATAGGAGTGTACATAGACACCATTCCCACCACCAAAAGACTGTGCCCCAACCCATCCCCCCCCCATGAAGTTGAACATCCACCCTCACCTTCATCCCAGGGTTTTTACTTTGATGCCCTACTCCTTCTCTGGTATATTTTAAACTGCACAACTACACTTGATACACAGATTTCAGTCTGGTCCTAATAAGTGACAAACCTAGTACAAAATGTGGAATTTGGTGATGGCTCTGACCTTGCCATTTGAAAATAGTCCTGAGTACAAGAGAAACCTAATTAACTGAGCTCAGGTCAACATGAAGTTGATTATAAAATTCCTATATGTTTCCCATTTTTTAGAGAAAATTTATTATCCTTAATGAATTATTTATTGGATAGAGACAGCCAGAAATCAAGAGGGAAGGTATGTGAGAGAGAAGGAAAGAGACAGAGAGGCATCTGTAACACTACTTCACCACTCTCAAAGCTTTCCCAGTGCAGGTGGTAAAGTCTCAAGCCCAAGTCCTTGTACACTGTGTTCATGTGCACTCAACCAGGTGCACCACCACCTGGCCCCTGAGTTTCTCATTTACAAAAGCAGACTATGCATTTCCAAATGATGGAGATCAGGATCAACACTAACATATAAATCTCACTTCAGCTTGGGTCTGGGAAGTGAATGAAAGGACATAAAGAAGTTTGATAAGAAAATCTTAAGGAGGGGAGTCAGGCTGTAGCGCAGCGGGTTAAGCGCAGGTGGCGCAAAGCACAAGGACGGGCATAAGGATCCTGGTTCGAACCCCGGCTCCCCACCTGCAGGGGAATTGCTTCACAGGCAGTGAAGCAGGTCTGCAGGTGTCTATCTTTCTCTCCTCCTCTCTGTCAGCAACAATGTCTGTATTTTTTTTTTCAATTTTTTAGGTCTCTCAATATTCTTTTTTATCTTTGTTGGGGGATTAATGTTTCACAGTCCACAGTAAATACAGTAGTTTGTACATGTATAGTATTTCCCAGTTTTCCACATAACAATACAACCCCCACTAGGTCCTCTGCCATCATGTTCCAGGACCTGAACTCCGCCCTCACACACACACACCCACCAGAGTCTTTTACTTTGGTGCAGTACACCAACTCCAGTCCAAGTTCTGCTTAGTCTTTTCTCTTCTTATCTTGTTTTTCAAGAGAAGAAGAAGTGAGTGAGATCATCCCATATTCACCCTTCTGTTTCTGACTTATTTCACTTAACATGATTTCTTCAAGCTTCATACAAGATCGGTTGAAAATGGTGGGGAAAAAAATGAAACTACTGGCATTGGTAGGCCCCCATACCTCAGGGGCTATTAGTCAGAGGTCTTCTCTGTTCCTTACCACCTGAGCTTTCCCTTAGGGTGGCTCAGAAATGTGGCAGCTGGTCCCATCAGAGCAAGTAAGCGTTGACCAGTAAGAAGGAAGCCAGAGTCTTTCTAAAACTTCTTTGAAATTCCATTATTTTTGCCAGATTGTAATTACTAGAAATGAGCTACTTTCATAAGGAGGGAAAGATATTAGCAAAGACACAGATATCATGAAGCAGGGATTGATAAGGGCAGTTTAAGAAGGGTCTGCCACTTTTGTATTTTCTTATCATCTCAAAATGTGTATCTTTTCTGTCCTTGCACAGGATCTCATTACTGCCTGCTAGTTTGGCAAAAAAGATCATGGGAATGTCTTAGCTCCCAGAAGAATCCAGAATTGACCCAAATGGCTCAGAGTGAGCCAGAGTTGGCTTTAGCTAATCTTCAGTTTTTGACATGGATCCAAGCCTGTTTGTTTGTTTGTTTTTTCCTTTTCTTTTTTTTTTTTCTTTTTTTCTTTTTCTTTTTCTTCTGTGAGACTTTCAGACCAGGGTTAGTAGACTACCTTCAAGATTATGGGCAGCTGAGCTCTGACTGACCCCCTGGCCACTTTAATGCCACCAATAAAATTGCCTGAGGTCCCTGCCAAGGAAACAGATGCTGCTGCTGGAGAAAACCCCTTCTGCAGCTTGGCATTTGTGTGGTAATTGCTCTCCAGGAGAAAATTAACTCTTCATGTGAGGGGGGAACGTGGATTGGCAACTGATTGTCAAGTATAGAGATGATTTAGAACAAGTACTACAAGTAAAATGCAAAAGATTTTATTAAAAAATAGAAGACATTTATATAGCTCTGAAGTTTGGTGCTGTTAAAATCCACTGACTCAGGCAAAGCTGCTTGGTTTGCAGGCGTAGATGAATAGTGAATTGAGTTATGTGCCAAATGCCTTACCTGCTTCTTCACTCCTCTTCCTTTTATAGTCATATTTCTTTTGCAGCAGTAAGAGTCACAATTTCCTCCTGCCTTGTAGATTCGTAATATAGTGGAAACAGCACTGGTTTGAGCATGATTCTACTACTTCCGACTAGGGAATTTAAGCTTTTGCCTGCAGTATTCTGATCTGCAGACAGGAAGTATACTACTTCTCACATGAAGTCATTTCAAATATTAAATCAAACCAATTATCAACATAGAGTCATTTGTTAACTGATACTTCATAAATGTTGAATTTATAACTGCTATAATAAGTGGAGGAAGCATTCCTTATAGAGACTGGATGGTGGTGTAGCTGGTTGAGGATACATTTTACAGTGCGCAAGGACCTGGGTTTGAGCCCCCAGTCCCCACCTTCAGGAGGAAAGCTTTGAGAGTGGTGAAGCAGTGTTGCAGGTGTCTCTCTGTCTCTCTCCTCCTCTATAACCCCTTACCTTCTTGATTTCTGACAGTCTTTATCCAATAAATAAATAAAGATGATTTTAAAACAATTTAAAAAGAACATTCCTTATGTGAAGTGCTGGGTTCGATACTTCACATAATATGACAATGATAAAACATTAACTAGAATTTATTTTATATTTTATCTCTTCTTATTGATTTAATATTTATTTACAAAATTATAATAGGGACATAATTTCATAAGGTTCCCACCACCAGAGTTCTGTGTCCCATCCCCTCCACTGGAAACTGCAATAGTTCTCCCAAGGTCACAGGTATGGGCTGATTCCATAATTTGTCTAACTGTGTCTATATTTATGTCTATATTTTTTGCCATTTTTTCTACAGTCCTGCCTTCACTGCCTTTCTAAGTCCCCCACTATACCTCTCACTACTTCCTTGTGTCTTTCATTTTTTCTTCTTCTCTCTCAGATAAGAGAAACAAGTTTTCCGGTGACAAATGGTCAGGGCCTGATAGAATGGGGTTACAGAGCCCTCTCTCTCTTTTTTTCCTCCTATCATTTTCTCCTCTGGAGAATATGGACCAAAATTCTTTAGGGGGGTGGGGTACAGAAGGTGGGAGTTCTTGGTTTTATAATTGGACATGGGTGCTAGCATGTCAATCCATGTTCCCAGCAAAACATTAGATTTTTTTTAAATACTTTATTTATTTATTCCCTTTTGTTACCCTTGTTGTTTATCATTGTAGTTCTTCTTCTTGTTGTTGTCATTGCTGTTGTTGTTGTTGAATAGGACAGAGAGAAATGGAGAGAGGAGGGGGAAGACAGAGATGGGGAGAGAAAGGTAGACACCTGCAGACCTGCTTCACCTCTTGTGAAGTGACTCCCTGCAGGCGGGAAGCCAGGGGCTTGAACCAGGATCCTTATGCAGGTCCTTGCGCTTTGTGCCACGTGCGCTTAACCCACTGTGCTACTGCCTGACTCCCAAGATAAGACTTTTATTTATTTATTTATTTATTTTTAAAGATAAGACTTTTAAAGAAACGGTAAGAAGGGAGTCAGGCAGTAGAGCAGCGGGTTAAGCGCAGGTGGTGCAAAGTGCAAAGACTGGTGTAAGAATCCCGGTTCCAGCCCTCAGCTCCCCACCTGCAGGGGAGTCACTTCACAAGCGGTGAAGTAGGTCTGCAGGTGTGTATTTTTCTCTCCCTCTCTGTCTTCCCCTCCTCTCTCCATTTCTCTCTGTCTTATCCAACAACAACAATCATAACTACAACAATAAAACAAGGGCAACAAAAGGGAATAAATAATAAATAAATATTTTTTAAAAAGAAAGAAACAGAAGAGCTTTAATGATTGAGTCCTCCAACAGAGATAGGAAAACAGATCCAGAAGGCTAAAGACATGTCTTAAAGATCAAATACTAAAGTGTCCCTCTCACCTATCTATCCATCCATCCATCCATCCACCCACCTACCTAGTCACTCAGCCATGCATGTAAATACCCACCTATCCAGTCAATGCTTATTGAGTTGTTCTCTCTGACAGTGCCGGCCCCTTTGCAGTAGCTAATAGTAGGAGAAAATAATTAAAAAAAAAAAAAGCTGTCTGCTTTCAAAAAGTCTGATAAATAATGAACACAGATTTAAAAGGCTTGAAATAATTACTGCAAGATGGAGTTTGAAATTATAGAGAGGGACTGGTAGGAGTGTCAAGGGGTGGCTACTTTAAGTTGGGTGACCTGGCAAGGCGACTTCTAGAAACAGCAGTTGCTGAGAGAAATGCAAATTAAAACTGGGCCAAGAGAAGGTTTGCTAACTGTAAATACCTCAAGTCAGAGAGAAAGCCAGCCTGGAAGGTGTTTCTCAGAGCAGAAAGGATATTTCTAATTATGCCAGGAGGAAAATGCTTAAACAAATTATGACCTATCTAATCATAAATATGAGACATGATTTGTTAACAAAAGACCTTTCAGAATCTATAATATTTCAGTATACATTATGATTTTTCAAATGGTCCAAGGCCATTATATTTGGAACTACTAAATCATGCATTCTTCCCATCCACCTACACACCCATCCATTTGCCTTCACTTGTCCATCCTTACTTATATTTTAAATGTTTTTTTGTTGTCACCAGGGTTACCACTGGAGCTCAATGGCTGCACAGTAAATTTACTGCTAGTAGTGGCCATTTACCCCTTATTTATTTGATAGGACAGTGAAAAATTGAGAGGGATGGGGAAAATACAGAGACAGAAACAGAGAGAGTGAGAGAGAGAAAGAGAGAGAAGAAAATGAGAGAGAAAAAGAAAGAGAGGCCTTCATTACTTGTGAAGCTTCCCTCCTGCACATGGGCACCAGGGACTTGAACCTGGGTCCTTGAGCATAGTAATGCATGTACTCAACTGAGTGCAACATCAGACATCAGACACCTCCTGCCTCTTCCATCCTTTACTTATATTTAAAAGACATCATGATGGAAAAGGTGCCTCTAGAAACCCTGGAAATCACCTAATGAGCCATCTTCTGTGCCTTAACAACATTCCCGGTGTAGGTAGGAATCTTTGTCTCCATCATATAGAACAGGGAAACAGGACCTGGAGTGGGAAGGCTGTGCTAACATTCTAATGGGAGTTGAGACAGATCTGTATTGTCACACTTGAGATCCAGGTCAGGTGCTCTTCCCAGAACTCCATGCTGTGGTTTCCATTTTAGCCCATGGTGCCTGGGGGCATCCCCCCCCCCCTTGTGTGCTCACATTTTTACACTGAAAAATAATGACATAGAAACAATTTTGATAGTTTCTCTTTGATGGGAAAAATGTTTCCTTTTCTGCTCACAGTCATTGTTTGACATATGTGTCTATTTGGTCATAGTCACATTCTTACAAGTTACTGGAGTATTTTGAGGAGTTAATAAATGAGTACATCAAACACAAAGCAAATCTATGCCTCCATTTCTAAAATACTCTCCTACTCTCCCACTTTCTTTGAAGAATGGTGAAGTGACATTTTCTTAGTAATTATAATACTATTAAGAGCCAGAGAGTGCCTGCTGGGTATTAGCTGACATAGTACTATCTTAACTTATAAGTTAAGCCACTTAAGCTACCAAGATTGTAAGAGGTAGGTGCTATCAATTTCACTGTAAGTTAAAGATGACCAATGTGGCCACTGGTATGACAGCATAATGCCTAAGGCCCTACAGTGCTTTCAGTAGCTTACATAAATTTTTTGATGTCTTTGAACATTTAAAGGAAATATATTGTTCAGGTCTATTATTATGCCTGTGTGTATGAAAGACAATCACATTTTCTTCCTCTCTTTCTTTCTTTTTTTTTCTTTTTTCGCCTGCAGGGTTATCACTGAGGCTCGGTGCCTGCACTACGAATCCACTGCTCTTGAAGGCCATTTGTTTCCATTTTGTTGCCCTTGTTTTTGCCCTTGTTGTTGTTATTGTTGCCATTGCTGTTGTTGTTGGATAGGACACAAAGAAACTGAGAGAGGTGGCGAAGACAATGAGGGGGAGAGAAAGAAAGACTCCTGCAGACCTACATCACCGCCCATGAAGCAACCCCCCTACAGGTGGGGAGCCATGGGCTCGAACCAGGATCCTTATGCTGGTCCTTGAGCTTTGCACCATGTAAACTTAACCCACTGCACTATGGCCTGGCCCCCATTAACATTTTCTTAAGGAGGAAAGGGATAGTGAGGGAGAAGTACTTGGAGCCTTCCTGAAGTCTTAGTGTGGGGACGAGGCCAGGGCTCAGGAAGTTGCTGCTTGTGCAGAGCTGTGCAAGGGAGGTGGACACAGACAAACACGGGCTCAATCCTGCATCCTTTCCCTCCCACACCTTAAAATCTCATTCTTCATAGATTTTTTTAAAAGATTTTATTTATTAGAAAGATGGGAGGAGAGAGAGAAAGAACCAGACATCACTCTGGTACATGTCCCACTGCGGATTGAACTCAGGACCTCATGCTTGAGAGCTCAATGTTTTATCCACTGCACCACCTCCCGGACCACTCTTTATTGACTTTTTTTTTTAAACCACACTCTTTTTGTGCCTAAGCACTCTTTCTACAGAAACAGTAGGTGCCTGAAAACTGGGGCACTGAATCCTTAATTTTAGCACCCCATCTGCTCCCAGAATCTGAGACAGAAATGCACAGAGCCTTCATTTCAAGCAAGCCCCATCCCAAGATTCCTGAGCAAACCCTCAGGCCCACCCAGGGTCCTGCTGAGAGCTGATAACATGGAGAATCAGACTCTGGTGCCCATTCCTTATTAGAGCAGACAGTTCAGTCTGCAGATGCACTCCTATTCAATTAGACCAAGTGTGGAAATGCTTCCTGGAATGCTTGAATAATGAGCAAATAGAGAAACAGGAAACAGCAGAGATGAATTTTGCACACAGCACTTGCTCACCAGCCAGGTCTGCAAATTAGAACCTTTGGCAAGTTTTGTTGGTCTTTGTTTCCCTATGGAAGAGACTAGTGCAAGCAGGGGTCATTTTACTGTCCAGGAACATGGGGCCTTTCCCTCAATAAAAAGGAGTCTTCCTTCCTTCCTTCCTTCCTTCCTTCCTTCCTTCCTTCCTTCCTTCCTTCCTTCCTTCCTTTTTTTTCCTTCCTTCCTTCCTTCCTTCCTTCCTTCCTTCCTTCCTTCCTTCTTTCCTTCCTTTTTTCCTTCCTTCCTTCCTTCCTTCCTTCCTTCCTTCCTCCTTCCTTCCTTCCTCCTTCCTTCCTTCCTTCCTTCCTTCCTTCCTTTTTTCCTTCCTTCCTTCTTTCCTTCCTTTTTTCCTTCCTTCCTTCCTTCCTCCATTCCTTCCTTCCTTCCTTCCTTCCTTCCTTTTTTCCTTCCTTCCTTTCTTTCTTTCTTTCTTTCTCTTCTTTCTTTCTCTCTTTCTCTCTCTCTTTCTTTCTTTTTAAATTGATTTAATAATGATCAACAAGACCATAAGATAAAAGGGGTACAATTCCACATAACTTCTACCACCAGAGTTCCATGTCCTATCCTCTTCATTGGAAGCTTTCTTGTTCTTTATCCCACTGGAATTATGGACCCAGGAGCATTATGGGGTGCAGAAACTGGAAGGTCTGGCTTCTGTAATTGCTTCTCCTCTGGACATGGGCATTGGTTGGTTGATCCATGCTTCCAGCCTGACTCTATCTTAAAAGGGAGAGTTTCTTAAAGCAAGATTTGTAAATGTAAAAAGATAATTTGTTTTAAATTTATTTATCACTTTAATGGTTTATTGGTTTATACTACTATAAGACTTTAGGAGTATAATTTCACACCTACATGTATGTGTGTGTATGCATATACCAATAACCACAGCCACCACCATTTTTTTTTTAGTGATTTAATAATGATTAACAGATTGTAGGATGAGAGGGGGTACGATTCCATATAATCCCCACCACCAGAATTCCATATCCCATGGCCTCCATTGTAAGGTTCCCTATTCTTTATCCCTCTGGGAGTATGGGCCAAGATCTTTTTGGGGTGCAAAAGGTCTGGCTTCTGTAATTGCTTCTCTCCTGGACATGGACATTTGCAGGTCAATCCATACCCCCAGCCTGCTTCTATATTTCCCTATTGTAGCAGGGCTCTGGGGAAGTGGGGTTCCAAGACACATTGGTTAGGTCATCTGCCCAGGGAAGTCAGGTTGGCTTCATGGTAACCACCAAAGTTCTGATGCTACCTTGCCTCTTAATGCCACCCCCTTCCCTTTGGCAGCTACAAAAGTTTTCTCATTGTTACTATCATTTTTAAAATGAGGGGGGATAATTATTAACAGTATAATTGTTGACACATGGGTAGTGTGTGTGTGTGTGCTGCCACCAGGGTTATCACTAGGCTCAGTGCCTACACTAAAAATCCAGAGTTCCAGGTATCCATAGTTTCCCTGTTTTTCTTCATTTAATAAGACAGATAAATTGAGAAGGACAGATAGGGAGCGAGCCAGAAAGTTGTTGGTATCTTCTAATTCTGCTTTTAAAAACCCCTTCTGTTTCATTTGGTTTAAATCCCCCCTGCTTAACACTGCATTCTATTTACATAACCACTGTATTCTATTTACATAACCACTGCCGTCTATTTACATAAATCACTTTTACATTTACATAAAGCACCACCTTCCCTCCAGGGCATTGGTGGTTTAGTGGTAGAATTCTCACCTGCTCCACCCCCCTCCTTGTCACATCCTAATCCTCTCCTGGTCACACCCTGATTTTCACCAGTCACTTTTTTCTCCACCCTCTCTGCGTCACATCCTGTTCACACCCTACTTGGGAAGTATGTATAAAGACAGCATTGTTCGTTTTAGTTAGTTGTTAGTTTAGTCTAGCTTGGTATAGATTGCGCTGCATCCTGCATGAATAAAGAGATACTGCGTACAGCTCAACCATGAGTCCCTGGTTGTCTGTCTCCCGTCAATGAAGCTCAGCCCAACAAGAAAGTCACTTGAACTATTTGCTTCACCACCTGTGAAGCTTCCCCCTGCCCCACAGTGTGGGCTCAAATCCTGATCCTTGCACATGGTAAAGTGCATTTAACCAGGTACACCACTACCCAGCCCCTATAAAATTTCTTCTCTTACCATGATAGGTGTCTGAAAAAGACACTCACCCCCATGCTAGGTCCTTTTCTACCACCATTTTTAATAAAGCCTTTGATTCTGGGCATCAGAACAACTAGATTAGATCTTGGGTATATTCAGCTGGTCCTCGGTGATGTTTCCCATGGCTGTCTTGTGTTGAGTATTACTGAGCAAGGAGGAGGAGGTGAGGAAGAAAACTGGACGCCTGTTGTATAGTGAAATTGTATGCATATGCCGGTGACTGCACTGTAAAGCAATAACCCCTCCCAAAAAAAAAAGTTTAAAAGTATAATCCAGTGTAGTCAAGACAAAGTTTCTGAATTCTTATAGAAAGACAGCTGGTTAGATAAAATATGTCATCATCCCATGAACCTCTGTTTCCCCATTTGTAAAATGAGATATTTTTTTTTCCAAACTCTGTCTTTGACCTGAATTCTGAGTTTGATTTTGAACAACCACACACACACACACACACACGCGTGCGCACACACACACACACACACACACACCCTCACCCTCTCTCTCTCCCTCTCTCGTTTTCTCTCAGCTATGAATTTAAGCAATGAGGTTTTTTTGTGGGGATCAAATGATTTCATAAATGGATAAAATGCCATGTACTCATCTTTATTTTACTGGAGATAAAAATTTCTTATTCTCCAGGGAACAGTTAAGGACCACAGACTTTATATATGTCCACCTCATCATGATATTATTACAAGATAGACATTAGTAGCCACATTTCCAAGATAAAGACTGAGATATAGAGGAGATAAGGAAACATAACATTTAAAGCTAGGAATTAAGACTTGGACTAAATCTGTTTCATAACCTTGTTTTTGTCACCAGTGTTATCACCATAGCATTAGTTGTTCTTGTTTCACCATTAGGTAAGAAGAAGGATGTGTCCATATAGATAATACTTCAGAGTCAGCATCTCAGGCTCAAGTTCAGTGGGCTCAAATTGGGATTCCCACTGATGATCTTTGCCTGGATGTAGACTGTGTGGGACCTAGAAAGTGGGGGTGCTCCAGGGAGAAAAGCAGCCAGAAAAAAATGAACTCCTGGGAGCCGGGCAGTAGCGCAGTGGGTTAAGCCTAGGTGGCACCGAGTGCAAGGATCAGCGTTAGGATCCTGGTTCGAGCCCCCGGCTCCCCACCTGCAGGGGAGTCTTTTCACAGGTAGTGAAGCAGGTCTGCAGGTGTCTGTCTTTCTCTCCCTCTCTCTGCCTCTCTGTCTTCCCCATCTCTCTCTATTTCTCTCTGTCCTATCCAACAACAACAACTATAATAACTATAACAACAAGTGCAACAAAAGGGAATATATATATATATATATATTCCTCTGGATGGGTTCAACTGAAGCATGATTTATTGGGAGTAAAGTCCAGTGCTGTTAACATAAACAAATCAGTGTCCTAGTACTAGTTTTCTTTCCTCCAGTCTACCTTTAGAGAGTCTTTCTAATAAAGCTTTGGGGATTTGATGACCTAGGTGCCTCAGTCTCCCTGTATGATCAGACTTTAGAAACTCTTTTAGCGAAAAGTGACGGACAGATTGAAACGTATTGCCCTTGGCTTGTAGGGGAAGCATCCCCATAGAGACTGGCAGGGACTGCTATTCTCTTTTAATGGGAAGTATCAGTCTTCGCTTTGCTCTCACATAACACACCTCACATAACAAAATCTCCAGCACAGCCACCACCACCAGGAGGCTTTACTGCCTCTCCCATTCCCCTTGTCACTTCCTGTATCACCTTCCTGGCACAGTCACGCAAACAAGTCAGCACAGTTGCTTCTAGAGTCGCCAATGCTTCTGTTTAAACCCTATTTCTGATACAACCTGCATGTCCTGGTGCAGGAATTTTAACTCTCCGTGTCTAAATTTCTCCGCTGTGACATGGAGGGAAATGAAGGCATTAAACCCATATTGTTCTGTGGCAGGAATGACGATGCATAGATACCTTCAATATTGAAACCATCAAGCTGCAGTTGAGGGAGCATGATTGTTAGGATAGATGGGGCTGTGGGGACTTGTACTTTCCTTAGAGTCACACTAAGTTGTCCCTTCCTTGGACTGCATGGTAGAGAATAGTAAAGTCACTCAGGGGAACTCAACCTTCTGGGGAAAATCACTTTTTGTTGACTATGAGCTCTTGCTGTTTTCTCTGTGGGGACCCTAGTGCTGACCTACACCTTAAAGACCTCACCCATTATTTCCTTTTTCCTTTTTTTTTTTCTTTAACTATCTGTCCTACACCCACCTCCTCATTGTTGTTTGGAAACACTTGCCCAGAGTGTGGATGTGTTGTGTTCTCTTTATGTGAAATGCACTTCCCTCATCTATATACACAACACCCTCCTTTATCTTTTTTGAATATTACTATTTATTGGATAGAAACAAAGACATGGAAAGGGAAGTGGGGGATAAAAAGGGAGAGAAAGACATGCAGACCTGCTTCACTGCCCAAGAAGCATCTCCCCTATAGGTGGGGAGTGGGTGCTTGAACCCTGGTCCTTGTGCACAGTAGTATGCACACTCAATTGGGTATGACACCGCTTGTCCCTCATGAGCCTCTTTTTCTTTTAAACCTATGTTGTCACAGTAAAAAAGTAAATAAAACAAATAGTATGAAAACCACAGCCACTAAACTAACCCTGTAAGCCCTGGAGGACTGGTGTTTCTAAGCAAAGTTTCTCACGTCCCCAAGGGCCACAGAAGCTACTGTTCCCTGGGGGCAGGAGCCCACTTTCCCCCACACAGGGCTTTGGTGGGACAGAGAGAAATTGAGAGGGAGAAGGGAAGACAGGGAGAGAAAGAGAGAAAGAAAAGCCCCTGCAGCACTGCTCCACTGCTTGTGAAGTTTTCTCCCTACAGGTGGGAACCAGGGGTTTGAATCCAATTTCTTTTTTTTTAATATTTATTTTATTTACTTATTCCCTTTTGTTGCCCTTGTTGTTATTATATTGTTGTTCTTGATGTCCTTGTTGGATAGGACAGAGAGAAATGGAGAGAGATGGGGAAGTCAGAGGGGGGGAGAGAAAGGCAGACACCTGCAGACCTGCTTCACTGCCTGTGAAGTGACTCCCCTGCAGGTGGGAGCAAGAGACTCGAACGGGGATCCTTACGCCGGTCCATTAACGCTTTGCGCCACAAGCGCTTGACCCGCTGTGCACCTGTATCTTCTTGACAGTTTTGTCCATCTCATTGCAGTAAGGTCTTCCCTGACTGCTCATTGAGAAAATGCACCTCTTCCAAGCACTTACTCTTTTCTGCATCCTTGCTTTTCTTCTTTGCACCTCCCATGCTTTCACAAGGTGAACATGTGACCTCTCCAGGTAGTGTTAACTGTTCACCACCCTTGCAAGGCGAACAACATGCACATTGAAGTATGTGTTGATTGGATGAATAAAGAAATGTGTTTGGAGGGAGTGCGCCTGAATTCGAATGCCCCTTGTGTTGATGGTGCTTCTGAAATGACAGTGTGTTTTGCTGCTTTTCCCCATATGATCTCACCCTGCCACCCCCCTTCTCAGGCAGTCGTCAGTGCCTTCCAGTTGTGATCCCAGCTATGTACTTTGTCCTTCCTTCTTTGTGGAGTGTCTGTGGGCTGCCCACAAAGGCCAGGTCAGCTGTCTCTTTGAGAGCTGTGCTTGGCAGCATGATCACATGGGTAATGTAGCATTTAATTTATTATTGTTTTTAAAAGTCTGAGTAGAGCTCTCTATGAGAAATGTGCTTAGGTTATTGAGTTTCGTTTGCTTTTAACGTGCAGAGCTCTTTCACCTGGCTAGCAGATGGTTCTGTGAGCTCTTATCTGTGTCTGAAGTGCTTTTTCAAATGTTTATTTATTAATTTATTCCCTTTTGTTGTCCCTGTTGTTTTATTGTTGTAGTTATTATTGTTGTTATTGATGTCATCGTTATTGGATAGGACAGAGAGAAATGGAGAGAGGAAGGGAAGACAGAGGGGGAGAGACCTGCAGACCTGCTTCACTGCTGGTAAAGAGATTCCCCTGCAGGTGGGGAGCCGGGGGCTCGAACTGGGGTCCTTACATTTTGCGCCATGTGCACTTAACCTGCTGCGCTACCACCAGACTCCCTGTGTCTGAAGTTCTAGGGGAAAAAAAAATTCTGTTTTGTTGTTTTGTTGTCACTGGGCCTTCACCTCTCTGGGCCAACCTTTTGAAGTAGAGGTAAGAGACATAGAGAGATAAGGGGAGAAGACACCATGGAAGCTTGTTCTAGTGTGGAAGGGTTTGCGCAGACTCAAACCTGGGTTGTGAATATGTTAAAGTAAATGTCCTATTCAGGAGAGCAATTTTACTGGCGATTTTACAGTAAGGAAATACTTTCTAGAATGGCACTCGGTGAATGTGAGTCTGGGTAAATTCTGTTTTGAGCATTATCTTCAAAGGTTTCTTTAATGGTATGTGTAAAAGTCTCACTTATCCTTTACTCTTTAACAAGATCTCTTTCCTGCTCTTTGGCCTGTTTGAAAGTATAACTTGTTCTCAGACTGGGACTCTATAGAAGTGAATAAAATGAGAAATTGTCTAATAGTATAAAGACATGTATAAGTAAGTGCTTTCTCTGAGTGGTGTTATACGTGGTATGCACAGTAAACAGTAGTGGTGATAGAAATGGACGGGGGGGGAGTCGGGCCATAGCGCAGCGAGTTCAGCACACATGGCGCAAAGTGCAAGGACTGGCGTAAGGATCCTGGTTCAAGCCCCCGGCTCCCCACCTGCAGGGGAGTCACTTCACAGGCGGTGAAGCAGGTCTGCAGGTGTCTTTCTCTCCCCTTCTCTATAGTCCCCTCCTCTCTCGATTTCTCTCTGTCCTATCCAACAATGGCGACATCAGTAGGAATAACAATAATAACTACAACAATGAAACATCAAGGGCAACAAAAGGGAGTAAATACATAAAATAAATATTTAAAAAAAATAAAAATAGAGATTAATTCAGAGACCTGGGTTATTGAACTGTGATTGACTAATTTTGTGACTTGGTGCAAAACATCTCTCAGATCAGTTCTTTCTCTTTAAAATGAATACTCTAAACCACTGATCTGGATGATATTAAAAGTTCAGTTTTGCTTTAAAACTTGAGAATGATGGGACCAGGTGGTGGTGCACCCCATTAAGCACACACATTATATTCCAGTGCTCAAGGACCCCAAGGACCCGGGGTCAAGCCCCTGGTCCCTACCTACAGGTTTTACAAGCAGTGAAGCACAGCTGCAGGTATCTGTCTCTTTCTCTTTCTAGCTCCCTCTCCTCTCTCAATTTTTCTTTGTCTCTATCCAATGATGAATAAATAAATAAATTTAATATTTTTTAAAAGAATCATATCTGGGTTTTTTCCAAGGGCATTTTATTTGGAGACACAGAAGTAAAGTACTTTTTAGCTGTAGAATTCTATCCCTCTTAAAAGCAACTTTTCATTTTACTGTGATTCCCTGGCTCTATGCCAAAGAAATGGTGAGGTACAAGTTAGGAGATGAAAAGTTACCACACATCATGTTGACAGTTTTAAAATCACCCTTTAAAAATATATCGGTTTTATATTTTACCTTGATTTTTTTTTTTTAATTCCCACCTTATATCTTAAGTTCTTGACTTGAGCTTGGGGAAAAAAATTCATAGCTTTCATGCCATTTTTCAAAAGTGTATTTGATATCCCCATTTTTAAAACTCTTGATTTTTCGAAAGTGTTTCCTCCTGGAACTCCTAAGGGAAGAGATCTTTCATGCTGCTTCTGATCATATATTCTTCCCTCCTTCGATGGCTATTAGCTGGCAATAACTAGAGAATCACAAATGTGGAGCAGATGACTGGAGCACTAGCTGAATGTTTCCTATATGTGCCGGTTAATGGGGACCCAGTCAGAACCAACTGACCTTTTAGAAATAAACTCAATTAAAAATCAGGAGTAATTTATTTGCTATGGTAACTCTTAGAAACCAGTTAACATCCATTCTTTTAGTTTTATTGGATTTTTTTCAATCTCTAAAGAATACTACTGATTCAGATGGTAATTTTAAATGTCCAAAGGCTGCGCTTTCCTCCAGAGAAGAAAAGGGCATTATTATTATTGTTAGAGTCTGTGACCCCTTAGGCCCTTGCCTTAGTACTTGTGCAAAGATACAGAGATTCAGCTGACTGAAGAGGTGTGGTCTACATAGAGCAGAAGTGAAAGGAAGCTTTGCCATTTGGGCTTGAGAAGTGATTGTGGCTCATTAGCACACTGGCCAGAAATCCTGCAGCTTCTTACATGTCACTCCACGCCTGCCCCCACCTCCACGCTGTGAATTTTAACCATAGGTTTGACACTCTATAAAGAAACATAATATGGACATTGAAATCTGGTATTTAAAAAGTTCCCAAAAATCAAAACAAAAACACACACACACACACAAACTCTTGGGATTGAGGCCAGACGGTGGCAACCCAAGTGTAGCACATAGGTTACCGTGTGCAAGTATCTGGGTACAAGTCCCCTGTCCCCACCTGCAAGGAGTGAAGCTTCATGATCAGTGGAGCTATGTTACAGGCATTTCACCTTCTCTTTCCTCTCTCTCTACTTCTGATTCTCTATTTTAAAAATGCCCACCAGTTACAGTAGAGCTCTACAGATACAGAATTCCAGTGATCATTCTGTGACAGAAACACACACACACACACACACACACACACACACACACACACACACACACACACACACACACACACACACACCCCTACAGGTTCATGCATACACAGACAGTCTTGGGATTTAGCAGACATGTATTCTTGTTCTGTTTTCAATTATTTCCTGGCTAGGAAATACCCGTCCCTCCTTATCCAAACCTGACAAAATAGAGACAGCACATTCTGAATTGGTCTGAAGATGAACTGAATATGCAAAAAAAAAAAAAAAAGGAAAAAGGAAATGTGAAATAAGTGCACAGAAGTGGGGCTCGGGCAGTAGCACAGCGGGTTAAGCGCAGGTGGCACAAAGCACAAGGACCGGTGTAAGGATCCCAGTTCGAGCCTCCGGCTCCCCACCTGCAGGGGAGTCGTTTCACAGGCGGTGAAGCAGGTCTGCAGGTGTCTGTCTTTCTCTCCCCCTCTCTGTCTTCCCCTTCTCTTTCCATTTCTCTCTGTCCTGTCCTAACAATGAGGACTTTAGTAACAACAACAATGACAACTACAACAGTAAAGCAACAAGGGCAATAAAAAGGGAATAAATAAATAAAAAGAAATGGAAAAAGGGGGGAGCTGAAGACACGCTCCTGAGAAATTCTGGAGATAGTTTCCTTCCACTGTTGTGAGTGTCCTGCCAAGGCAGGTGGCTTCCACTAAATGAAAACAGGAGCTAAGTGCAGATTGGATAAAGAAGCTGTTTGGGCCTCAGGCCTCAAGTTCCACATGGAGTTTGCACCAGCTCACCTTTGCTTCCCTGCAGAGAAGGCAAATGGAGTTAATGATGAAATGTCAGAAAGGCACTCGGGGGCTTTTAAAATACCCACCAGGTGATATTACACACACATAATATCAACTCTACAGAGCTTCCATAGTTGTATTAATAATCACATCATTGTTTTTATTACCTAGTAATAAAGCCTTTAACCAAAGAGTTCATTTAAAATGATTTTGGATATTCTGTAGAGAATGAGCATATTTCTTTAAAACTTTGCAAAGAGGTCACCCAGAATCCTCTTACTTGGCGGCAAATAATAATAATAATAATAATAATAATAATAATCTAAACTGTTTTCCAAATTTACCAAGTGCTTGCCGGAGTAGACAGGGTGCCTGGGGGTATTTCTTGTGGAAGTGATGAGTTGTGAATCCCAATATGAGATGCCTGTAAAAAAAAAATGGTTTGTTTTAAAATAAAATAGAAGTTCCTGAGTATTTGGCAAAGCAGGCTATTTTTAAACTGAAGAAAAATAGGACTATAGAGATTTCAAAGATCTTGTCATTGGTTTACTCAGCTATTTGTGTGTGTTTCTTGCATGTCTTTAGCACAGAGATAGGGAATATGAAAGAGAAACAAAATGACATCCCTGCCCTCAGTTGGCCTTCATGATCACCAAAGAACAAGACATAGATAGATTAAAATCACAATTTTTATGCAAGACAGCATAGTTTTATGGAAACATTGTGCTGTTTGAAGTTAAATGAGCTTGAGAAGTCAATCTAAATCCACCCTAGAAATGAAGCCTAGTGATTGATGTATCCTCAATAAGGTGTATCTACTTCCACTATTACAAACCAGAGATAACTAGATGTTTGGAAAAGTGAATCCCTGTGACAACGAAAATCTTGTAAATCAATATTTCCAGAATCAAGTACTACTAGAGTTGGAGTTAAAAACAAACAAATAAACAAACAAAAAAAACCAGGGAGTCGGGCATTAGTGCAGCCGGTTAAGCTCAGGTGGCGCAAAGCACAAGGACCAGCCTAAGGATCCTAGTTCGAGCCACTGGCTCCCCACAGGTGGTGAAGCAGGTCTGTAGGTGTCTATCTTTCTCTCCCCCTCTCTGTCTTCCCCTCCTCTCTCCATTTCTGTCTGTCCTATCCAACAACAACATCAATAATATCTACAACAATAAAAAAAACTAGGACAGCAAAAGGTAATAAATTAATATAAAAAACAAAGATAACACCTTTCCCAATTGTAAGGATTTAATAAGGTAAAATAAGTGCAGAACATAGCACATAGTAGATTTGTAGAAATGAAACTCTCCTTTCTTCCTGCCTTTTGTTTTCTGGTTTGTCACAAGGAGACTCACAGTCATAGATTTCCTTAGAACTTTTGAAGAATTTGATGAAGAATTCCTAGTGGGGAAGGAGAATTTTTCACTTGGATCTACCAGTTGACATTTTCTCCTTTCCCTTCAGGGCTACTCTCTGACCTTGGCCAACTTTCTTCCCACTGGGAGGCTAACCTGCATAATTGTATCTGGGGGCTTTCTGCTCTGGTTTCTTTTCAGGATTAGCTAATGATAAGTCTCACTCAGCAAGAGATGGAAAGACAGAAAAGAAAAGGTTATCCCATTTTAAGCTTTTTCCTGGCTACTTTGCTTTGGGCTTGCTGGATTCTAGTGGAACTATCACAGCTTTTTTTTTTTTTAAAAGAGATTTACTAATAATTAACAAGAGTGTAAGATAACAGGGGTATGATTCCATACAGTCCCAACAAGCAGAGTTCCCTGTCGTGTCCCATCTCCTTCATTGGAAGGTTCTCTATTCTTTGTCACTCTGGAAGTATAGACCAAAGTTCTTTACGGGGTACAAAAGGTGAGAGGTCTGGCTTCTGTAATTGTTTCTCTGTTGCACATGGATGTTGCAGGTTGATTCATACTCCCAACCTGTTTCTGTCTTTCATTAGTGGGGTAGGGCTCTGGGGAGGTGAAGTTCCAGGACACATTGGTGAGGTTTTCTGCCCAGGAAAGTCAGGATGTCATCCTAGTTGTGTCTGCAACATGGTTGCTGAAAGGCAATAAGCTATAAAGCAGGACAAATTGTTTAATAAACAGAATCCAAAGGTCAGAACAGAGCAGATGAAATTAGTGGTGGTCTTGTGGGAAGAAGCTAGGAAGTCTATTGTAGGTCAGTTCCCAGGTGCTCATGACTTTGTCATTTTTGCCTGAAAGTGATCATTAACATGCATGTGGACTAAAAATGTTGTCTGGAAACATGGTGTCAGATTTGAGAGCAGGGCTAGAAAGCTGGATTAGGACAGAGAGTAACTCCCAAATGAGGAAAATATATAAATGTTTATCTCTGCTCCTCTTAAGACATCTTTTTTTTTTTTTTTGCTGACAGGGTTATTGCCAGGGCTCAGTGCCTGCACCATGAATCCACTGCTCCTGGAGACCATTTTTCCCCTTTTGTTGCTTTATCATGGTTGTGGCTATTGTTGTTATTATTATTGTTGCTGTTGCTGTCCTTGGATAGGACAGAGAGAATGGAGAGAGGAAGGGAAGACAGAGAGGGGGAGAGAAAAATAGACACCTTCAGACCTGCTTCACCACTTGTGAAGTGACTGACTCCCCTGCAGATAGGGAGCCGGGGGCTCAACCAGGATTCATATACTGGTCCTTGTTTTTTATTGTTGTTTTAATTATTATTGTTGTCGTTGTTGTTAAGTAGGACAGAGAGAAATGGAGAGAGGAGGGGAAGACAGAGAGGGGGAGACAAAGACAGACACCTGCAGACCTGTAAAGCGACTCCCCTTCACCACCTGTAAAGCGACTCCCCTTCAGGTGGAGAACCAGGAGCTCAAACCGGATCCTTATGCAGGTCCTTGCACTTCGAGCCACCTGTGCTTAACCCACTGAGCTATCGCCCAATTTCCCTCTTAAGACATCTTTACCTATAGGACTTCTTCCTGTTTGCATTGTCCCTCTCTTCTCTTGTCTCTTCAAAACTCCAAGGAGTAACAGTTCTGATGCTGCATTTTCATTGATGGGGTGGGGTCCCCTTTCAACATAGCTGACACTTGTATAAATATCCTTTTATGGACTCCTTTGGAGCAATGTTACTTTGAATTATCATCATGTAGTTCCCAGTGAGAACTGAGAGTAGACTGAATCTGAATAGATGAGGAGATATAATATTGCATCACCAAGGTGCTCTCTGGGCTTTATGACCAGCCTAGTAAAGCCATCCTATGTGTTTTGTAGAGGAGGAGGACCCAAACTATAGGTGTAGAGAGGTGTGCTGGGTTGGAATCTGAAGGTTGTAAGTTATGTAGCAGTCCCCTTATCACAGCAGGATTAGTTTTGGGTAATTGTTTCTTGATTCATTTTGACGGGTGTGTATTAAATAACTAACATAAGTGATATAAGAAATATATACTATTTCTTCCTTTTCCTTCTAAAGGATTATATGCAAATGAAATAGTGAGAAGGAAAGGCAAACAATATATAATGAATGCCTCCTGTAGTGCAAAGCATTTTGCATGTGTTTGTTATCTTATTTATTCTACTCAGCAACCATGAGGGGCAAGGTACCAATTTCCTAGCTTTAACAAAGGTAGAAATTGAGACTCTGAGACTTTAAGAGACTTGCAGAAGGTCATATTTCTGAGACTTGGTGGCAGCATGATTTGAAATCTTGTTATATTCATGGGTTTGTTGTGTTTGTTTACTGGCTACAACATATGAATATTGATGTACTTAATGGCTCTGAGGAGAGGTATAGATGAGTAAACTGAATTGAGAGCCTCAGCCCAAGAAAGGAGGAGGGGTTTGCTATTGTCAGAGTTTGCACACTAGTAACTGGAGCCATTTTTCTAGGTTAGCAGTCTAGGACTACTCATGGAGCCTGGCCTCATAGAGGCTAGGGTGTGATCTCCTAACAGGAAGGACCATGGATCTGTCAGGGTCTACACTATCTTGTGACTTCCTCTGTCTTTGTTCACTCACTGCTGTTGAGTCCTTCCAATTTCTCCTTCTGCAAAGGGTCTTTCTCTCTCCCATAATTATGTATTTTCTGTTTGCTTGGTGGCTTCAGTTTATCTTTACTTCTGCTGTCTTGTATCTTCTGTTCCAGCTTTCCCCTTTCAGGGCCCCATTACCAGTGGATGCTGCCTGTCTGCATAAATCCAGATTCTTTTAGGATCCCCAAACATTTAATTATTACTTATTTATTTTCATGAGTGAGAGACAGAGACCTGAGCATGTCTCAGAGTGAGTGGTATCAGGGGTTAAAACTTTAGGGTCTCAGACAGAAAGTATAGTGTGCTCCCACTGCATTTCTCTCCAGACAAATTCTTGGGACAGTGAGAACTCACCTCTCTTCATGTATAGAAGTTTTAAATGTAGCCCTTCCTAGCCAGGAGTAGGTGGTGGCTTCTGGGTAGCCTGTGAGTTGTCCTTGGTAAAGAGGGGACTCCTAGGCAGGACGGGAGGCAGGACAACAGTACTGTGAACACAACTCTTTTGCCATATGACATAGAATATTCCCTGCCTCAAGAGATTTGGAAGCATATATTTGTGGGAACTATCATCTTCTCTATACCTTTTGCTCTCTGGCCCCTGGGAACCCTATCTGCCTACATGCTGAATATACTCAAGGTTTCTCTGTGATTTCATCATTTCAAACCCCCAAACATGTGGGGTTTGGGCCAATTCAAATGCCCAAATTATTATCATCTAAGTAGTATTTCAGTAATTAGTGAGTAGATGTGGGGGTGAGGAGGGGCTTGTTTCAGCCCTCACCAGTGTGATGTCAGGTGATACACACACTATCTGTTCTATATTCTCAGAACCATTGCACTTTTTCTTTTTCTTTTCTTTTCTTTCTTTTTTTGGCCTCCTAGGATAGAGAGAAATTTAGAGGAGAAAGAAGATAGAAAGGGGGAGAGAAAAATAGACAAGTGCAGATCTGCCTCATCACTTGTGAAGTGTCCTCCCTGCAGGTAGAGAGCTGGGGGCTTGAACTTGGATCCTTGCTTGGGTCCATGTGGTTGGTACCATGTGTGCTTAACTCGGTGCACCACCACGCAGCCCCGCCCCCCATTTTCAATGCATATTCCAATTCAGGTTAATAGCTAATATGGCCAACCCCACTGACCAGGGCACTACGTGATGCTGGCTCACAGGAATGTTCTGAACTATCATTATATCTTTGTGGCCTAAACTATACTCCCTATAAGAATTGCCTGGGAAGTTTTGACATCTTCCAGTGTCTAAATTGTATCTCTGGCTAGTTAATTGAGAATCTCAGGATAGGAGACAAGCACCGGTGTTTTTCCAGACTCTGAAATGGTTTTAATTTGCAAACATCTTTGGGAGTGTGCTTGTTGGAACAATGAATAGAACTGTCCACGTTAGTGGTTTATTTGCTATTTCCCTAGTGCAACAAAATCTTTAGGTTTCTATGAGAAGGTTCAAATAAATTCATTCACAAATGAGGAAACAGACAGACCAAAAAAAAAAAAGAGGTCCTTTGTCAGTTCATCCCATTTATGACTTCAGAAAAAAAATCATCCCCACAGTTACTACTGTTGAGTGTGCTTTTTGTGAGGGAAATAATAGAAATTGGGTTGTTTCCCATCAAGTGCACAGTCTTTTGTGGAGAAAATTTGAAAACTAGATGTTTGAGTAGAGAAAGAATTCAAATAGGATGTCTATGATGGATTTTTTAAAAATATTTATTTTATTTATTTATTCTCTTTTGTTGCCCTTGTTGTTTTATTGTTGTAGTTATTATTGTTGTTGTCGTTGTTGGATAGGACAGAGAGAAATGGAGAGAGGAGGGGAAGACAGAGAGGGGGAGAGAAAGGTAGAGACCTGCAGACCTGCTTCACCGCCTGTGAAGCGACTCCCCTGCAGGTGGGGAGCCGGGGTTCGAACCGGGATCCTTATGCCGGTCCTTGTGCTTTGCGCCACCTGCGCTTAACCTGCGCTGCGCTACAGCCTGACTCCCGATGGATTTTTTTTTTTTTTTAAAAGCCACTCAACTCTGGGTCGGCTGGGTAAGGAGAAGGTGGTTCTTGTAAGCAGAGGCTTTAAAAGTGGCTGATAGTAAAGTCAGTTGAGAAAGAAGAATAGAACCAGGGCCATTGGCACCTGCCAACCAGTGAGATATGGATAGCTTAGGGCTAACTCCTTCCTAGGATCGCCCTGGAGCAGAGTCATCTGTTGTGCACTCTCTCAGCTTGCACTTACAGATGTTGGCCCACTTTGCTCGCTTTCCCACTATCAACTCTGAAAATAATGAAATGCAGCTTGTGGAAGGGAGAGTAAATAATGGCAATATATATTTTAGGGAAATCAGCAGGTGAAGCTGCCAAATGCACCATTTGTTTATTTAAAATCCCCTTCCCCATTATTGTCTCATTAAATACTTGTGTTTTCTTCCTGCAAGACTCCAGGGAATTGCAATCATTCAGTGTTGCTCACACACACTGCAGAGGGAGTAGGGATGATAGCAGAGTGTTTGCAGTCCTGTTGAGCAAATCGATAGTGGGTCCTTCCTACTCATTTGACTAGGAGGAATGAAGTGAAAATGAGGAGCTGTATGGTGATTAGAATCTGAGCCAGAGGAAAAGCTCACCAGCCCAGATTCAAGTGGAGATGTACAGTGACAGCAGGGGCAGCTCTTGTGCTGTGCTGTCTCTCCCTGGCTGTGACTCTCTAGATATCTGTCTTTATCTGAATGAGGTGAAAGAGGGAGTCGGGTGGTAACGCATCAGGTTAAGAGCAGGTGGCGCAAAGTGCAAGGACGAGCGACCAGTGTAAGGATCCCGGTTCGAGCCCCCGACTCCTCACCTGCAGGCGGGTCACTTCACAATTGGTGAAGCAGGTCTGCAATTGTTTATCTTTCTTTCCCCACCTCTCTCTTCCTCTTCCCTCTCTATTCTTCTCTGTTCTATCCAACGACAACGACATCAGTAACAACAACTGTTGGGCCTTAAAACCAATACCCTCCCACCCCCTCTCCATTGCTGACACTATGGTCTATTTACATAATCATTGTTTTGCCTGAAAGATCCCCACCATGTTATTGCCTCAGGGTATTGCTAATTCAGTTAACAGTTGCTAAGGATGCTTCTACCTTCCCAGCATGCCTTTTGCCTCTCTCCACCCCCTTTCCTAGCCAATCCGGGTCCCAACTTGCCACTTCCATTTTTGCCCTATAAGTCCGCTACTGTTCCTGGTCTCTCTCTTTTTCTCTTCTGCCTCCCGACCTGGAGAAGGGGTGGCATGCATAGCAGGAGGCAGCCATTTTGCTAGCTCCACGTGGCCTAAACCCGCTGTGTTTACACCCGACTCTGGGGCATCAGCATCAATAAAGAATGTATTACCATGCTGCCACGGAGTTCCTTGTGTGTCTCTCTCTCTGGCGAAGCTAGCTGGCAAATAACGATAACTACAACAATTAAAAAAAAAAGGGCAACAAAGGCAAATGAATAAATAAATAAATAATAATAAAAGAAAAAGGTGAAATAATGTATGTGCAGACTCCTGGCTCATTTTAAAAAGGAAGATTGACAGAGTCAGACACATTAGGGTGTATGCCTTGTCCTGTATCCTACCCAGCTTTGAGCCCTGGTCTTACATGGAAGGTGCTATGGCCTTGGAGAGATGACCTCTGTTGCTGTGATATCTCTTCTCCTTTATTCTTTAACTCTCTTTGAATTTAAATGTGACTTGGGCCTGGTGGCAGCACACCTGGCAGAGTGTGCACGTTGCCATGCTTAAAGACCAGGGGTCAAGCCCTTGTTCCCCCACCTGCAGGGGTGAACCTTTGAGAGGGGTGAAGCAGGGCTACAGGTATCTCTTTCTCTCCCTTTTTATCTTCCCCTTCCCTTTCAGTTTCTCTCTGTTTCTACAAAAAAAAAGAGATAACTAAGAAGAAAAAAGGAAATAATGACCACCAGAAGTGGTAAATTCCTCATGCAGGTACTGAACCCCAGCAATAACTATGGTGCTACAAAAAGAAGGAAAAAGAGAGGGAGAGAGAGAAAGAAAGGGAGAAAGGAAGAAAATGTGCCTCCCCCCCAAAAAAAAGAAAATGTAATCCAGAGTGGTGAAATCACACATGTATGTGCTCCCCACCTCCTCCAAAAAGAGATGAATTAATTAATAGTAAATGTATAATATACACGCCTCCTGATGAAGATGCACCTTTAGGAAATGCGTTGAGTAACAAGTACACAGGCTGCCTGAAGTCAGTCTTCATACCTGGGGATAGAGTGTAATAGCCACCAGCTCCGAATGCGTAGTCGTCTGTACCTCCATCAAGGACCCTAAGATTTGCTGCTATGCACAGACTATGTGCTTGAGAAATGGATATTGGTGAGATTACAAAACCTGTCATTTTAAGGACAGTGATATGAAGGAGTTGGAGATGTTTGCTTTTTCACTTTTCTTCCAAGTATGCACTTACGGATGGCATCTTTGGAAAGGAAATGTGAGCCTGAACATTTAGACAGAGTTAATTCCCTTGATGTAGAACCATCCTGTGTGGGCTAAAGAGCATCTTCAGTTTCCAGTCCTTGGCAATTCTGAGTATCATCTTAATAGAATCTGTCTTTGCTCCCCTGTTAAGCCACATGATGTCCCCTTGTTACCTACTAGCAGCAGCCATTCTCTCCCTTCTTAATGAATTTCTTCTGACATCTGCATCCTGAAAAATGTGTAAATTTTTATCTGAATTTATATGAATATGCTACAGTTGATAGGTATGCTAGAGTAATAGCTTCCTGTTTTTACTTTGAATTTTTTTAACTATCTTTATTTATTGGATAGAGATAGCCAGAAATCAAGTGGGAAGGGGGAGATAGAGAAGGAGAAAGACAGACAGACACCTGCAGCCTTGCTTCACCACTCGCAAACTTATCCCCCTGCAGGTGGGGACCAAGGCCTAACAAGTATGTTCAACCAGATGCACCACCACCCCCGTTTTTAATTTGCATATGTTAATACTTATTGGATAGAGACAAATTAAGAAGTAGCGTGGAAACAATTGAGAGGAAGAGAGAGAAAAAGAGGTATTTGCAACTCTGCTTTGCCACTCATGAATCTTCATCCCTGCAGTTAGGGACCAGGTCCTTACATACTGTAACGTGTGCACTCTACCCAGTGTACCCTTGCCTGGTCCCCCCACTTCATATTTTCAGATAAATGTAATTATAGCCACTGTGGAGTTTGCTTTCCTCTGCCCCACTAGATTTCTCTAGCATCCACTAGGCTATATATTCCTTGGTATGAAAACTACAGGTCTTGTAGAACCCCTACTATGCGCTTGAAGAGATTGAACTTCATAATGTCTAAAATACTCAGGGTTTAAAGTGGTATATTGCTGGGTAGTTTGGTGGTAGCATTACAGCTGTCTGCCTCAGGTTCTGCTACCTGCTGATATATATATATTTATAATCGAAGATTTTGGAAGTAGCAGTGAGACCCCAAGTACAGCCTGCACTAATGAAATTATTTTAAGTTTATACGCTTGCTTTTCCCTATATCCAAAGACTTTATGTAATGAATTTTCATGGGGCAATAAATACTTCATGAAACAGTGACCCATTAGCTAAATGAAATGTTTGTAAGCTATGTTGCTGTCATATAAATTTCTTTAATATAGCCTGGGCCTGGTTTTGACTTTTGTTAGCTTTGAGTTTGATTGAAGAGATATGTTTTGTTCCTGCTTGCTTAAGGACTGACACCTGAAAAAATAAAGAGTGCCTGCCTTCTAGAACAAGGGTTTGTTTTTTAATATTTTTTATTGTTGTTGTTGTAGTTATTGCTATTGTTGGATAGGACAGAGAGAAATGGAGAGAGTAGGGAAGACAGAGAGGGGGAGAGAAAGATAAAGAAAACAAAATTTAAAAATGTTATCGTTGGCAAGTCAGACCACCAGAAAACTGTATAGAAGAGCCAATTTATTTACTTACTTTTAATTTTGTTATGTGAACAAGTATTAATGTTTCCTAAACCATAGAGTAAAAGGCTTGGTGCTTGAGATCCAAGCTTCTCTCTCACAATGAATGTGCTGGAACTGAGTGCTGCTATAGTCTCTCTCTCTCTTTCTCTCTGTCTTATAAAATTAATTAGTTAACTAATTAGAAAGAAAATGTACTGTGTTCATAATGAATTTGTAATGACATTACTTCTGACCGTATGTGAAGTGATCACTACTAACTGAAGCTTTTATAGTATGCTCTCAGCCTAAGTTGAGTATTCCCTTTTGGGATTTTTTTGTAGAGATAGTGTCAATGTAAATGTCCATGCTACCAAACAGACGAGATTGTTTTCTGTCTCCCTTTTTGGTTGAAAGGAAAATAAAATGCTTCATTGTAGCCTGGGCTTTGTGAAGCCTGTAACTGATCATATTTCCTTCTTTGCTTTGTTCACTAGGAATCTCACAGCCAGACTCAGCCTTTCTTCTGCAACTGTACATATTTTTGGGTGTGATGTTTTTGTATTATTTCTCATATCACCTTTATTTCTGATTTCTTTTGTTCCCTTTCATCCAGTTTTTCTCATTTATTTATTTTATTCAGCTGTGAAGCATGACTTCCTGGACAGCTGTCTGCAGGCAGTCTGAAATTATATTGATTTTTTTTTTTATAATGTCAGGTACATCTAGCCAGCCCAGTAACATAATGAAGACAAAGTCTGAGACCAAGAGATGTCTCTTCTCTCTTTGACCACCCCCACACCTTTTTGGATACAGATGCTTATGATAAAAGAACCTTGACTTGAGTCTACAGTGAAGGAGTTCCTCTAATCAGTTTTGCAGCCTTACAAATCAAGTCAGAGCCATGCTGAGTGTAATATTTTTATTGGATATTTGTGTCTGTATTTGCTATTCTGCCACAGTTGTTGTTGTTGTTATTATTATTATTATTTTACCAGAGCATTGCTCATCTCTGGTTTATGGTGGTGCAGGGGATTGAACCTGGGACTTAGGAGCCTCTGACATGAGAGTCATTTTGTGTAACCATTACGCTATCTACTCCCAGTCCCACCCATTAGTAGCTTTTTTTATTGTTTATTTATTCCCCTTTGTTGCACTTGTTTTATTGTAGATTATTGTTGTTATCGATGTCATCATTGTTAGATAGGACAGAGAGAAATGGAGAGAGGAGGGGAAGACAGAGAGGGGGAGAGAAAGATAGACACATGCAGACCTGCTTCACCACCTGTGAAGTGACTCCCCTGCAGGTGGGGAGCTGGGGGCTCGAACTGGGATCCTTAACCTGCTGCGCTACCACCCGACTCCCTCCTTTAGTAGTTTTTAATGCCTTTCAGGTCCAGCAAAACCTCATTGTTATCTGTGTCTCTGAAAACAATGAGTGTACAGATGAAGGGGATTTGTGACATTTTACAAATGGACTAGATCAAATTAGGTAGCCCTGAAGTTTTTATTTTTTAAAATAAAGGGATCAAAAATTTGAAGACACATCCCCATAGATGTGGAGGATGAAGACTCAAGAAAGATGAACTTTCATTAAATAATTCAAGCAGCATGCACTGATCTTTGAGGCAGGTAGAGGTAGTCTTAGTGGGCAAATTTTTGGTATAGATACATAGTCTGAAGAGGAGGTTCAGATGTTAGAAAGAAAAGACCACCTCTGAACTACCTTGGTTTAGAGACTACTGCCAAATCAGAATCGGTATTACAGACAGACAGTCAAAAACTAATTTTAAACTCAGCTAGTCTTGGGAATTAGAAGGCATGCTGTCTACAGAGCTAGGCTGGGCCTGAGCTTTTGGAAAGGAGGATACACATATTTTGGCCATTTGTTTTTTAGTATTTAATGTTTGTTTCCTAAAAACAGGTCTGTCCTCCTACATAAGCACAGGAAAGTTACAACATAAAATCATTTTAACATCTCTATACAGTATGCTTACGTCTTTTGTTGTTTACATTCAGATTTGTCAGTTGACCCAATAATTTCCTTTGTAACATACCTGTACTGTCCAGTATTGAAAGAACACTGTACAGCACTGCAATTTGTTGTCTCTTAGATTCTTTCAATTTACAATATAACCACAACCTTTTTGTGCTCTGTGAATACAAAGGTGAACGTTGTTGAAGTTTTACTCTTAAGCACAGTCCAATAAGAATAGCTAAAGCGCAATGAGGTACTGTTGGCGTGGACCTGATAATAACCAGATAATCTTCTGCATTGAGCTTCTGAACCTCCAAGCAGCTTTCTGTTACAACTTCCAGTTCTTCTAAAGTATGGGCTTCTTTGGGTCCAGGATCATTCCAATCAAATCGTAAACTTTGAGCGCTTTCTCTTCCATGATCCGGGGCTGCCACAGATGATAATGTATGTATTCTAAGTATACAGTTCTTCCCTGATTAAGAAAAAAAAAAAAAGAACAATCTGATTTGATTCTTATGCAGAGTACTGTATGATAGTGATTTTTGTATTTTCAGAACATGACATGAGGTCCACCCTGCTAATTATAATAACCTAATCAAGGTGTTGTCTGATTTCTCCGTTATATAATCATATTTTTTCCTTGCAATTATAAATGGTAGTGTGAAAGTACTTTAAGACCTACAGATGCCTTGTTTACCATCAAAATTTTCATCTAGATTTGACATCTGTTGATGGTTCTTGCTTGACTCTACTTCAAAGTCGATGGCTACAAAGTGCTGACTTTCCCCTCCTGCACTCAGACTCTGTCAAATAATGCCTCTTCTACTCTGAACAATATCACCTTTCCTACTTTTCTGCATGTTATCAGTATGGGTTCCTGGATTTTCTCTTTCTCTCTCTTTTTTGTTTTTTTCAGTAGTATGTTTTTAATACTCTCCTAACATAATATAGTTGTTTAAGTTGATATGTATTTGACCAATACAAGCACTTCTGAAAGAACTTTTGTGTTCTGTGACATCTCCCCCATCATTTGTGTTTGTTTTTGAGATCTTTCCTATTTTGGAAAACAAAACAAACAAAGAAAACATGATTTTCAGATTTATTGTCTACTTTTTCTATTCCAGTTCACAAGTTTTTTTTTTTCTCCAAGAACCCCTAGTTCCTTTTCCTGAGGAATTGTAGTAGAAAGAAATCTAATTACTAAGTGTTTCACTGTTACTAGAAAATCTAGTTACCATCTGTTTGGTATATTTGAAATAGTTTGTTTTAGTTCAGTTTCAGTTTTAGCCTTCCCATTCCACAGCTCTATTAATTAAATTGTATGTTTCATATGTATAAAAGATCAATATGATCTCAAATGTCAAAATGATACAAAAGACTTTAAGCAGTATTACCCCATTCCACATTTTTTTGTAAATCTAGTTGCCCAGTAATTTCACTATCCATACGAAAAAACAACTTCATTTCGTTCTGGTTTCTTTACCCTGTGTACTTCATTCTAGAGATAAGCCAATTTATGTCATTAATGTTATCGATCTTGCATACTTAGTAGTGATCTTTTCATTTTATGGGTCAGGAAAATTGAGCTCCTTGTCTATATTGTTACAGCCTATCTACTGTTGATAAGTATCATGTTGTCTATACATGCTAGTTATGATAAAAACTGATTAAGATGTCCCAAATCAGAAAGCATTGCATTGGTTGCCATTTGGTACTCATGCAATTTTTTTTTTAACAAAGGAAATCCTGGACCCAATAAGACTGTATTTACATTTGGTTGTTAAAACTAGCTGTTTCCGGGGAGTCGGGCTGTAGCGCAGCGGGTTAAGCGCAGGTGGCGCAAAGCACAAGGACCGGCATAAGGATCCCGGTTCGAACCCTGGCTCCCCACCTGCAGGGGAGTCGCTTCACAGGCGGTGAAGCAGGTCTGCAGGTATCTATCTTTCTCTCCCCCTCTGTCTTCCCCTCCTCTCTCCGTTTCTCTCTGTCCTATCCAACAACGACGACAACAACAATAATAACTACAACAATAAAACAACAAGGGCAACAAAAGGGAATAAATTTTAAAAAAAACTAGCTGTTTCTTTTAGACTGAAAAGCATAGTGTTCTTAGCATATCACACATAAGTCTTAAATGAGGTTGTGGGTCCTGGTTGACAGAAATAAAAAGAAAATATTTAATGATATTCATATGATATACAATTAATATATTATTTTATTTTACCCTTCAGGATTTTTCCAGAAGCTTTGAGCTTGCACAATCACACACATTTTTTTTTCTTTTATATAGAAAGTAAAAGAGAGGGGGTCGGGCGGTGGCGCAGTGGGTTAAGCGCACGTGGTGCAAAGCGCAGGGACCCGCGTAAGGATCCCGGTTCGAGCCCCCGGCTCCCCACCTGCAGGGGAGTCGCTTCACAGGCGGTGAAGCAGGTCTGCAGGTGTCTATCTTTCTCTACCCCTCTCTCTCTGTCTTCCCCTCCTCTCTCCATTTCTCTCTGTCCTATCCAACAACAAAGCAACGTCAACAATGGCAATAATAACTGCAACAAGGCTGCAACAACTAGGGCAACAAAAAGGAGGAAAAATGGCCTCCAGGAGCGGTGGATTCATGGTGCAGGCACCGAGCCCAGCAATAACCCTGGAGGGAAAAAAAAAAAAAGAAAGTAAAAGAGAGGGAAAGAGACTGAGAGAAGTAGAGACATCATAGCACTGTTCCACTGCTCTTAAAGTTTTTCCTTTTTATTTTGCTCCTATGTGGTGACCCGGACTCAAACCCTAGTCCTTGGACGTGGTCAAGTGTATGCTCTGCTGGGTCAGCTCCTTCTCAGCCTCCCAAATTAACCACCTTACCATGTGCATCTAATTGTGATTAAGTTTAGGATACTGTGAAACTAGTATCCAAAAGCTCCAAAACATTGTCATTACCCACCCCCCACCCTCTACCCCAAGGAGACCCTGCAGTCACTAAGCAGCCACTTACCCTTCCTGCTTCTTTCCTCACATGGAGAAAACTGATCTCCTTTCTCCATTCTTGTGTTTATTGCATGCTTTCTCTATAGACCCCATTAGACTGTAGATGGTTATGTCTAGCTTTGGGGGATGAAGATTTTTGATGCTCTTCCACCTTGTAGCGTATGTCTGGAGTTTCTAGCTTTTATGACGTTTACTCTGTGGCATGGATACACTGCATTCTTCTTTGTCCAGTTATTGGTGGCCATTGGGGGGGTTGTTGAATAAATTTGGGGAGAACTGTCCTGTCTTGTACTGTATGACTTCTTTCTATGCCACAGCTTCCTTGTTGAAGTTTCCATTCAATGCCAGGCCGGTTTCCTTTCATTATTGATATAGGGCTGTACTTGAGAAATTTATAAACTCTGGACAAGCTACTAAACTGACATGTACCTCCCTGTCCTCGTTTTTTAAATGACGATTGTATTATACCCAAATTTTTAAGTAGTTGAAGAATTGAATAACACACAGTATTGAAAGGTCATAGCTCAGAACCTGGCCTTAATTGAACCCTTATATATATGACCTTCTTTGTTTCTGTAGGCTCCTATGAGGAAAGAGGTGGACTGGGAAAAAACACGATCTGGTACTATTGTAGGCATTTTAGAGTATGTTTATTCTTTTGTATCTGCTCAAACCTTCATGCTTTTTTAAAGCCTCTCTGTTTTCCCTGCTTTGTGGCTTGTTGTATTTGTAGCCACCCCACCCCCACCCCCACCTCCACCCCACCCCCATGGCTGAACATAGGATTTCCCATTTAGAAGCTGTTCACTAGACAGAATGTCTGTAGTGGAATGTTACATAATTCACATTTAAATTTGAAGAGCTCATTATAAAAAACCTGACACACTTCAGGAATATTAAATTACTGCAGATTGTGTGGAGCAAAGAAACATTATTGAAGCATTTCAAAATTCTAGGCAAGCCTGAATTTAACTGATAGGGTTTCACAGCTTTTTTTTGGGGGGGGGGTAGGGAGGGGGTGGATGATTTCAGTTGTCACATGGCTTCTGACCCTGGGGACTTTAATCTCCTTAATTACAAAGAAATGAATTTCCTAAATAATTTGAGTTACTTCATAGCATTTGCTCAACCTCTGGCTTTTGGAAAATTGAAGGAGTTGGCAGGCTCCAAGTGGAGGTGTGTTCTTTCTATGCCACAGTTTCCTTGTTGAAGTTTCCATTCAATGCCAGGCCGGTTTCCTTTCATTACTGATATAGGGCTGTACTTGAGAAATTTACAAGTAATGCTTATAACACTTGAACACAATCACATGTTGTCAAACAAGTGACTAGAGATGCCCACAGAAGAGGGAGCTGTTTAGTGTTGAGGTTTGCAACGTTGAAAGGGGAGGAAATGGCCCTAATTCAACACACTTGTGTACACCGATTAATGTGAGTTATTAAAATTGTGGAAAATCTTTATATTTCAGCTCATTTCAGTGGTGTGAATTCGATGTCTACTGTAGGTAAGACAAGCATGATGTTAGTGTCTTAGATTCTACCACTTAAATATAGTTTGTCCTTAAAGGGAGACTCAACCTATCCTGGCTTCCCCATTTTTGCAAGTGGAGGTTAATATTATGACCAGTGGGGGCCAGGTGGTGGTGCACATGGTTAAGCAAACACAGTACAGTGCACCAGGATGCAGGTTTCCCTGAAGTAGGGCTTCAAGTGTCTTTCTGTCTCTCTCCCTTTCTGTCTCCCTCTCTCCACTCAATTTCTCTCTGTCTCTATCCAATAATAAATAAACATATTTTTAAAAGTATTATGACCCATGGTCAGATAACAGCTATTTACCTTTTGGCAATTAATATAAGCAACTTTTCTTGGTTCATTTATTTTTTATGAGTGACTTGATAATATTTTTACAAAATTGTACAATATCAGGGATATTATTTCAAACCTACACGGGATTTGTGTGAGCCACTAAACCTATCACCAAAGATTTGTGGCCCCATTACCACCAACAACCCCCCATAACCATGATAGTTCTCAAAAAGCCCAAGAAGACAGTTTGGTTACCATTTTTTGTGCAAGTTTTTGTCTTGTATATTCTGCATATAAGCAAAACCATCTGGTAGTTGTCCTTCATCTCTAATCCCACTTGCCATAATCACCTCCAGTTCTATCCATTGTGTTCCAAATGTTCTTTTTAATCTTTCTCTATCTCCATTCGCTCTGTCTCTATTAAAAAAAAAAAAAAAAGGAAAGGAAAGGAAAGGAAAGGAAAGGAAAGGGGAAAATGGCTGCTGGGTCTAGTGGGTTTGTGGGTATAGTGTGGAAATGTTGAGCTCCAGTGATCACCCTTGTGGCAGTAACAGTGTTACACACACACACACACACACACACACACGACTTTGTCATTGCCGGTGGAATGCTCTCTTCTTTGTGAGGTGAATTAGAACTGCTGGATAGCTTGTGATCATATGTGGTAAAGTGGAGATGGTCTAATGACATATGGTAGATAGATGGTTCAAAAGTGGCAAGAAAAGTCTTCATTTTCAACATGATTTCTTGGCTCCATTTCTGGGAAGACCACTTACCGTATTCTTCAATTATAATCTTAGCTCCTCTAGATCAAACACTTTTCATTTCATTTGAGTGCAGTTTCCTTTACTTAAAAAAGGTAGTCTTATAAAACAATAAACTAGATCTCTTCCGATAAGGTGGGAAATTTCCAATTATTAAGCAATACTGTCATTTGGTGTGGCTTTTATATTAGACCTTCTAATTAACCCATCTTTAATTGTTATGATTAAAAGGTTTGGGTTATTATTCTTTTGAGCTGACATTGGCAGTTAAGGTCACCCTTTTTTAGAATTAAAACATCCTAGATCTGTGGGATGAAGAAATAGTTGGCTATACAGTTTTGAAATCCATTTCCAGTAGCTTTATCTCAATATTTGTTTTTTTTTCCAAAATAGACAACTACAGAAATGTCTATTTTGAATTCAACTCTCAGATATGACTATGAGAAAAATAGTCACTAGGAAATATTGTGATTGGATACAGGAAATACATCCTTATAGTACTTTAAATGAGATCAAATGAGATAATGCATGGGAAGCAGTAACTGGGGAAATAGTATATAGTAAGTGCATAGTAAATACCAGCTGTAATAGAAATGGTTGTATTATCACTGTTATCATTATCTCTTCCCAGCACAGTGTCTGAACTTAATAGTACCTAGTAGTGTGCAATGCATTCTTTATTATAGGGAAAAAAATGAATAAATGTGCTTCTGCCTGCTTTTCTTTTTCTCTCTGAATTAAATGCTTGTCTGCTCTTACAGCTGGGGGAAAAAGCTGACGTAAAAATTGGCTTGCTTGAAAGTTTCTCTGCCCCATTTGTCACCTTGCCCTTGGAGCCCTATTTTATGTCAACTCCATGTCCCCTCTGATGCCTGCCAGTAAGGGACAGACCACAGGTCACTTCCCTATGATCTGCTTTAGCTGCCAAGGCTCTGATCAAGCTTGGCTGATGGATGGGTGCCCTACTATTGGAAATTTCTCCACGGGGCTGTTCAGAAAATAAGCCTTTGCTATATTTTCTGGGTGGCATCTAGTGCTCGCAAAGAACCACAGAAAACAGAAAACAAACAACAATCAGCTCTTGCCCTTCTTGAAACTTCAGAGTTCTAAAACTCTGTTTTGAGTTACCTAATCTGAAATCAATTTGTGGATAGACTCACACTTTCTGTGCTGTCTCATTTGATGGAAATATATTGATGGTATATACAGGGAGACCCAAGAATTTCCTGAGTTTGTTATATTTGCCAGTGGCTTTTTTTTTTTTCCTGTCTAACTTCAAAGGCAGACTATAATGAATGTTTTCTTTTCTCCATTTGCAGCACTCAAAGGAGTGAATGAAATGTGCAGCGTGGGGTGTCATTTCTGAAGGGAGGAGTCATTCCCTTGGAGAGGAGTTCTCAATGAGCCTGGCCAAGGCCCGGGACCTGTGTGAAGTGGACTAAGATTTAGTAGGATGTCAACTGAGACAGAACTTCAAGTAGCTGTGAAAACCAGCACCAAGAAAGACTCCAGAAAGAAAGGTAGAGCTAAATCAATTTCTGTTTATGCTGATTACTCATTTACACAGGAGTGTGGTGTTTATTTTTCTCTAGAATAATATATAGGAGTATCTTTATGATTATATATAGTTTTGAAAATAGTTGTCAGAATTATCTGATGTATTGTGTACTCACAGCATGTTAGTGGCTTAGCGTTATTTTCTGGGTGACATATAAAATTATGTTTATGATACCCAAAGCATTTCCTGATGTGCCTGCTGCCAGTCACTCTATCAACATCTCTGTCTAAATCCCACCCCTCCTTCAATGTATTTGTCCGCCCGTCATTCTGTTGCTTGTAGTTCACTGTTGAGTGTTGCTCAAACTCCAAAATGAAACTCTAGCACCAGAACCATCTGGAAGGTTTGTTAAAATACAGATTGCTAAACCTCATCCCCAGAGTTTTTGGTTCACTAGTTCCGGGGCAGAGCCTGAGACTTTGCATGTATAACAAGTTCCTAGATGATGCGATGCTTCAGAGAGATACTTTGAGGACCACTGGACTATGATTAATCCAGCCTGAAATCCTATTGTTGTTCTCTCACTTGTTTTAAGCCTGACTCATTAATTCTTTAGGTTTGAACTGAGTGACTTCTCCTGGGGCATATTTCCTTATTCCCCAAATTGGGTTTGTTGCTTTTGTCTGTTTTGCTTCAACAGCACTTTGTTGGTACCTCATTATATTAAAAAAGGTTCTCTGGTTTGGTCAACTACATCTAAAATTTTTTTTTATATTTATTTATTTATTATCCCTTTTGTCGCCCTTGTGTTTTTTCATTGTTATTGTAGTTGTTATTGTTGTTACTGATGTCCTTGTTGTAAGATAGGACAGAGAGAAATGGAGAGAAGAGGGGAAGACAGAGAGAGGGAGAGAAAAATAGACACCTGGGAGTCAGGCGGTAGCGCAGCGGGTTAAGAGCACGTGGCGCAAAGCGCAAGGACCGGCTAAGGATCCCCGTTCAAGCCCCTGGCTCCCCACCTACAGGGGCATCGCTTCACAGGCGGTGAAGCAGGTCTGTAGGTGTCTATCTTTCTCTCCCTCTCTCTGTCTTCCCCTCCTCTCTCCATTTTTCTCTCTGTCCTAGCCAACAACGACGACAACAATAATAACTATAACAATAAAACAACTAGGGCAACAAAAGGGAATAAATAAATATTAAATAAATAAATAAATAAATAAATAAATAAAAGAAAAATAGACACCTGCAGACCTGCTTCACCACCTGTGAAGTGACTTCCCTGCAGGTGGGAAGCCAGGGACTCGAACTGGGATTCTTACTCCGGGCCTTGTGCTTCGTGCCACTTGCACTTAACCCTCTGCACTACTGCCCAACTCCCGGTCAACTACATTTTATATTCATTTCAGAACTGGACTTTCTGTCCACCATTTTAACTCCAGGCATTAGGAAGCAGATATACCATACCTTTAATCACAACTGGCATGATTGTTTGATAATGGAATCATTCTTAGTACTTTATGCATCTCCTGGAAATTTTGAGTCTATGCCTTTATAATCACAGCCTGTAGTAAATTTGCTCCCTTTTGTAATTAACTGTAAGTAGATCCCAACTCCCCATTCTTATGTTTTTAGTCCTTCCTTTTCCTCTCTCAACTGCATGGATGGGGATTAATAAAGTTCTTTCATATATTGGTAACTATAAATATGGGCTTGCAAACCAGAATGCAGTGGTTGCTTTGTATAAGGCAGTGATTTGTTTTTAAGGCATCATTGTACCTTCTCTGTCATGTCCTGTGGCATTTGTTTGACACTCTTGGAAGTAAGGGACATAAACAGATTCCATATGCAGTTCTTAGACAGCTAAAGCCCCAGGAAGTATGATAAATTTTGCTTTAAATGCTTATTTGAAATACACATATTTTGAAAGTTCTATTTTTGTTTCCTAAAACTTTTATGTAAACCTTGTATTTTATGCATAATCTAAGAATGAGAGAAGGAAAGTAAGTGGGTGAGAGAGCAGGTCTTAGAAGAACTGCTACTACAGAGAGAAAATACTACAGAGCCTGGTGTGTACTGGAATTAGAATGCTTTATCTTATCCATATGACCTTAGAATGTTACTCAGCTTCTCACTCAGTTTACTCTTGCGTAATGAGGGGATATAGTTGGATCGACCTTCTCGTGGTGCATCCCGTGAGTACCCATTTATTGGGGAAACTGACGATCCTTCCTAGCCGACTGAATCCACATGGATCCCAGTCACTTTCAAAGCCAGCAACAAGCAGACATCAGGCTCAACCTGACGCTGTTGACTGGCTACGGAAGAAGGGCAAACGCTAGAAGAAGAAGAAGGGGATATAGTAGTAAAGACCTCAAAGACTCACTATAAAAATAAATATAATTAATCTCAACACTAAGTGCAAGGTGTAGGTTTGAGCCCCTGGCTCCACAACTGCAGTGTGTGTGTGTGTGTGGGGGGGGGGGGGCTTCACAAGTGATGAAGCAGGTCTTCAGGACTCTCTCTCTCTCTCTCTCTCTCTCTCTCCCTCTCCCCCCTACCTCTCTATCTCCCCCTCCTCTCTCAATTTTTTTTCTGTCCTGTCAAATAAAATGGGGAAACAAATGGCCACCAGGAACAGTGGATATCCCTGGAGGCAAACAAACAGAAAACACAACTCAACAATGTTTAGCTGTGTTCTTCCTTTTCCTCTGCTTTCCCTTCCTGTTTTCTTATTTACCTCTATTCAGCTTCTTTTTTCCTTGCCATCTTACTCCTTTATTTATTTAGGTTCCCATGCTAGCTTTTTCATTCATATAGAAAAACAGAGAGAAATTAAGATACAGAGAGACCACAGCATCAGAGCTTTCTCATATGATGTCAGGGTTTAAACCTGGACCTTATACCTAGCAAGAAACACATGCTACCGGGAGTCCGGTAGTAGCACAGGGGGTTAAGTGCATGTGGCACAAAGTGCAAGGACCGGTTAAGATCCCGGTTCGAGCCCCAGGCTCCCCACCTGCAGGGGAGTCACTTCACAGGCGATGAAGTAGGTGTCTCTCTGTCTCTCCTCCTCTCTATCTCCCCCTTCTCTCTCAATTTCTATCCAATAACAAATAAATTAATTAATTAAAAAAACACATACTACATAGTGTGCTCTCTCTCTCTCTCTTGCTATTTTATTCTCTCACTTCCACCCTTCATCCTTTGCTCCCTCTTCTTCTCTACCCTTGTTTTCTCATGACCCATTCTAGAGCCAAAGGGGTCTTAAAGTGTATGCAGCTGGTCTGTCCCCGAGTAAAATGTGTTTTTTTTTTTTTTGTAATAATTATACAGTGGTGGTACACAACCCTTATAATGGATCTACATAATGGACAAAAGGTCCATGAAAACACACCCATACAAGAAATAAAGAGGCAGGAGGGAGGGAGAAGGAAGAGAGAATGAGAATATCTTGGTGGCAGTATTAATTTTTTGTTCTTCAGTTTTGATTATGACAAGGTAAGCACTCCTTTAAGCAAATGCTGCTATATGACACCCAAATAACCAGTGCTTTAAAAGCAAACCAACTGTTTAAAAAATGACCTTGAATCTAGAATAGAGCAGAATTGCTGACATCTTTTACTGATTGTTTTTTCCAATCCTTAATTTCTATGGGAGCAATCTATAACCTTAGCAGCTCCAGTCCTTATGTACTTTTTTTCTCTTTCTTGTCTCACTGTGTTAACTGATCTGTCAATATACTTTCAGTGATATCAGGTGAATTCTTGGATGTTTCTTAGATTAATAATAATACTGATCATCCATCCATAAGTATGATCCTTCAGTTTGTGCTAAGGAATATTTATTAATTCTCCACCACCTATCATTTTTTTAGAGAACCCATTTAAAAAAACCTTGAATTTGCATATCACATTTTAATTTGGTATTGTCATCACTAGGACATCACCACTCAAGGCCAATTTTTTCTTTATATACATATATATATTTCAATGGATTTTAATAGCAAACTTACACAAACAGCATAGAAGACAATTTTTAAAGCATGCACTTGCCTGTGGGACAACTCAGAAAAGTCTAGTGAAGGGGCCAGGCAGTGTTGCACCTGAATAAGCACTCACATTACAGCAGCAAAGACTTCACAGGTGGTGAAGCAGGTGTCTCTCTGTCTCCTCCTCCCCTCTCAATTTCTCTCTGTCCTTTTCCAGTAATAAATAAAGAAAAACATAAATGGAAAAAGAAAATCTTTTTTAAAAAGTATAGTGTAAGGATGGAACATACTGTATGAAAAAAATGCTACAAACACCACTTAGTTGCTATTGGTAGTTCAAAACGTCCTTCGAATAACAGGAAGACATTATTATTATTATTGAGAATGAAATATTTCCCATTACAGTGGATTCATTTTTTCTTTCTTTTGTTTTTTTATTTATTTTCCCTTTTGTTGCTCTTGCTGTTTAACATTGTTGTGGCTATTATTATTATTGATATCATTGTTGTTGGATAGGACAGAGAGAAATGGAGAGAAGAGGGGAAGACAAAGATGGGGAGAGAAAGACAGACACCTGCAGACCTGCTTCACCTCTTGTGAAGTAACTCCCCTGTGTTGGGGAACCGGGGACTCGAACCTGGATCCTTAAGCCAGTCCTTGTGCTTTGCGCCACGTGTGCTTAACCCCGCTACGCCACCGCCAGACTCGCCATCACAGTGGATTCTTAAGCATGCTCTCCACACTTGGCATGCAGCGTGCTAGCTGGGTGTCTTTTGACATAGTTGTTCCACATTTGGCATGGATAGCATACAGATTGGTGTCTTCAGAAAGGCCAACCAGATAGGCCTCACTTCCCTCCCGCAAAGCACCAGTTGCTGCACTCTGAAACTCAGATCTGTTTTAAAGTTCTACTCAGTCTCCCATGCCAGACAGGAATCCAAAGTTCAGTGGACTTCTGACAACTGACACCAAGCCTGTAGAAATGAGGTTTCCCAGGCTGGGAGTATGGATCAACCTGCTGGTGCCTATGTCCAGTGGAGAAGCAGTTACAGAAGCCAGACCTTCTACCTTCTGCACCCCAGAATGATCCTGAGTCTATGCTTCCAGAGAGATAAAGAATAGGGAAGCTTCTAGTGGAGGGGGTGGGATATGGAACTCTGGTGGTTGGAAATGTGTGGAATTTTACCCCTCTTATCGTATGTGTCGATATCATATATATATATATATACATACATACATACATACATACATACATACATACATACATACATACATACATATATATATATATATATATATATATATATATATATATGACAAGGTTTCCTCACCCCTCCACTGGAGGGTGTGCTCTTGTGAGAGAGGCTTTTGTAAACAGTTGCTCCTCAGTGTTTTACCACTGGCTGATTTGCAGGAAATTTGCTTTGTCTGAGTCATGGTAGGCAGAACGCCTTACTTACCCCCACCCCACCCTTTCTTGGGCTGGAGCTACTCAGAGGTTGGCCTCAGAGAGCAATGACTGCTTGATGGCAGCTGTGAACAGGTGGCAAGAGCAACTCCTTTTGATAAAGAGACAAAGACAGAAACTTTGAAAAGGAAAAATGTTAAGAATCCTCCAGTGTTGGCGTTGGCAGGGCTCAAACCTGGACAGACTGCAGGCCTGGCAAAGCAGATATACTGTCCAAGGGAGTTATTTTGCCAGCCCTGCACACTGAATTTCTATCATATTCTTTTTCCCCTATGTTTATTTAGTCATTATACATATTCTCCTCTTTGATTTTATATCATGGTGGATTTCACTGGTAGATTTTCGAATCTTCAGTTCAGGGTTAAATCTTTCTTACTGAAGATGTGTTATTCTATGTCACTTGGATTCAATTTCTGACTGTTTTATTTACTATCTTAGTATGTAACTTTCTAATCTTGTGTAATACTTGTGATGATTGTTGCTCAAAGTTTATAGACTTAAATAATGATTTTAGTGATAAGGTAATAATACCAAATAATAATTTGGTCTCTTACTATAAAATATTTTTAACAAACTTAATTGATTGTCTCAAGCTATATGTGACTATTACTTCAAAGTGGAAAGTACAAAGGAATAATGTGTAATTCCATTAATCAAAAACAGCTTTCATTAACATTATGTTACTTGCTTCTGGACTGACTTCCCAAGATAATTAATATGTGCTTTAGAGCATAGGCATCGTTCAGTTTTATATCCTGCTTTATTACTTGATGTTATAACGTAAGTCCATATCTTATGTTATTAGTAATATTAGAGAATCAAAGAGTTGGTTTTTAAAATCTTATTTATTATGAGAGAGAATGAGAAGAGGAAGACAGTGTGTGTAAGCAAGAACAAGAGCACTACTCAGATCTGGCTTATGGTGATGCCAGGAATGGACTGGGAATTAAAAGCCTAGACCACCATTATGCTAGATTCCTCAAATCAAAACTTGCTTTGTACCACTACCACCCACCTTGTTAAGAAGAAGGAGAAGGAGAGGAGAAGATGATGATGATAATTCCTGGGGCAATTCTTTTATTTCCTGAGAGAAAAAAAAAAGAGAATGCCTAATAACATGGGTCATGTATTCTGAGAAATAGTGACACAAGGAAAGTTGAGACCCTTTAGAATTTTTCACAACCTGTTTCCCCAGTTGTGTAACGTAGCCTGTTGAAAGCAAATCAGATCATTTCAAATACAAGTCACACAGGGGCATATTTCCTCATAAAATGAGTTTCTAGACAGGCTATGCATGAGATGTAACTAGAGTATTCACAATTCAAATAAGGGATGAGAGCAGTGAGAAATATAGCTGTTTTCCTCATTTCGATTTTATTGGATTGTGTCACTATACATATGCGGCTTGTCATACAGTACCTATTCCAGGAGTGGTATTTGATGGAGGACCTGAGGAAGGGAATTTACATCTTCAGGTTGTTACTTACCTTAAATTGTGGGAAATGGTTGATATAGTTCTTGTTCCATATAATCTATTATGGCATTTTTGAAAGACAGTGTTATAGTAAGGGGTCCCACACAAATAATGAACAGACAAAGACATTTGGGGGCAGGCCTCTAAGTATTCCAGTAAACTCACCATCTGTGAAGCGACTCCCCTGCAGGTGGGGAGCCAGGGTCTTGAACCGGGATCCTTACGCCAGTCCTTGTGCTTTGCGCCACCTGCGCTTAACCTGCTGCGCTACCACCTTACTCCTGATAAACTCAAATTTGACCCAAGGCTTAGTACATATCCTTCTTGCATTTTTCAGTCTGATTATTTACTCTTTCTGAGCTTCTGGGTTTTTTTTTAATCTCAAAGTGTGGCAATGAAGGATAAATAAGTTCAAAATATAAAATACCTAACTTAATTCTTTGTATGTAAACTTGCTAAGAGGTCTCTCTCTCTCTCTCTCTCTCTCTCTCTCTGTTTTTCTTTGAGACTCCAATTTTCCTATCATCAGAGAGCCACCTCTTATTTTAGTAGAGTATAAAGAAACTTGGAAGGGTTGGCTTATTGAAAGACATATAGAATAATCAGCCACTTATAAAAAGGAATGGATCTAAATTCAAATGGATGCTTGTTGCAAAAATAACGGAAAAGCTGAACAGGAATACAATAGAAAATGGATCATGTTGTCAAGCTGCAAAGAATCATTAACAGATCTCATTTATTCTGTGATTACTGCATGCTAGCTCTTGTAGATAAATTATTCCTAATTAACCCAAATCTTACATCATCTTATTGAACACACAATAAAAAAATATGTAGAGAACTCAAGTGATTTATTCCAGGTTTCATAGCTTGTCTGTATAGTCTGGAATACACAAAGGTAATGTCTGTACCAACTTCCCTGGATGCATTCTGTGGGCTTGTCCCATGGTTTAATACTGGCAGACTGGGGACTATAAAGAACATTACAGGAGCTGTACTCTTTGGGGGGAGAATGGGCATGAAAACAGCTTAGCTAGATCATATATAAATTTATGGCACTATGTGTCTTGGCAGATTTTTGAGCTTGGTGAGCTAATCACTCTCTACTGGCTCTATGATTTGCAGACTTTGAAAATTCAAAATCAAGGATTTAATTACAAGATGACATAAATTTCTCAGAGGTTTACCCATAAACCTCTTGGCTGAAGGGTTTGAGAGAGAAGGAATACTGTTTTGGGCCAACAACTCTAGTTCTTTATAGCAAGACTGTCTGTCAGATCATATGATATGTGGTGGGGAGGGACTTCAGTATTCTCTATAAGCATATGGTCTTAGATTTATTACAAGACATCTCACTCACTGAAGTCATTCCTTGAAGATAAACTCGTTTTAGGTTTCATTGGTGACCTAGTTCTTATAGGTCCTTATATCCTTATAACTGGTTCCCTTCACAAGTCAGACTCTCCTCAAAGCTTTCTTCATACCTCCAAGCCATTATTATTATTATTATTATTAATTATTATTATTATTTTACCAAGGCTTGTTATGTATGTTTTCACATAGAAAGGCTTGTATTTTTCACATGGCCAAATTAATCACATTTTGCTTGTAGATTTAATTTTATCAATTACTGTTAAAAATACAGCTTCTTTAAAAGAATTGTTTGGGATTTATTTAATTTTATTTTATTTGTAAAAAGGAAACACTGACAAAACCAAAGAGTAAGAGAGGTACAATGCCACACAATTCCCACCATCAGAACTCCGTATCCCATCCCCTCCCTTTCCTATTCATTAACCCTCTGGGAGTATGGACTCAAGGTCATTGTGGGATGCAGAAGGTGGAAGGTCTGGCTTTTGTAATTGCTTCCCTGCTGAACATGGGTTTTGACAGGTTGATCCATACTCCCAGCCTGCCTCTCTCTTTCCCTATGGGCAGGGTTCTGGAGAATCAGAGCTCCAGGACATATTGGTGGGGTTGTCTGTCCAGAGAAGTCTGGTTTGCATCATGCTAACATCTGGAACCTGGTGGCTGAAAAGAGCTTTAACATATAAAGCCAAACAAGTTGTTGTTCCATCTTCTGAAGGGAGGCTGGACAACATACTCTTATCTTCCACCTGAGGAAGATGGGTCCTGATATTGGGGCAGCTTGGAACATTTCTACTCATGACCACAGAATGTGATCTCAGATCTACAGGGATGCAGAGGTCACATAGGCTCCTAAGCTGAATATGGGCCCCAGATCACATCAGATCAATGGGGTTTACAGCCAACAATATTTATACACCTTTCCCATATTTGGAAGCTACTCTCCTCCCTGATCCAGCTTTCTCGTCCTTTTTCCAGCCATGACATCATCTCCCCAGACAATAACTTGGATCTACCTGCAGATCAGATTTCAGGCTCAGGGATAAAAACAAAAACAAACAAAAAAAACTAGGGCTTCTTTTTTAAGTTTTTGTTTGTTCATTTTGTTTTTTACTATAATTTAAATGTTCTGACCCTGGAACCAATGTATTGATATTCAAATTCATTCAGGGATATATTAGGCTAGTTACTTTTGTCAGATGAATTAGTTTATTTAATACATTTAAACCACTCAGAACCCATAGACCCTGATCATTCCTCTGGTACTTTTAGTATATATTATATAGACGAGGTTTCAGTTCATTTGGATTTGGTTGACAGTACAACTCAGTAAACCAGTAAGCCTTTTACTTTCAGATTTGTAGTTAAGGAACTCCAGTGATACAATTGGTTAGCGTGCGGTACTAATACAGATTTCTAGTTAGTTGTCTCAGAACCATTTAAACAGCATTTCTGTTTATTCAGACAACATATGACCTTTACTTTTCCTACATTCCATACGTGAGGTATATGTCTGTGGATTTTTTTGGTTACATGGTCTTGTATCTCCTGTAGTTTTCCTCAACCTTTTAAAATTTATTTTACAACCTCAACACAGACTAGAGATCAACAAAGAAAACAAGTCCTCTGATACCTAATCCGTGTGTGTGTGTGTGTGTGTGTGTGTGTGTGTGTGTGTGTGTTTCTGTCATGTTACCTCCTCATACCTATTCTCAGGACACAACTGTGATTTTTGTGCATGCTTCTCCCTCTATTTTAAATCCCTTTTTTTCCCCACCTCATCCACTTGGGAACCTCCTGGTTATCCTTCAGAGCTCAGTAACCATTTGATAAGGCTGCAATTCTTTAATTCTTTTTTTAGTAGTATGTAGTATTATATCTATATCTATATATCTATATCTATCTATCTATCTATCTATATATATATATATAGATATTTGTTTTTCTATTAGAGACAACCAGGAATCAAGAAGGAAAGGAAAGGATAGACAGATAGATGTATGGATGGATAGATAGATGTATAGATAGATAGATAGATAGATAGATAGATAGATAGATAGATAGGGAGAGACTCCTGCCACACTTGCTTCACCAGTTGCCAAGCTTTCCCTCAGTAGGTGGAGCAGGTGCAGCAGGTGGAGACCAGGGGATGGAAGTCAAGTCCTTGGGTATTACAACATGTGCACTCAACCAGGTGTGCCACCACCCAGCCCCCTAATCCTTAAATTCTAAGCTTCCTAATATCTTCAGTTGATCACTAAATATAGACGTCAGCTACCTCCTAAATATCTCTCAATTCCACCTCTTGTCTCTCCCATCAGTATCCCTCTCCGAAAGTTAGTTCACACTACATTTATCTGTCATCTGGTGTGGATGCTGCTGTTCTCCACAGCGCACATGAGCGCAAACATATGATCAGCTCCCACTCCTTCCAAACCTTCAGGGAAAGCTCCTTTGCCCTTAGGAAAAGGTCTGCTAGTTTCAAAGAGACCCAGCCTGTGTTGGCCCCTCATCTTTCCACTCACATGTCGTACCACCTCTCCCTAATAATACTCTACTCTGTGGCTCAACTGAACTGATTTCAGTTATTTGATGCTATCCTGTCATTTTCCACACTTGGAATTTCAGAAATACAATGTCTTCTTCCAGTAATATTTTTTTTCTTTTTCAGAGCTAATTTCACTTGTGTTATAGTTTTCTTGGGCAGAGGGTAGGTAGCATAATGGTGTGCAAAGAGACTCTTCTGCCTGAGGCTTCAAAGTCCCAGATTCTATCCCTTGCACCGCCATAAACCAGAGCTGAGTAGTGCTCTGGTTTAAAAAAAGAGAGAGAGGGGCTGGCTGGTGGCATACTTGGTTGAGTGCACATGTTACAGTGCACAACGACCCGGGTTCCAACCCCCGCTCCCCACCTACACGAGGAAAGCTTCGGGAGTGGTGAAGCAGTGCTGCAGGTATCTCTCTGTCTTTCTCCCTCTCTATCTTCCTCTTCCCTCTCAATTTCTGGCTATCTATATCTTATAAATAAATAAAGATAATAAAAAAATAAAAGAGTCAGAGTGAGATAGACAGAGAGATTCTTTTCTCTACATAGGATTTGGTGACTCATTGTAATCTGCCCACCTGACCCCTAATTGTAAGGGATGACTGTTCAATGTGGTCTTAAAGTACCTCATTTCCCCTTCATAATACTTTTTTTTAAATTTACCATTGTGTTACTCTTACCGTAGGCTGGGTGTTCTGAGAGAACACCTGTGTCTGTTTCATGAACCACTTTACTTCTTTCATTGAGTATAATATTGAAAGGTATGTGGCATTTTTTGTTGAATTAGTGACTAAGTAAAAGAACTAATTATGGAAAAATTATCTGGATTTGTGATGGCTTTCCTAGTGCCCTGTCCTTACCCAAATAGTTATACTCACCATATTTTCCCTGTATTCACTTGCTTATGTCTGTGACTCTGTATTATCTGTAAGTTCCTGACACAATAGTAGGAACACTATAGGTATATAATAAATGTTTGCTGAATTAATTATCATAAGGTATGAGAGAAAGTGATTTGTACAAAGAGAAATAAAAAAAGTCAAAGCATAAGCATTTGTCTGAAGAGCTGACTCTTGAGATTCGTATTATGTGGCATTGAAAATCCCTACCTTTCAGCGAGCTACTTCCCCTTTGTCTGTATGTTCAATCACGTCCGGCACCATAATTCAGCGTGATGTGGGCCATATTGGTGGTGAAGCTATAAGATTTGCCATATTAGTTCATCCCCTTGCTTCATTAAGCTCAGTGTGCTGCCTCTCGCTGTGTCTGGGCCTGAATTTTGATGTTTAAAAGAAAAAAATAAATAAACCTTCATGTTAGCTTTCTGGGTCTTCTGAGACAGGTACAGAGTACTCCTTCCTGGGGTTGGAGAATCCTCATCTTTGCAGATAATCAGTAAATGACCCAGAGCAAGAGGCTTTATTATTCCTGTGGGTTTGCTGAATAAACAGTGTTCCCAGATGCACTGGGATTTCAGTAACTCCCTCCTATTGCAGTCCAGTTTCTAGGTGGTCACAGTATACATGCTGCGTCTTTAGCATATCTGCTAAGTCCATCATGAAAGTACATGTAGATTAAAAGTAGAAGTGAGAGCAAAGTTGAGGAAATAAATAAATAAATATCAGAATAGGGAAGCTTCTAATAGAGAGGGTAGGACAGGGAACTCAGGTGATAGGAACTATATGAAATTTTTCTCCTGGTATCTTACAATCTTGTTACTCACTTTTAAGTCACCAATTAAAAAAAAAAGAACTAATGATAGCTGTTGATGCTGTCTCATTTAAGCCTGCTAACAGTATTTGTACAGCTATGGTCTGTCTACACAGGAGGCCACTGAGGCCAAGGGTGGCCTAGATACACAAGTCAATCTAGGTCTCATAAACTGCAGGTAAAATGAAACATTTTCTCTTAGATCTCTCTCTGACCCTAGTACCTGTCCTCATGGTTAACACTGAACTAAGCTTTCCTACAGAGTAATGTGTCTTACTACTAAGAACCAAGTCATGTTTATACTGAAAGACATTTTCCTGCAGATTTCAATAACCATGCCTATGAGTTAAAGTGGTCTCAGCAAGAGACAGGAATGATGACAGATTATGAGGTAGAACTAGAGGTGGGATTAGAGTGGCCTGGGAAGTGACACAGTGGGTAGAGTGCTGAATTTTCCAGCATGATATTGCAAGTTTGATCCCTGACACCACAGGTCTCTTCACTTTCTTCGATTGCGCCATGTCTCAGGTTCGCACACACAAATGCTTCAGGTGATTGTGAAGGAAACATTTCCCTTTCTTAGAAAGATGCCAGTTATTCAGTTTTCCACCTATATAAAAAAAAAAGACCAAGTAAGTCAGAGTATTTCAACTGCATATATAAAATTTTGTTTCGAGGGCCCAGACAGTGGTGTACTTGGTTGAATGCACATGTTGCAATATGTAAAGAATTGGGTTCAATTCCAGGTTTCCACCAGCAGGGGAAGCTACCCAAGTGGTGAAGGCCAGAGGGCAGCTCAGTGGGTAGAGAGTATGCCTTCTCATGAAAGAGGCCTAAGCTTCAATTCCCAGCATCAAGGGATGTGATACTAGGGATTTCGGTGGATGACATAGCAGTGTTTTGGCATCTTTCCCTATCTCTTCTGTCTGTCTCACCTTCTCCTTCTCCCCCAACCTCCTTTTCCCCTCAGGATATAGAATTTTTAAAAAATTGGGCTGTGGACCTTCAAAATACCTCAGTTTTGTAGTGCGGTGCTTTGTCGTGGTTCAAATCCCATCCCCACAGTACAAAGGAAAGCTTCAGTGCTGTGGTTTCTTTCCTTATCTCTGCTTTTCTGTCTCATTCTTTCTAACTGAAGTAGTCCAGAGCAGTGAGTTCCAGAGATTTCAAAAACAAACAAACAAACAAACAAACAAGAAAAGGGGGAGGGCTGCTCAGTTGTATTACAGTTAACACATAGCCCTTGACTTATTACCCAGTGCAGCATAAGAAAAAAGATCATTGAAGATTTAGCTCCCTTGGGATGGGAGAATTCTGCGTCTTGAATCTTTTCAGTCTCCCCTGGCTGGTAATCCTGCTCCAGTAAGAGCTTGCACTCTGATTGTTAACCCAGAAGCAAGAAAAGCTAAGCAGGAACTTGCATTGGAAAAAGCCTCGATGATGAATAGCGGACCTGAATCTTATCATGTATTTCAGGATGATGTACGGGGACTGTTGGAAACTGCCTTTGACAAATGTGCACAGGAAGGGGAATTATCTCCAGCAATGAAAAATGTTCTTATTATGTGATCCTAAAAAGGATCAGGACCCCTTTCATTGGGAAAATGATCATCCTTATATCCCTTATTAAGAGCGTTATGGAGGCTGGTGCTAAAGACACAGGACATGGTACAGAAGCCATGATGGATAGCTTTAAGTACTGGAATCAGGTGGGGCTTACGAAAGATGACTTGATAGTAGATTGGGGGAAATGTGCATTTTGCTAAGGGACCTTTTAGTTCTTGTTTCAGGAGCCTCTGAAAGACTTGCTCCTGTTATCTTAGCCAGTACCTAATGGCTTTGGGTCTGGCTGAGACTGATTTAATAGTGGAAGGTATGTGAATAAGTTTGTAGGAAATGAAAAACCTTTCCACAGAGAGAGGACTGGTGCACCATGAATTTTAAATATTTGATCTCATTTCATTTTCTCATTTCATATGCATATCGGGAAAGCTAACGTCACAGAGATTCAGTAGCCTGCCCAAGGCTAGAAACTGTCAAGGAGAGGATTTGAACTTGAGTAGTTGGATGCCAAAGTCTTAATGCTTTGTAGCCCATCATAGACTGTAGACTGTAGTAAATAACCTCCTGGTTGGAGTTCAAAATAATTGAAATAGAAGCAACTGAATGCATATATGAGGATGTCTACTACATCCTGTAGCTTATGGTAGAGGTTCAAGGAATGTTAATCAAATCAAGAATTGGCAGCATAAATAATTGCATTAGAGATTGTGTAATAATCTTAGAATTCTTTTTTTCTCTTTTGTCCCCTCCCTATTACTTTCCCTCTTTTTACTAGTCCTTTTTTGAGCATTTCCTAAAACCTGTGATCTGACTATAGAGGGACCTGAGGGCAAGGTTAGATAGCTTAATGGTTTTTCAAAAGAAACTCTCCTGCTTGAGGCTCCAAAGCCCCAAGTTTAATTCCCTGTACCACCATAAACCAGAACTGAGCAATGCTCTGTTTAAAAAAAAAAAAAGGAGAAGAATGGGGAGGGGAGGAGAGGAAGGGGAGAAGGAGGGAGAGGAGGAGGAGAGCCAGGTAAAAAGGAATTTAAGATCTAAAATGGGCAACTAATAAGCAATGATAGTTCACTGCAGTAAGTGAAAATGAATAGAGAGCACAAACTAGCCAGAATTCTCAGAGGCTGTGAGACTTAGGTAAAGATTCTTGGATTCCAGGTTTATTTATTTATTTATTTTTAAGTCAATGGATGTCTTGTGAAATCGGTTCTATCATTCTATACATTGTCTACCTATTAGAGTTAAGTTCATACTTGTGAAAAAGAAATTCTGTCCTGTCCTCCTGTGAAAGGAAGATCAGAAGTCTTACTGGGTACTGCTCTTCCAGTGCAGTGGCTATTCAATTTCTGCCTATATTTTATTCGTTTTGCTTGATGCATAAGGTCAGGCACATTGTATATACTCATTAAGCATTTGTTGAACAGTGGGATATCATGTTTTAGGTAGGTAATTCTTTGACCCTTAGCCTACATTCTCTTAGAATCAGTCATTTAGATTCCATTAGTTTTCCTTTGATGTTTTAAAATAATGATTGCTGTGGTTTCTCCTACTCTCAAAGTTATAGATTGAAAATAGATTTTGTGCAGTTTGCCAATGTTGATCGATCTTAATGGCTGCTTTAAGTACTATGTAGAGGAGCGTGGAGTCATATCCTGACCTTGAGTGAGAACAGTTAACACACAGGCATTTTTTTTCATTCATTCATTCATTCATTCATTCATTCATTCATTCATTCATTCATTCTTGTTTCTTTTGCACATGAGTTTGTGCCTATGAATGTGCAAACACATACATTCCACTTTGATCTTACTACATAGTTAATTGTACATACTTAATTATGCATATTTAATTGTGCATTTACTACATTTTTAATTGTGCATCTTACTGCATATTTAATTGTGCATATTTAATTGTGCATTTAAGAGATGGATTTGGGCAACTATACCCATTTGGCTCTTTTTTGTATATTGCTTCATGAACCAGGGATTCAAAATATACCTCAGGGCCTCTAATATATTTTTTTTATTTAAGAAAGGATTAATTAACAAAACCATAGGGTAGGAGGGGTACAACTCCACACAATTCCCACCACCCAATCTCCATATCCCACCCCCTCCCCCGATAGCTTTCCCATTCTCTATCCCTCTGGGAGCATGGACCCAGGGTCATTGAGGGTTGCAGAAGGTGGAAGGTCTGGCTTCTGTAATTGCTTCTCCGCTGAATATGGACGTTGACTGTTCGGTCCATACTCCCAGTCTGCCTCTCTCTTTCCCAACTAGGGTGGGTCTCTGGGGAAGCAGAGCTCCAGGACACATTGGTGGGGTCTTCAGTCCAGGGAAGCCTGGCCGGCATCCAGATGGCATCTAGAACCTGGTGGCTGAAAAGAGAGTTAACATACAAAGCCAAACAAATTGTTGAGCAATCATGGACCCAAAGGTTGGAATAGTGGAGAGGAAGTGTTAGGGGGGTACTCACTGCAAACTCTAGTGTACTTTGCTTTCAGGTATATATTTTGTACTAGTTTATGGATACGTGTGAACATATGCTCTCTCTCACAGAACCTGGTGTATATCTAGGTTTTGGGACTTTGTTAGAAAGTGATCCACCTGGGATGGAATTAGAGAATGCTGTAAAGGAAAGGTCTCATCTGAGTAATAAAGCTGAAGGGTTGTCATTCCACACATGAATTCTCTGGACAGTCTGAGCTGAAGCATGTTGAGGTGGCAATCGTTGCATTGATTAGATTGCGATCGGCTGATGCAATATTATTTGATATGGATTGGGAGAGGCATGTAGGAATGTGGGCCCTATTCTAAGGTTCCAGGATGCTCCATCTCTTTTGAAGGTGGGGGGTGGGGACTTAAACCCAGGTCCTTGTACATGGTGACCTGTATATTCTAATGACTAAACCAACTCTTGGCTTCCTAGAATTTTTTTTCATATTACCAAAGCTCCTGCAACTTTCACTGATTACTTTTTTGAAAACTAAACAGTCTGCAGCCTAGGAGGTAATGTAGTGGGTAAAGTGTTGGACTGTGAAGCATGAGGTTCTGAGTTCTATCCCCGGCATATATGTGCCATAGTGATACATGGATTCTCTCTCTCCTGTTACTCCCTCTCATGAATAAAGACATAAATAATGTGATTTTTAAAGTGAGTAATCTTTTTAGTTTTTTTAAAAATTTTATTTGTTATTAATAGTTTCCTCTAAGGTGCATTTTGTTTTTTAACCAGACCTTACAATAAGTTATACTTATGTCATTAAAAATATTCTAGAATCACCATTTGAAAAATGTTTAAGTAGTCTCATTTTCTTTAGCTTTTATTAGGAAAACCTCTCTCCCAATCTTTCTCTTAATAGTATCATTTATCAGTGCTCAATTCTTATATTTGTCAAATATTTCTTAAATTATGTATATAGGCTGCTTTCCATAGTCACTGATTTGTTTCTGTTTTCATTCATGAATTGATGTTGTGTTTCTTTTCTCTAATTTGTGTAAATATTGGGAGGATGCTAATCTCTTCTAGCAGTGATAAAAATCTGAAACTTCTGAGTGGCCTCCCCTTTGTAGGTGTATCCCAGTGGGTGTGCCAGCACTTGAGTTTAGGGACCAGCATGGGGATCCATGTTTGGGCCCCCAGCTCCCCACCTGCGGAGGAGTTGATTCATGGGTGGTGGAGTGGGTCTGCAGGTATCTATCTTTCTCTCCCCCTCTCTGTCTTCCCCTCCTCTCTCCATTTCTCTCTGTCCTGTCCAACAATTATGACATTAATAACAACAATAATAACTACAGCAAAAAGAAATAACAAGGGCAACAAAGGGGAATGAATAAGTAAATATAAAAAGAAAATTAGGGAGTCGGGCGGTAGCATCCGTGTTAAGCGTACGTGGTGCAAGGTTTTGCTGGACCTGAAAGGCATTAAAAACTACTAAAGGAGGGAGTCGGGTGGTAGCGCAGTGGGTTAAGGATCCGGGTTCGAGCCCCTGGCTCCCCACCTGCAGGGGAGTCGCTTCGCTTCACAGGCAATGAAGCATGTCTGCAGGTGTCTGTCTTTCTCTCCCCCTCTCTGTCTTCCACTCCTCTCTCCATTTCTCTCTGTCCTATCCAACAACGACAACATCAATAATAATTACAACAATAAAACAACAAGGAAGGACAACAAAAGGGAATAAATAAGTAAATATAAAACATTAAAAAAAATTTTTTTTAATGAGTGTAGGGCTGGGTGGTGGCTCACCTGGTTCAGTGCACATTACACTGTGCAAGGACCCAAGTTTGAGCCCCTGGTCCCTTCACAAGTGGTGAAGCAGTGTTGTAGGTGTCTCTCTGTCTCTCACCCTCTCTACCTCCCCCTTCCCTCTTGATTTCTGACTGTCTCTATCCAATAAATAAATTTTTAAAATTTAAAAAAAGGGGGAAAAAAGCATTGGAATTAAGGTTTACCAGAGGGTGGATCTGAGCTGGAGTGCTTATTGCAGTTCAAACCTTATAGTCTCAGCTTATCAACTTTAGTATGTTATTCCAGTATCTTGATTTTGTGTTTCATCTATTTTAATGTAATGAAACATTAAGAAAACAAATCATGCTTAGTTTTGTCTCCTCACAGTGATTTGATTTTGGGGCTATTCATCTAGTAGCCTGTCCTCAAATTTTAAAATGCCAAGAGCCCACTTTGTTCCTTTGTATCCATCATCAAGTGATTAGTGCAACTATTTAGTTCTGGTCTTTCCTATTCTTGGTAGATTTATTTTTCTCTTCTTAGAATTCTGCTGCCACCCTCTCTGCCTGGGAGACTAGAGATGTCATTTAAACATTGCTTATTAGGATTCCATTATTTGTCTCTCATATACGGTAAGCTAAATCAAAAAGTCAGATGGTGTTTTTAAATAGCAAATTTACATGACAATTTATACTGGAAACTTTCTGTCCTCAGCACCCAGCAAAGCTTGTGTGCGCTCTCATTCTTTCTCTTTTTCTCTTCTTGAGAGCATAGCACACATAGCCATCAGAAGAAGCAGAGCTGCTCGCAGTCAAACAAACAAAAAGAAAAATGCAATCAAAATCTCGACAGGAAATGGAGAAACTCTATACCAGATATTACTTAAATAACCATTTTCTTCCCCCCTTGCCTTATAAAAAGGGAACTTACATTAGTAATGTTTTCATATTTAATATCAAAAATAATGACTTAGAGTCAGATAAAATAAACATTCACTAAGGACCTGAATTGTGAACAGATAATGTTTTCTCAGTTAATCTGTCTGATAAACTAATGGTAGTAAGGCCCTTATTAGCAAGCTTATGATAGCTAATATCTACTGGATGGGTACTATGTACCAGGCGCTTTTCTTTGTGCTTTACGTATCATAACTTATTTGGGATGATACCACGTTATTTTCCAAAAGAGGAAACTGCAACTCCCAGGAGGTGATTTGCTCAGGTACAAAGCAGAGTGAGTAATGGTGCTTTGGCTTCTAACTTAGTACCCTGTCCACCATCACCCATTTCAGTTTTTGTTTCCAGTAAGAAAACTAAGACTTTATTTAATATTTCTATTTTATAAGAATGACAGGTTGAAAAGTCATCTCACTATGCCTTGCTGAGTTTTAATTTTTAGCAGATTGGGTTAGAAGGGGTGCCTCTAAATCTTAAAATCATCTTCTTTTATCGGTCCATTTTCTCTGGGATCAGAGTAGATTGGCAAAGCATTATCATCTTCCATTTCAAAACTGAAGGATTATCCATCTCGATGAGTGAAATCATCTCTAAAATCCTTCTGAAGCCAGCTGCAGAGACTGATACATTTCAGCAAATGCCTGTAGTCCTGGGAACTTTAACGATTAAAATTTAGAGAGTAAAATTCGCATGTAGAGGCACATTTTTACTATGTAGTTGTCCTGTACCCCTGGGGTAAGCCATTTTCATTTCCAACAGGAGTCTGAAGCCTTTCTTTCAGCTTCAGCTCACCCAGCCATCAATGTCAGCAACAGGTGTGGAAGTTATCAGAAGACTGATCTTCTTCTATAGAAAGAGAAGAGGGGCCAGGTCATGGTGCAGCCAGTTAAGCACAGAGAGTGCTAAGTGCAAAGAATCTGCACAAGGATCTGGGTTGGGTGGAGCTGCAGGGTTCCCACCTGCAAGGGGGACTCTTTAAAAGTGAGGAAGCAGATCTGCAAGTGTCTGTCTGTCTGTCTGTCTGTCTGTCTCTCTCTTTCCCTTTCTATCTCCCCTTCCTCTCTCATTTCTCTCTGTCCTATCCAATAAAATAGGGAAAAAATACCCTTCAGAAGTAGTGGATTTGTAGTGCTGGCACCGGACCCCCAGCGATAAACCCAGAGGCAAATAAAAGAGAAAAAGAAAAAGGAAAAAGAAAAAGAAAAAAAAAAGGAAGTGAAGACATAGTGAGATGAAGACTTCCTTATGCCTGCGAGAAAAATAGAGACAGGAAGCTTGGGAAATTATCACATAGCAGCGTAGGTTTGACCTTGAGAGCAAGAGAAAAGGAAGGAAGAACAGGAAGTTGCTAGGACCAGGTCACGGTGGCACATCTGGTGGAGCAGCGCACATGTTACAGTGTAGAAGGACCCAGGTTCCAGCCTCGGGTCCCCACCTATAGGGGGAAAGCTTTGCAGGTGGATCAGCAGTGATGCTGATGTCTCTCCACTTGTCTGTTGTCCCCTTCCCTCTCAATTCCTGCTTGTCTCTATCCAATAAAGATAATTAAAAAGGAAAGAAAGAAAAGGAAAGAAAAAAAGTTGGTAGGGAGCACAAAACAGTTGTGGAGTCCTTGAATCAGTTTTTCATCAGAGTGGTGCCCTTTCTGCTGGTAATGGGCCTGCCAGAATCTTCCTTCTCTGCTCCAGGACTGCTGTGGAAAAAACTGTGAAAATGGAATCACAGCCTTGATTGCAAAGGTGGGAATTAAATTATGAGTACAGCATGGTGTTTGACATTGTTGCCTCCTACTCCTCCCCTGCTTCCTCCTCTTCTTTTTTTTTTTCCAACAGGGTTATTCCAGGGCTCTGCCCAAATGACCACTTCACAGCTCTGGTTGCTTTTTTTTTTTTCCTTTCCTGATAGAGGAGAGAAACTGAGAGGGAGAGATTAAGAGAGACATCTGCATTACTGCTCCACTGGTTGTGAAGCTTCTTGCCTGTAGGTGGAGGCTGGGGACTTGAACCTTGGTTCTTGCACATAGTAATGTGTGTCCCTTGCTAGGTGTCCCCAAGAGGAAGGTCTTAACCTACTATGTTTTGGTGCAGATAAACCATCAGATTACTATCTGCTTGTCACCCTGTGCCTCATAGGTAAAGGTGACTAATCTGAATAATGGATATATTTTTTAATATATTTATTTATTATTGGATAGAGACAGAGATAAATTGAGAAAAGAGAGGGAGAGATAGAGAAAAAGAGAGGCAGAGAGACTCCTGTAGCCCTGCTTCACCACTACTTGTGAAGCTTGCTCCTGCAGGTGGGGACCAAGGGATTGAACCTGGATCCTTGTGCACTGTAATGTGTGTGCTTAACCAGATAGATGCACCACCACCTGTCCCCCACCCACCGCATATTAATTTTTTCTTGCTTTCATAGAGACAGAGAAGACAGAAAAGCAGAGTGAAAAAAAAAAAACCAAAAAACCACATCATAGAACCTTCCATCAGTGTCCTGGGAGTTGGGCTGGAACCTAGACCACACACATGACTCAGCAACACACTATGTAAACAAGCCATTTTCCCTGCCCTCTTTGTGGTGATGCTAATTAAAGCTGGGTTTTCAGACTTTCTAACCAGTTTGCCCTTTAAGCCCTGGTCAGTTTTACCCTTTCCAAGCCTGCATGATTTTCAAGAAGGAGATAGAAAGCAGCTGTTAACGCTGACAGTCCAAGGAGGAAGCAGTCTGAGGTTATGGCTCCACTAAACTGCTAACTAAAACACCAAAACTGCTGTGAGCTGCCCTGCCTTCTTTCTATAAATAGTGACTTCTAGGTCACATGGGGAAATTTCTCAGGAGAGATTTTTGGCTCCAGGACTCTACCATGACCTTACCAAATTAAAAGAGAATTATTCTGCCTCTCTCTTGATATAAACAATTCATATTTTCTCCCCTTGACTCTTTTATTGTGTTGAATGCTTAGGTGGCCTGGTATTATCCCACCTCAGTTCTTGTCAAACAAAATGAAAGGAGTGTCCAATCTGTCACCACCTTCCCCATGCCATGAAGACACAGAATCCCATCTCTTAAATGACTTCGCAATGTCCAGTGGGCAAATGGCCTTATTTCAGTCAATGCCTTAAATCTTCACAATCAGTAAAGTAAGCATACTTTGGAGCAGGGCTAGGGAACATTTGTTTTGCTTTGTTTTCAATTTTTTCCCTACCAGGGCCATTTGGATATTTATAACATCATCTGTGCATTATGCAATAATGGTCAACTTGGAAATTATCTCAGGACAGCTAAATAACTCAAGAGGATATTGTGTTGTGCCCAGCCCCCACTTCACTGAAGGAAACTTCAGTGCTGTGTTCTCAATTATCTCTCTCTTCTCATTTCCCTTCCCTTCCCTTCCCTTCCCTTCCCTTCCCTTCCCTTCCCATCCCTTCCCCTCCCCTGCCCTCCCCTCCTCTTCTCTCTCTCTCCCTTCTTCCCTCTCCTTTCCTCCCTCCCTCTCCCTCTGTGCCTTTCTGTATATAAGGCAGACAGTCATTCTTTAGTGTTGCTATGAAAGCTCAGGTTGCCTTGGTAAGGCCAAGCCAAATAAGTTGTAGCTTGCAGACTGGATGCATTCCACCCCTGTTTTAGACTATAACCTAGTAGTTGTGTTTCTGTGTTAAGACAATTATAAATTGACCAGTCATAGCTCTGTCATTGATTTATTACATTATACGATGTTGAACGGCTTCTAAATTCTACATGTTCTGACATGTAAAATGGGAGTGATAGAACTCTTGAGAAGTCATATGTGCAAGTTCCAAGTACAATGTTTTTACACACAAATACATTGTTTACACATGCAGAGATGTATTTAAATATGTGTATATATTAAATATGTATATATATGTGTATATATTATATGTATATATGTATGTATTCTATGTATCGTGACTAGTTATTGGAATCCTCAGTTTTTGTGAGTCAGAATCCACAAATCCATGTGCCTACACATACCAAGTTATGGGGACTGGATCATTCCTGCCATTCAGGACTTTAAAACTTAGCATTATATTGTTACTTGTTCTCCAAGTAAGCCATGCACTTCAGGAGTCCCTACACATCCTTCTCTAGAATCATTAGTTGTTTGGAACAGAATCCACATTTGAGAGAAACAACACAATTTGGAAAACTGAGTGCCTGACAGTCCCTTGCTCATTACTAGGAGTCAACCCGGCTAGTCAACCTAGCACGTTATGATTGGGCCCTCCTCAATCGCTATCGAACAGGCCATGGCCGATGCGCAGCTATGTTCCATCGCTGGGGAGCCAGAGATGACCCAAACTGCCCCTGCGGCTACAGACAGACTATGACCCACATAGGCAACGACTGCCACCTCTCCAGATTCAAAGGAGGTCTGGAAACTTTACATCAGGCTCAACCTGACGCTGTTGACTGGCTACGGAAGAAGGGCAAATGCTAGAAGAAGAAGGGATCTGGATACTGCAGGAATGCTTTCTTATCACCCCAGAACTATTTTTTCCTTGATTTTTTTTTTCAGACCTGCTTATCACGTCTCCATTTGGGCTGTCAAGCTTTCCTTGGTCATGGTGTTCATGGCAGCTTTGCTGACTTTTCCATACAGGATCCCAACTTAGGCTGAGTCATAGGGTCCCACTTCTAGATTCTGTGTGGAGAAAAAGTCTGTATAGTTCAGTTCAGCTATGATAGGGGTCATCCTTGGTCTATTCAAATGTCATGGACACTGTGGCTGATGTAGTGAATTATTACATATCATAGTGAACTTGGACTGAATAGACACAAGTCCCCAAAAATATTGAACATAGATGCCACTTCCTCCAAAAAAGTTTTCTGAACCCAACGAGATAGAAATAGTACAATCTTGCCCTAGGGTGCTTCAGCATCATCATTATTATTATTAATTTTCCTTTTTGTTACTCTTGTTGTTTTATGGTTGTTATAGTTGTTATTGTTATTGATGTCATTGTTGTTGGATATGACAGAGAGAAAGGGAGAGAGAAAGGGAAGACAGAGAGGGAGAAAGATAGACACCTGTAGACCCGCTTCACCACCTGTGAAGCGGCTCCCCTGCAGGTGGGGAGCTGGGGGTTTGAACCGGGATCCTTATGCTGATCCTTGTGCTTTGCACCATGTGCATTTAACCCACTACCCCACCGCCCTACCCCCTGGATGCTTTAGCTTTGACACTACCCTGAGTTATAGCAGCTCTCATGGGATTCTGGACTTTCCTCACCCTATTTCTGTTTTCCCTTCAAAGCATGCTTTCTGAGGGCAAGGACAGTATCCAATTCTTTGTAGATGCTGTAGATAGCCTAATGCCTGCTATAACAGATATAATCTCTAAATAGTCATTAGGTAAATGTTTCTATAATGTTGTATCAATAAGAAAACAGCTAAATAATTGTACTGCAGAATAACATGTACCTTCTAGTACAAATAATTGTCATTTTTACAAAAAGAAAAAGAAAAGTGTCCTCATTTATACCACCCCCCCCAGCTTCAAGATAACACTGGGGACAGTAGCAGAGCTCTGTGTTTTTCATGTATACTCATGTTTTGTGTCTTTGATTCCAAACTCTTTTAGGTTTGGAATCTTAAAGAGCCTGCTGCAGCTACCCACTTAATAGCCATCCGGCAGCCCACACACTAATGCCAATTAGCCTGGGAAAGATGAAAATTTAGGGGACTTAATGAGCTGAGTTGGCACCTGTTCACTCAGCACTTCAGCCTGACTCTCTTGAGTTTCTGAAACAAACTGTATGGTGTTGGGTTTAACCTTTTGGGGGAAAGACTTTATTGAGGTTTTTGTTTTAAGTTTTTCCCACACCAGATTTGGGTGATTAGCCTAACGAATTGGGAATGGAACCCTGGACTCACACCATTTTCAGTATCCTCTATCTCTACCTCAGACCTAGATCCTTGGAGCTGATGGTCTAAGATGAATGGAGTGTGCTACTTATGGAGAAAATACAGGACAACTCTTCATCTGAACTATTCCAGCCTTTAGGTTCGTGATAAGTCAACAATTTGTTTGTCTTTATATGGTAGCTCTTTTTTCAGCCACCAGGTTCCAGATGTTAGCATGATGCCAACTGGACTTCCCTGAGCAGATGACCCCACCAATGTGTCCTGAAGCCCTGCTTCTCCACAGCCCTGCCCCACTAGGGAAAGAGAGAGACAGGCTGGGAGTATGGATCAACCTGTCAATGCCCATGTTCAGCAGGGAAGCAATTACAGAAGTCAGACCTTCCACCTTTTGCACCCCATAATGACCCTGGGTCCATCCTCCCAGAGGGATAAAGAATGGGAAAGCTATCAGGGGAGGGGATGAGACACAGAGTTCTGGTGGTGGGAATTGTATGGAGTTGTAACGCTCTTATCCTATGGTTTTTGTCAGTGTCTTCTTTTTATAAATAAAAATAATTTTAAAAATTCAAAAAAAAAAAAAAGAAAGAAAGAAAGAACAGGAGTGAAGTGCCCAAGGGCCTTTCTAATGATGAACTGAGCGCTATGATAGGGCTAAGGAGGGTCTCCCAATGTTGTCTGTGAATACTGGTGGAGGTTTTCTCAGCTAGCACATTTTGTTCTCACAGATCAAATGCAGCTGTATCCTTTGGGTTTGCTGGTACCTCCACCCATGCCTTACACATCAGTGGTGTCCAGTAGGTACCTGCTGAATGAATGGACACACAGTGATGGATAGTGATTAAGAGCTGCAGTGGGAGAAAATCTGTATGTGAATCTATCCTCTGTCACTTCTCAATATAGTGAGCACATGCAAATAACTTCCTTATTCTTCACTGTGAAGATCAGCGCTGCTCATTACTTGGTGCTTAACTGGAAAGTGTGTATTTTGCATTGTTTCTGGGGTTTAGCAAGTCCCCAAAAATGGTGGCCATCCATAGCAGCGTGCATTGCCAATGCAATAGCTATTGTGTGGTACCCAGTCTCATTTATGAATTAAAATACACCTGACTGTTGAATAGGAACCATGGACTATGCTATGAGCCATAGGGCTGGTCTTGCCTTGGGAACCTGGGAAACAGGATGATACTAGCACCATTATCAGCAGACTTCCAGGGCTCAGATACTAGCTCCCTAGCTCAGGTGTGGAGAGTGGGTGGCTTTGCAAAGTGCACACGTAGTGCTCTGCATTTCCTTTGTCTTTCTCCCTGAAAGAGCTTGGACCTTTCAGAGAGATCCTAGGTTACATTATCTGACTTTCCCCTTGGCAAGCTGTTCTTTACAGCAAACTGACTTCTATAATTTTCATGATCAAACCACGGCAACCTTTCTTTACTGAAAAGCCCTTAATCCTTTGGTCATGTTTCATTCACAAGAAATGAGTGTCTGCTACCTCTTGCCATACAAGACTTAGAGAGGATTATCAGTCGGTGACCTCTGTCCATTTCTAACCTTTCTCACTTCTACCAGCCAGTCAATCACTTCCTACTATGAAATCCTCCTGAGCTCCTAAACCCCTGGAACATATTCTTGGGAAGAGCAGAGTTGAACAAGGCAACTAGGACAGAGCCAAGGGACCTCTCAGAGTGACAGATTGAAGGGAATATTTGAAGGATGGGAGGAGGTGTTAAGTGTGCCTATACTATATTGTTAAATGAAGTGAGATCTGTTCACAGGGCCTTTTAATATGCAAAGCATCACAAGGTCTACCTTCCTGTAAGACTATCAAAGTAGCTTTCTAAGGTGGCCAGGCTGTATAGAGCTCCAGGAATGTGTGGTTTGCACTCTGTCCTATGTTAAACAACAGTGTCTCCAAGATTGAGCCTCAGCTCCCTCTGATACTGTGGAGTTCTTTTAGCAAGATCATAAGCTAAGAAACAAGACTGATCTTTAAAAAAAAAATAGAATTGAGCAATTGATCTATTGGTGTGCTGGTCACTCACCTGTTGACTCTTAGATTTATTGTTCACCTATATATGATAGAGTAGTCCTTGTCTACTTCTGAGAGTCAACACTAAGCAAAGTCCACTTTCCTAAGCTCTCCTAATTCTGAGCACATGGATTTTCTTTTGTTTTCAATTTGCATTTATTTATTTACTATTGGATAGAGACAGAGAGGGAAAGAGACACCTGCAGCACTGCTTCATTATTAGTGAAGCTTTCCCCCTGCAGATTGGGACCAGAGGCTTGAGCCTGGGTCCTTGTATAGTGTGTGTGTGCTTAACCAGAGGCACCACTGCCTGGCTCCCAGCATATGGATTTTCTAGTACAGTTGTTGAATCAGTTTTACTTTATTTAATTAATTTTTTAAAAGAATTTATTTATTTATTCATGAGAAAGATAGGAGGAGAGAAGGAACCAGACATCACTCTGGCACATGTGCTGCCGGGGATCAAACTCAGTACCTCATGGTTGAGACTCCAGTGCTGTATCCACTGCACCACCTCCTGGACCACTTGAATCATTTTTATAATAGAACCTCACTAAATGTCATAAAGTAAAAAAAGGAAAATTCCGCAGGAACCTTTGGAAGATGCTCATTGCATTTTCAATGTCTGTCTGTCTCTCTCTCACGAATTAATTATTGAAAGCTGATTCCTTTATATCTCTCAGTGTCTGGATGCACTCCAGTGCACATAGACTTTTACATCAAAATTCCTGGTGTAGTGGCCAAGTTCTCCTTGTTTTTAGGGTGAAGCATTTTAACGTTTCATGAGTCACACTTGCTGAAACTGTAAAACCTCTGGTGGGCTTGTTGAACATAGGGAAATCCCTCTGTGTAAATATTTATGGATCAGAAATCAAATATTTTCTTAAGCTTTTTGGAATTATAGATGAGTTAATAAGCCCAATGGGTCTTTGAATGACTTCGGTTTAGAACCAACTAATATATTGAGCTATTTCCTTAATCCCCAGACACTGTCTGATGACGCAGCCATGGGGAAGAGTGTGGGATGCCTGGGAAGAGATACGGAGCTCAGTATTGAAGCTGATGTTTGCTTCATTCCTTCGATTTTCCCTTGAGGAAAAGAATATGGTATGTGCTTGGAATAAACATTTAGGCAGAACTGTAATAGTCAACACACACTCTTTGGTGCGAAAGTTCTCTATTACACTTGTAGTATCACTTGGGGTATTTGGAATAAGTAAACAAACAAACAAATAAATAAATAAATAACGGTCCTATGGTCTTCCCTCAGATCTAGTAAGATGCCTGGCCATGTATATATGTCAGAAGTTTTAGATGGGGAGTCAGGTGGTAGCACAGTGGGCTAAGTACAGGTGGTATAAAGCACAAGGACTGGCATAAGGATCCCAGTTCAAGCCCCCAGCTCCCCATCTGCAGGGGAGTCCTTCCACAAGTGGTGAAGCAGGTCTGCAGGTGTCTATCTTTCTCTCCTTCTCTCTGTCTTCCCCTCCTCTCTCCATTTCTCTCTGTCCTATCCAACAATGACAACATCAGTAACAACAACAATAAAACAACAAGGGCAACAAAAGGGAATAAATAAATGAATATTTTTTTAAAGAGAAGTTTTAGATGAAAATCATGGGGACATGTCTGTTGACATAGGCTGCTGTGGTGGAATTATGACACTCTAGAGAGCACAAAGATTTTCAAATAAGACAGGACCAGATATGAATCCATCACTGCTGATGAATATCTTTGTCCCCTGGAGAAAACCACTTCCTCTTGGCTTTAATTTCCTTATCTCTGTATGAAAAAAAAAAAAAACACCTTAATTATGGGAGTTGGCGGTGGTAGTGCAGTGGGTGAAGCACACGTAGCACAAAGTGCAAGGACCCAAGTAAGGATCCCAGTTTGAGCCTCCGGCTGCCCACCTGCAGAGGAGTCTCTTCACAAGTGGTGAAGCAGGTCTGCAGGTGTCTATCTTTCTCTCACTCTCTGTCTTCCCCTCCTGTCTCCATTTCTCTCTGTCCTATCCAGCAATGACGACATCAACAACAATAACTACAACAATAAAACAACAAAGGCAACAAAAGGGAAAATAAATAAATAAAAATTAAAAAAAAAAACCTGAACTACTCTGTATTAGTTTTCTGGGTCATTGTAACAGAATGCCACTAAATTTGGTGGCTTGTATAAATAACGGAGAAATTTACTCCGAAGAGCACATGTTGTCTGCCAATGCTGTTCTTATTGGTCGGTACCCATGCCTTACCCTTACTTAGAACAAGTGTATTTTGTTGCATTGTTGTCAGAGACTGAACATATAGCATAAAGGTTATACACACAGACTCTCAGTCCTGAGACTCCGAAGTCCCAGGTTCAATCTCCTGTGTTGTTAAAATTCGGAGGCTCCAGCTGGCCGGGCTAGCTTCACGGGCGGGTAACAGAGACGACCAGAGACATACGGCTGGGCAGGGAAGCTGTATTTCTTTATTCAGGAACAACGATTCATAAACTAAACCAAACTAATCACCAAACAGAACTCTGCTGCCTCTTTCCCCCGCGGCGGCCCCAAGAACTCTCTAACTCTGCAACTCTGGAACCCTCTCGGGGTTCCTTGGGGCGAGGCCAAGTGGGCCCGCAAAAACTAGCAGGACTGATCCAATTTTCTTGGCAGGGGGAGAGCTAGAACAACCCAATGTAAAGCATACAACAATTCCCCCTTTTCTTTTTAACTAAGTGACTACAGTATCAAGGGTGTGGGGTGAACAGAAACATATATCATACAGGCATTTTTAAAAAAGAAACTGGCACAAACATGGAGAAACAGGTAAGCAAGTAACAAGAACCAGTGTGCTGCCAAGGGAAGGCCTGAGGGGGCCTTTTTTTTGCCTCTGTGGGCAAAACTTTATCAGCTTAAAAAAAACATTTCTTGGCGTACTTGTCTCGACAGGCATTTGTATGGGGGTGGGGAACGGCCTAGAGCCCCAAAGGCAGCTGGCTGCAATTTACTTACTATGAAACAAAACTTGTCATTAGCATAATCATAGCACAATCTAACGTTTCTAATAGAGAAGGAATTTGAGACTTTTACATATCAACAACGTCTTTTAAACCTTTTGTTACACCCATTCAAGATGGAGACACACCCTAGGTGTGTGCAGGAAAGGAAACCTCAGGCATGAGAATAATTAGCATAGCCATTGTGTGACCTACCATTTCTAATAGAGAAGGTAATGGAGAGTTTTACATATCAACAAGTCTATTTAACCTTTTGTTATACCCATTCAAGACGGAGGCACACCCTAGGTGTGCGCAGGTCTTTAGACCAACTTAGTTAAAATATATTGATTGTTAACTAATTTTTACCTCAGACTTTAAATGTAAGTTAATTTTATCTTTATGAGAATTACGTTGAAAACCTTTTTCATTTAACTTTGTCTAGTAAGAATTTAGCCTTAAAGTTACTATTTACCAAACTTTAAACATACACATAAACATGGTCATTAATACAGAAGGAGAGAAACCTTTGTTACGAAGACATGTCATTTTAAACACAAATTTAAATCTGTACTGTCTTAGTTGTTGGGGGGGTGCGTTGTCCAGTGATGGTTTCTTGGGCAGCTTCACTTCAAGGAATTGCAGGTTGCGATCTCTGTACAAATCTCTGTGTACTCCAGCTTGTCTGCCTTCAGACCGGACCGGCAGCTGGAGATCTCGTGTGCCCAGTTTCGGCAGGGAGCCCGGGGGTCCGGGAGGTCCGGGATCGTTCCAGAATTCATAGCACGAGGGTGGGTGGGCCAGCCTTGTAGAAGGCGTGGGCCTAGGTGCCCAGGGGTGGCGGCCCTGCCCCATGGCCCTGTCATGTCTGCTGCCCTGATCGCAGTGGCCGAGAAGCATGGAGGGATCACATGTCCAGTGCCCTGTGCCACGCGGTGGAGAGCCGGCTCCTGTGGGCTGGCCTGCATGTTGGCATTGGGCTCCTGCGTGGTGGCATCAGGCTCCTGCGTGGTGGCATCAGGCTCCTGCGTGATGGCATCAGGCTCTAGCGTGTTGGCATCGGGCTCCTGTGTAGTGGCATCGGGCTTCTGCGTGTTGGCATCGGGCTCCTGTGTGGTGGCATCGGCCTCCTGCGGGCTGCGGGGCTGTGGGGCTGCGGGCACGGTGCGCAGGGTTGTCTGGGCGCAGCCAGCTGGCTGGCTGTTCCACCACGTGGAAAAGGCAGCACCGTGCCTCGCCTCCCGCCCGCTGGCTATTCTCGCTGGCTGTTCTGAGTTCGCCCGAGCGAGTGGAAACCACAGAGTGGTCAAGAGATAAATGTTCCATAAACAGCAAAACAGTCTCGTGAAGAAAGAGCAGAGGCCTTTGGAGATCTCTTCACAAGCAGAAGAGAAGGCCATAGTACATAGGTAGCCAAATTGTCTTCACTTATCTGAGAGATGGGCAGGTCAGGTCCACGTGGGCGCCATTTGTTGTTAAAATTCGGTGGCTCTAGCTGGCCGGGCTAGCTTCACAGGCGGGTAACAGAGACGACCAGAGACATACGGCTGGGCGGGGAAGCTGTATTTCTTTATTCAGGAACAACGATTCATAAACTAAACCAAACTAATCACCAAACAGAACTCTGCTGCCTCTTTCCTCCGCGGCGGCCCCAAGAACTCTCTAACTCTGCAACTCTGGAACCCTCTTGGGGTTCCTTGGGGTGGGGCCAAGTGGGCCCGCGAAAACTAGCAGGACTGATCCAATTTTCTTGGCATGGGGAGAGCTACAACAACCCAATGTAAAGCATACAACACTCCTGCACCAACATAAGCCAGAGCTGAGCCATGTTCTGGTAAGAAACATGATAAAATTAAATAAAAAAGAAAAATGATAAAATAACTTTTTTTAAAAAAAAAAGAGAGAGTATGTCATATACTTTTATGTCTGAAACAGAATAATTGCTTTTGTGAATGGTTGTAGGTTAGTTACAGTTCTACTCATTTATTTGATTTTTCAGTTACTTGCTATTTATTTAAACAAGAAGTCCTGGAGGTTGGCAATGAGTAAAGTTTCAGATCCTGAACCAGGAGGTTTTGAGTTTCATCCCCAGCATCTCATGTGCCGGAGTGATACTCTGGTAAACATTAAAAAAAAAAAAAAGTATCATCTATCTGTTTACTATGGCTGAGTCACTAGCAAGACCCTAAGAATGTAAATATATATAGTGTGGTTTCTTACTGGAGGCACAAGCTGAAGTTGTGAGGATAGAAAAGATAGAGAATGGCTGGACTGTAGTCCACTGTGTTAGGCACTTTCATTTACTGAGAATGAGAGAACTAGCTTTATCCAGGAGAATGAAAAAGCCTTTGTTGAAGAGGTGGAATGCATGGAAGTAGCTTCAGTGTTTATGAACCAGTAGACATATGTGCAGGAGCCGCCCCTGTGTACTGTGGCATGCGGAGGGATTGTGCTCAGAGGGGTGGGGTGAGGGGCAGGGGAGGTCAGTGTGCTGGAGCACAAAGTTCATGTGAGCCATGAGATGGCCGTGGTTAGGGGGGGGATGGGGGCATCAGATTGCATCTTGTGCTTCCAATGGAAAAACCATTATTAGAAACATTTTTCATCCCACATTATCAGGGATGAAAGAAATTAAGTTGACAAGTGCTAGGTGCCTGGTGGTCCATAGGACCTGTGCTTAGTCATCTGTCTGCAGAGGATTCTTTGCTTCTTTCTTCATTCTCTATATATACTAGGAGCCTAGTGGTGCTTGGGACCATATCTCATTCTGAGAGAGTGCTTCTCACCTGCATCTCATGCCTGGCACCCAACAAGCACTGAGCACATCTTGGTTAGATGATCTGGCATCGACGAGAGAGGCAGATGCAAAGCTTTCTGGACTTCTCTCTGACCTCAGGCTCCAAGATTGAGTTTGGTTACACGGAAAGGTGAGGTTTTCTTTTAGGGTCAAAAATGCATGCATACCACCTGGGGCCTATTGTTCCTTATTGCTGTGGGAGCAGGGGAGTTTTTCCACACAGGTCCAGCTCACCATCTGTCTCCGGCTTTCTTACTGGTTTACATGGATAGATCTATTTATGGTTGCCGTCCACTCAAGTGCTGCTTTTTCAATAATTCATAGAAATGTCACGCAAAATTAATCTACACTAAGAACTCAAACTTGACTAAAGCTCAAGCCCTTGCTTGCTAATGTCTTTGTTACTGACAGCCTGTCCATTGGAGCTCTTTGTCAGTGTTTGCTAAATTCCAAATTCTCTTCTAGGAAGAGCCAGATTGAGGAAATCATTAATCTCTGACAGTTGTGTAGATATGATTAAAGATATATGAATTTAAATATACCTGCTATCTCAAATTACTTCCTAAAAGAGCAGGGAGGGGGGAGAGAGAGTTCTATTTAAAATGTCAGATACAGACACATTAGGCCGGGTAGTCAAAGCACTGTATGTCTGTCACTCATGAAAACTGACAATTACGTCCATAAATAGATTCTACAGGCTTCCACACAAGAACGCACATCCTGCATGTCTCAGCTGCATAAAGATGAGGAACAGTGATGGCAGCCGCTGACTCATGGGAAGGGAGCAGGAATGGGGAGGTAGTGAATGAGATGTTAAGAAAATCCTGTTCTGCCTAGAGGCTGAGTATAGGATCTCTGTGGGGAGGGGAGGCCAGCTGTATTAGAGAAGGGCACATGTGTCACTCTGGCTTCTTTAGACACCACTCATGCCTCTTCTAGTCTAATAACCTCCTCCTTCCAGCTTTAAGTCCACTTTGTCATTCGCAAAAAAAAAAAAAAAAAAAAAAAAAAAATCAAGCCTTAGCTCTTCCTGCTTCTAAGAGTTATTCGGAGAATCAAATGAGGTGGCAGTAGAACTCCTTGGGAACTGAAAGACTGAACATATATAAACAATAGATTTTCATTATTATAATTAATGTTGTTGACATTGACAATAGAGATATTTCTGTGTGTTTGAGCAAGAGAGAGGGTTGGCAGTCTCCGGAATGCATGCTGAGACCAAGATATCAGGGAATCAGGAGAGTAAGAGTGTTGTATCATCTTTGTTATTGGAAAATTAGGCCAAGCTAGTGAGAGCCTGGAAAGGAGCACAGAATAGGTGAGGGGAGACCAGGAGTTCATTTTTCAGTACCTAGCTTCCATGCTTAGAGGGCCTCATTCTCTCAAGTAATTAAACAAACTTTGATAAAGGCACATGACATCTGTGATTCTATGATTACTTTCTCTACCAGACTTAGTGAAATAAATAAAATCACAAATATACCTATAGAAATTACAATGCCATTGGGAAACTACAGTTAAAATATGATCATCAGGGGGCATGGTGGTGACACACCTGGTTGAACACACATTACAGTGCACAAAGACCCAGGTTCAAGCCCCCAGTCCCCACCTGCAGGGGGAAAGCTTCACGAGTGGTGAAGCAGGGTCGCTGGTGTCTCTCTGTCTCTCTGTCTGTCTCCCTTATCCTCTTGATTTCTGGCTGTCTTTATCCAATGAAAATAATTTTTAAAAAAACTTAAAAAATATGATTATTGGATTGTAAAGGGACCAGAGAGACGTCAAGTACACATTATCATTTTGTGGCCTCATTCAACAGCCATATGTTTAGTTTGTTGATTATGTTTCCATTATATATTTTATCCCCCATTAATATAATGTAAGTTCCATAAAAGCAGGCATTTTATGTTTTGTTGACTGAAGAATTACACATTCATAGACATGTTCCTAGTCCCTGGTTAGTAAGCAGTGAATACTCAATGAGTTATGTCTATTAAATTTTAGGCATTAAGTCTACTATAACTTAGGTGCAGTTTATTATAGAGAGACTATTTTCTTTTATAGTTTGGTTGAGTGGACTAGAGGAGACATTTAAACAGATTGTGTCAAAAGTTAAGTGCAACAGGATGTGTACAGAGTGTATGCTTACTAGCTTTTGATCAAATACGTCATGAGACCAACCAGAATCATGAAGTGTTTAGAAGTTCTCAAGAATCTTTATTCCTCAAGGCAGAGTAGAATTAGATTGAGCCACACCTGAGATGGAATCCAGACTCCATCATTAGACAGCTATGACCTTGAGTAAGTTAGCTTCTAAATTTGAGGCTTCTTTTTTGATTGAAAACATTATAAAGATTTAATGTATAACAAATGTAACAAAAAGTGTTGGCATTCATCTAGGCAAATAACCTTCAGTCTACCTGTTATAGTCAAAATGACAGAAAGTACCTGCGGGGGAACACAGACACTGCTGCACCACACCAGAACATATGTTCCCAAGGCACACGGATGTGCTGGGGGAAGGAAATTGTTGCACAGGAAATGGGAGTGGCAACAAGTGTGTGTGTGGGGGGGGTAGAAAGGAGGTGAAGGTGGGACTTGGATGTTTATAAACTAGTCCTACAGGTGTGGTTTAGGCTCTCTCTCTGCCTAGGTGAGCCTGCCATCATGTGAATAAAGACTCTCAGGATCTCTCTCTCTCTCTTTCTCTTCCTCCTTCCCTGTCTCTCTCTCTCTCTATGTCTCTCTCTCTCTTTCTCCATGTGTGCTCCAATATATGAATGTTCTCAGTTTTCCTGAATAAAGTTTAAAGTTCCTGAAAATCATTCTTTCTCCTCAATTCTTTGTTGGGTTTATGTGTGATGAACCTTTAAACATTTAGGGTTCGAACTCAGCCCAAATTCCCCCCAACCCCCAACACATACCCATCCATTATTTTTCTCTATAACTCTTAAAAAAAAAAACAGCCTTTCCGGGAGCTCAGTGGATTAAGCACATGTGTCACAAAGAGCAAGGACCAGTTTAAGAATCCCTGTTCAAGCCCCCGGCTCTCCACCTGCAGGGGGGTAGCTTCATAGGTAGTGAAGCAGGTTTGCAGGTGTCTTTCTCTTCCTCTCTCTGTCTTCCCCTCCCCTCTTGATTTCTCTCTGTCCTGTCCAGCAACATCAATGGCAGCAAAAGCAATAATAACGACAACAACAAGGGCAACAAAATGGGGGAAAAAAATGGCCTCCAGCAGTAGATTCTTAGTGCAAGCACAGAGCCCCAGCAATAACCCTGAAGATAACCCCCCCAAAAAAATAAAAACCAGCCTTTCCAGTAGTACTTTGCGTTTGAGATATGTTTTCCTTAGTGCCTTCTACTGTCAAGACTTCATCTATTTCTGTTGTCACCATAGTTCCTATCACCTCCACCACTACTTTTATGTCTTCATCTTTAATTGAACACTTTTACCAACACTACTACACCACTGCTGTCATCTCTCCTATTAGTATTAGATACCACTGATGAACATTTACTAGTCTTGCTATTGAATACAACATTTTATACACCTCATTTAATTACCACTCCAATTTGGTGGGAAAAGTGTTATCTTCTTGCCCTCTAGATAATAGCTCTGAAGTGTTTCCTCTTGTTTGTCTAATTGCTCTAAAAAGAAGGATGCCTTGAGAAGCACACCTAGTTTGTGAGCTCCTTTAGAGAATCCCAAGCTCTTCATGTTTGACACCCATTTGGAAACAAGAAATAACGTAAGCTGCTGGGCTCAGGAAACAGCATAATAGTTATTTGACTTTCATGTTTTTGCTCTTAAATCCCAGGTTTAATCCCCAGCACCACTGTAAGCCAGAGTTGAGCAGTACTCTGGTCTCTCTCCTTATCCCTATATACGTTAGTCTCTGCCTCTCTCTTTCATCAATTAGTAAATAAATTAAATATAAAAAAGAGAGGGGAAAAAGTAAGCTGCATGGCATAGGGCCTCATGATCAGGTCTGCTCTGTTCTGAGACACCTGAAATGTGGGTCTTCCCTGGTGTTCTTGGGAGTGTGGAACCTAGATTTCCAGTATCTGAGAGTACTTTTAGAGACTCTGGCAGCGAAAAAAGATCAGCATGGTGTGCTCCAGCCCCATACACCCAGAGGAAGAGACTCTGGGATGCACTGGATCACATTTCACATTAAGGGTTCAGTGCCTTTCTAAGGGAAGCATGGTCCCTGTGGTCAGACTGGATGTTAATGAGCCTCTTAGAGATGCAAATGACTTCCCAGCAAAGAACTCTGGGTAAGAGCTGAATGGATGTGTGACTAAAATCACTGATTACTGGGGTGGGGGAGGGGCTGGAGTGGGAGGTGGGGAAGGCTGGAGGTGGGCAGGGAGAAAAAAAAATCCTTTGAGAATTTGCCAACAAATTAGCAATGCATGTTTAGGGGTATGCTGGGAGGCCTGCAGAGGTGAGTTTGGTGCTTAGTCTCCATCCATTTGGGGCGGTCTGAGAAGAAGGATCTAAGGAAGAAGCAGAGTTTTCTTATTGTGTTTCAATTCACTGGACATGCCCAAATTACTAAGAGCTACCCAAGAGAAACACAACTTCTGTTGAACTGACTTGCCTGATGTGATTTCAGTTTAGCTGATCTGATCTGGTTCGATTGTGGCTACGGTCACATAACAGTGAACTTAGGTAAGTCATTTCATCTCTCTAAGCTTCTGTTAATAATTAGTATGTTGATGGAATGGGAGTATCAGTACCCAGTGTCAAGAGTAAAAATGAGGAGCAACAGATATGTAAATTAAGACTTAAGATGTAAATCTCACATCCTTAGTGATTTGTCAGTCTTGTCAAATGCATTTGTTCCTACCTTCTCCAACTTGCTTTCCTAGATGTCATCTGAGACTATGCATTTGCCAGGGCAATAATTGGGTAGGTTAATGAACGATGAATCATGAATGTTTTTTGGCTATTGACATTCCATTTACAAAAGCAACAGTATCTTTTCTAGAGCACCCTTCAGTTTGGGAAGATATTTTAATGTTCACTTATTATTTAACCCACATAACAATCTGTGAGGAGGATGATACTGTAATCCTTTATACATAGGAATTAGAAGTTGACTGAGAGGGAGCTGGGCAGTAGCACAGCAGGTTAAGCACACATGGTGCAAAGTTCATAAGGGCCAGATTAAGGATCCAGATTTGAGCCCCTGGCTCCTCACTTGTGTGGGGGGGGGTTGCTTCTCAAGTGGGTGAGGCAGATCTGCAGGTGTTTATCTCTCCCCATCTCAGTCTTCCCCTCCTTTCTCTATTTCTCTCTTTCCTACCCAACAACAGCTATAACAACTACAAGGAGGGCAACAGAATAGGAAAAAAAAAAAAAAAAGTCCTCCAGGAGCAGTGGAATAACCCTGGAGGCAAAAAACAAATACCCCAAAAAATTTAAAAAAGAAGAAGATGACTGAGGTAGATTCGTTGAAGTTTCTTGCCCAGTGTCTTCTCCTTAGCATATGACAAGTCTCAGACTTCATTTATGAATCAGGGAATGTGTGTGTGCAGCACTTCCTGTCTATGCTCTGAGCTTGGTGATGCCTTTGTCATTTTTTCTCTTTGGAGAATCCCAAGGGAAGTAGGACTCATTCTTGCTGAGGCCAACAGTTAACTGCTTGGTAAACCAAAACGCAAGTCACTGCATTCTTCAAGTTTATATATAGCTAGTGGGAACAGAAACAAGAGAATAAAATAAATACATGCATTAAGTAAATAAATGATTGACAATGTTTAGAAGGTGGTTCCTGTTGCAGGGAAGAAAATGAATAAAAGAATATTATTCATTCAGAGAATTCTGAAAGGACTGTCTAAGCTCTGGCCTATCTTGTAAAAGAAATATTGTTTAGTCATTGCCTGTGTATATGCCAGCCCACAGACATCCATTTCAAGGTGTGAAGAATCAAATCCACATTTTCTGACAAAGATTGGTGTGATGTGTTGAGCCTTCAGAAAGCTACAGGAGGATCAAAGTTTGCCTGTGTTATGAACTAATTAGGAAGATATGGGTAGTTGCTAGGGACAGGTTAGGGTCAGATTCCCCCCTGGGGGCAGGGTTTCCTCAACAGGATATTCACAAGCTGTGCAGGACAAAAACAATTAGTGTGGGATGGACTATAGGCTGAGTGCAGAGACCAAGAGCAGAAAGGATTGATCAGCTCCCCTTGAGGTCAGCCAACTGCCTACAGAATTACTAGGTCCTAGGAAAGCTGGGTCTCCGTGGTGTCCCTCCTACTTTCTTCCTTGTGGCTAAGAGAGCATGTGGACTGTGGCCTGAACTTTCGTTGACCTTTGATCTTTAAGTTCTTTCCATAACCTAGAGTGCTCTTCTCACCCTCTCAAGGCCTGTTCTTACTAGTTAGGATTTAGCTTAGCTTAGTATCTGTTTCTTTATTTACTGGATGGACACAGAACAATTGAGAGGAAAGAGGAGGATAGAGAGAGAGAGAGATCTGTAGCACTGTTTCACCACTCATGGAGCTACCCCCTTCCCCCGCAGGTGAAGGCCAGGGCCTTGAACCTGGTAATGTGCACTCAGCCAGGTGTGCTGCCCAGCCCTAGTCACTCTTTATTTGGAACCAGATGCCCTGATGGACTGGCTCTAGGGTGAATTAGGTAGCCTTCTACTCTTTGTCTTTTTTTTAAAAATCTTTTTACTGTCCTTTATTTATTTATTGGATAGAGACAGGGAGACATTGAGAGGGAAGGGGGAGATAAAGGGAGAGTGAGAGAGAGAGAGAGACAGAGAGACACCTGCAACCCTACCTCACCACTTTCAGGGCCTTCCCCCTGCAGGTGGAGACCAGAGGCTAGAACCTGGGTCCAAGCATTGTAACGTGTGCTCAACCAGGTGTGCCACCACCTGGTCCCAAACTTCTACTCTTCTAGAATTATATATTTTCCTCCTTATAGATCTTACTTCATTATGTCTCAATTAAATCTTTTGTTTTCCAATCTATTTTTTTTTCACTTTTTTTTTTTTTGCCTCCAGGTTATTGCTGGGGCTCAGCATCTATACCATGAACCCACTGCTCCTGGAGGCCACTTTTTCCCATTTTGTTGCCTTTGTTGTCCTTACTATTGCTGTTGTTGGATAGGACAGAGAAAAATCAAGAGAGGAGGGGAGACAGGAGGAGAGAGACAGATACAGACCTGCTTCACCCCTTGTGAAGCGACCTCCTGCAGGTGGGGAGCTGGGGTCTCCAACTGGATCCTTAATCTGGCCCTTAAGCTTTGTGCCTTGTGCTTGACCCACTGCACTACCACCTGACCCCTCCCCCCCTTTTCTTAAACCAGAGCACTGCTCAACTCAGGCTCTCCTTGGTAGGGGTAGGGGTGTTGAACCTGGGACTTTGGAGCCTCAGGCTTGAGACTCTTTTTACATAACCATTATGCTATCTACCCCTACCTTGCCTCTTTTACCAGCTATGTTCCTCTCACATATTTGATCCTACTATTCTCAGGCTAAAACAAACAGAGATAGGAGAAACAAACAAACAAACAAAAACCCCACAGCACAGCAATGTTCATTGTCTGTGGGGCTTTTCCGAATGCCACAGCACTTCTGAGTGGTACTGAGTCTAGGGTATTATGCAAGATAAGGTTAATATCCTACCAGGTGAGCTGTTTCCCAGCCCCTTTAACCCTGTTCACCTGCCTGACATCTAAACTGTGAATCTCTTAAGGATGGAGGCTAGTTCCTTGTTTTTATTATCTCACCAGCAAATATTTAATATACTTTAGTGGAAGAATGATTCATGAACCAAAGGAGGTCCAAAAGAGAAGGAAGAAACCAGTGTCTACAAGATTGCTACAGAGTGTTTTGACTTCTGTTATACAACAGGAAATGTCGAATTTTATTTCAGTGTCAATTATCAATGTTTTATGGTGCTAAATCAGAGGTATTTCATTAATCCTCACAAAAATCTAAGGAGATGAAAAGGTACAGACTTTTAACTTTTTTCTTCTTCTTTTTTTTTTATTTATTTGTATAAGCAAATGAGACATCAAAGGTGCTGAACCTGCATATTCAAGGTTGATACAGTTAACTCCCACTCCTGGGGGAGTAGGCACAGAATTTACTCTCCTGGCTGTAACTGCCTTCCCCTTCTCCCCCAGACATCATTCTGACATGTCTCCCCCACACCCACCTCACCTCCCACCTTCCCACTCTCATCTATTTATGACTCTCCATGTCACATCCAGGTTCACAGATGATTTTAGAAGTGGAGAGTGTGCAAATCCTGTGGAACAATTTACCCAGATTCAAAAGGATTTGGATCATTTGCGTAATTGGGCTAGCAGATGGTAAATGTAGTTCAAAGTACAAAAATGTAGAATAATTACAAGGGGAGAAAGTAACACAGTTTATGGATGAGGAAAGCGATTTGGGAGAAAAGCTCATGGAAATCATTATCTCCGTGAATTAATAGAGAAGGACAAACAGCACAGCTCTGGGTTATGGCAGCTGATCACTGAGTACCCTGGCTGGTTGCTATATGGGGGGGGGGCAGTGTTGGAGGAAGGGAGAAGGGTGTTCTCTGGAAGTGAGAAAGAAGAAAATGCTTGGGGTTGAGAGAGGCCTGGGAAAACAGCCATGGCCACTTGGAGATGTGGCATTACTGGGTTTCCATCTCAACTGCTACCTTGTGGAGGGAATCTGAGCAGGACCTAATTGTCTCTAGAGAGTGACAGGGGATGTCCTACTTCAGCATACAGGCTAACTGAACAGCAAGTACCAAATCTCAGTATATTATCTGGATCAAGAAGACAAATGAGAATACAGAACTGGCAGCATTACCCAAGGGTTTGAGTTGAGGATTAAGGCAGTGAAAGGAAATGAGGAACAAGGCTGCAATTAACAAAATCCACTGATGTCTAGAGTGTAGGATGTGAGAGAAACAAGAGCAAACAGGACCAGGTTAAGACTCTATAAATAAAGACAGTGGTTAAGCACAGGTGGCACAAAGCACAAAGACCAGCATAAGGATCCTGGCTCCCCACCTGCAGGGGAGTCGCTTCACAGGCTGTGAAGCAGGTCTGCAGGTGTCTATCTTTCTCTCCCCCTCTCTGTCTTCTCCTCCTCTCCATTTCTCTCTGTCCTATCCAACAGCAACGACATCGATAACAACAACAATAATAACTACAACAACAATGAAAAACAACAAGGACAACAAAGGGGAAAATAAATAAATATTTAAAAAAATTTAAAAAACAAAAAAACAACAAAGACAGAACCTGAAGAACCCTTTGTATATTTCAGTGAGCTGCTAGCTGCTGCACTAGGGAGTCTCTGATGAAGGAAATATACTCTATGAGGACCAGAGGAATCAAACTACTAGTTTAAGGAAGTGGCAGGCATAGAACCACACCATACTTACAATTTTTGTCCTTTACCAAATTAAATAATAATAGTTATTATTATTATTGCTAATGCTACTTGGGTTATGACAGATATTCACACCTGCATGAGTTTCCCATTCCCAGTGGTCTTTTCTCATAGAGGGAGGGAGAAAAACAGAAAGAAAGAAAGAAAGAAAGAAAGAAAGAAAGAAAGAAAGAGAGAGAGAGAGAAAGAAAGAAAAGAAAGAAGGCAGGCAGGAAGGAAGGAAGGCAGGAAGGAAGGAAGGAAGGAAGGAGCTAGTGAGTGACTTCCAGCACTATTCTATAGCTCACAAGTTTTCTTTCACCCCATAGTTGGGGACCAGGGACTTAAACCAGGGTCTTTGCTCATGGTAATGTGTGTACTCTACTGGGTGAGCCAACACTCAGCATCTCTTGCTCCTTCTCTATCTCTCTCTCAATCTCCATATACATATGAGAAGATTTATATATTAGTGATGTACGAGAGTGTAAGATAATAGGAGCGTACTTCCATACCATTCCCATCATCAATATTATATGTCTTGTCCCCAGTGATAACTACCTAAGTTCCCCCCTCACCACCACAAGGTTTTAGATATGGGTTGACTATATATACTTTTTAAAGTTCATATGCTTCAGTTCTCTATATTCCACATATGAATAAAATACCCAGTAGTAGTTACCCTTCACTTCCTTACTTAATTCACTGAGCATAATTACTTCAAGTGCTATCCATTTTGTCCCAGAGGGTTCAATAGTGTTTTTTTTTTCCAGCTGCTAAGTAATACTACATTGAGTGCATAATTCCCATAATTTATTTATTTAGTCATCAGGTTTTGGGCATTTAAAGTGTTTCCATACTTTGATGGGCTACTGTCAATTGTGCAACTATGAACATGGGAATGCATATATCCTTTGGAGTTAGTGTTTTCGTGTCTTTTTTTTTTTTTGCCAAGTATTTTACCAATCAAATACGACCTTTTAGTAGGTCTAAGAACTCTTTCATCTTGGACATGGAAACTGTGTTCCATCTTCTTCTTCTAATAAGGGCCCACAGATTAGCAACTTTGTGCCCTCTGACTGTACCTCACATTTTTGAACATCATTTTGGGAAAAATATACAGAGAGAAAAAGAAGGTTCAAGAATAAAAAGTAATTAAACACTATAAGCCTCTTGAGATCAGCCACTAATTTGAATGTGAAATGTAAAATTGCCTGTAAAGTAATAAGGGGTAATATTGAGCAAGTGCAATATCCAGCATGGGGAGTAATATGCTGATCACATTGTACAGCGAAAAATAATACAAGTGGTGGTTCCCTGGTTTTCATAGAATTAATGATGTTGGTTTCATTTCACTGCTGATTTAAAATACACATTTCCTAAATGGCATATTAAGGCAAATGTATCAAAATTGCACCTAAAGAGCTGCATAGTCAGAAATGGCTGCCCCTTGAACACAGCAATTTTATATCCTATGTTTAATGTTTAATCAGTAGATATTTACAACTGTTTATTTTAATGCCTTAAAATACCAGTTCAGTCGAACTATTGAAGATATTATGAGAAGAGCTTTTAAGCAGGCTGATATATCACTCTGAGTTAGTTGATAGATTGGGGAAAAAACAAAACAAAACAAACAACTAGAATGTCCTTAAAGATAATACCTTTTAAAAAGGCAAACCCAAAGGGTTTGAATATGCCATGCTAAAGAAAATGTATTGTTATAGGACATTTACAAAATAGATAACAAAATGAGTTAAGGTTATTTTATATGTTTTACTGAAACTTTAAACTCCAGAAATTACTGTTTTGTACAGTGTAATTATTCAGCTGAATATGTTACTATTTTCAGGGGTAAACAGTCCACTAACTCATTAGCTTACTGGCTCATTCATTTCATTTCATTTCACTTCATTTCATTTCATTTCACATATCCATTCATAAGAAAGTCCTTGAATATCTACTGTTTACCATGCAAAGTTTACAGTGTTGGGGACTCAACTGTTTAAAAAATAAAGCAAACCAAACAGCAGTATCTTAAATTCCTTGATCTAGACATAAAATAGATTTGTATACCTTTGTTTAAAAATATGTCTCTCCATTTTCGTCCATTTAGGAATGGATGGAAACATGTTGGAGTGAGATATTCCAAATTGTAAATGTGTATATTTCCAGTTTTTCAAATTATTCATACATTTCATTTTCTTCTTTGTATTTCCATAATTCTTTCTACAGTAAATATCTTCGGCTTAGCAAAGAAAGGAAATACGTAACACAAAAGGTTACTGAATTCCTAGCTGGTCTGCGATGAGTGTGAATGGAGTTTGGGGAAGGGGAGATTAACTATGATACCAGAAAACTTAGTATGAATTAAACATTTGATTTGAATTCTTTATCATCCAGAATTTGTCCTTCTTTTAAAACTGAGAAACCCTTTTTCTGGTTTGCTGTACTCTATCCTCAAGCAAGAGCAATGTTTGTTGACATGACGAAGGTATTTTCACATTGGTGAAGGATTACTAAAAAAAAGTTTCTTTTAGTAATTGATGGGTTTGTGTGTTTTACACTAATGATACTGTTTGAAGGATAAAATCTCTTTTCTCCATTTTCCAAAGTAGCATTCAGCAACCCCTGGTGACACTGAGGTTTCCTCACTAGCTTTAATTACTCCACACAGCCACCCCTGTTTCAAGCCCAGATGTACTTTGCCCACAAAGAAGGAACCCACTGGATGAAGTAGCCCCAGAGAGTGTCCTGAACTCGTCATGGAATTTGGAAACTGTTAGAGAGCTGGGCAATTTCATTATTCATTCACTCGATATAATCCTGGGACTGCTTTCAGTGACATGGTTCCTTCAGCAAATAAAGATAAGCCAAATCCCTGGGCACTCAAGAAGGAGAAGATTCTTTAAATTAATTCCAGGCTCAAATAACTCAGCAGTATTTGTAATATTCTGTGCATAAATTGGCAATTTGCTGGAGAGATCAGAAAATGATAAAAGCTTTCTCCCCCCCCCCCCTTCTTAACAACTGCTGAGGCAGCTACAGGGATAAAAGAAATGTTTTATCCTTAATAAATGTCCTATCAGGTAATGCACTGATTAAGGATGTCCAAACATGGCACCAACCCCCCTTCAAAGCAATTATTTTTCATCAGAGAGAAACGGGGAACAGTAGATAGTCTTAATGTGCTTGTGACACAAGAAAGTTGTGTGAAAACTAATGACACTAACAATATTAAAAATATAGAACTTAGCAGCTGGTGGCTGGCTCTGTGGGTTTAGTGCAGAAGTTGCATGTGGAAACCCTGGGTATATTACACTGGTCTCCCTCTCATAAAAATCAATAAGTATATATCTTTTAAAATACAGACATGAGTGCCACCTTACAGGATCTTTTCTTTTTTTGATATAAAGGTATTTGTTAATTTATTTTTCTCAGTGGCTACTTGAAAGAACTCAAGCTGCAGGTCCTACCAGGTCCTAAAAATTGTTCCTTCCCCTCAAGGTCCAGGTCATTTGTTTGATTGAAATGTTTCTGAGAGAATCTTTGGCAAGATTGGTTAGTTATGCACACTTCCTCTGTATTTTGAGTTAACTAAAATCCAGATCTAAGAGAGGGAGAGAGAGAAGAGAGGAGAGGGGAGTGGAGGGCAGGAGAGGAGAGGAGAGGAGAGGAGAGGAGAGGAGAGGAGAGGAGAGGAGAGGAGAGGAGAAGAGAGGAGAGGAGAGGAGAGGGGAGAGGACATGGAGGAGAGGAGAGGAGGGTAGGAAAGAAGAGAGGAGAGGAGAGGGAAGGGGAGGTGGTGGAGAGGAGAGGAGAAGAGAGGAGAGGGGAGGGGAGGGGAGGGCAGGAGAGGAGAGGGGAGGGGAGGGGAGGGCAGGAGAGAAGAAGAGAGGAGAGGAGAGGGGAGGGACCCTCAGGCTGCTAGAATGTAAAGATGGAATGTAGTCTGTCACCTAGCTCTAAGGTTGAAATCAGGCTTCCTTCTACCCTCGCTTACTCCAAGGTTATATTTGGAGACCAGCTTGAGAACTCTGGTCCTCAAGCCTGGTAAACTGTGTTTTCCTGGCTGCACCACCACCTTGTTGCCCTGAGCATTTTTTTTTTTTTTTTAGAAATTGGCTCTGTCTGCTAACTGCTCTTTATAAAATAGAACATAGGCCCTCTGTCTGGTGTCACTGAGGACCAAACATTGTCACATCAGCTTTTAAGAAATGAAGGGATGTTTTTTGTAGTCTGAATGCAGAAAAAGCCAAGAACCTTGTTCACATCTGCTTCCCTGCCCATTTGTTTTAGGATGGCAATGTATGTGCAAAGAAGGGCTAGGAAACCAGACATGGTCAGTCTGACAAGCAAGATGGGGAGACTGAGGCCCTCAAGTCATTCAGGAACCCCCACCCCTCCCTGGTAGGATTTTTTGTGCATTTACTTGTAAAAAAAAAAAAGTTTGGAGGGGCCAGGCAATAGTTAAGCACACATGGCACCAAGCACAAGGACAGGCATAAGGATTCCGGTTCAAGCCCCTGGCTCCCCACCTGTAGGAGGGTCGCTTCACAAGTGGTGAAGCAGATCTGCAGGTGCCCTATCTTTCTGTCCTTCTGTCTTCCCCTCCTCTTTTGATTTCTCTCTGTTCTGTCCAAGAACAAAGGCAGCAGTAACAATAACAACGATAAACAATAAGGACAACCAAAAGGGAAAAATGGCCTCCAGGAGCAATGGATTTGTAGTGCAGTCACTGAGTCCCAGCAATAACCCTGGAGGGGAAAAATAAATTAACATGTTGTAACTCCTGTCATTGTTCAGATAAGGACCAAGGCAGAGTCTGGGTTTCTGTTGTCCTTTCTTTACTAATTTAGTTTTAGTTACTCCTTACAAAACACTGCATTTCTGTTCAAGATTCGGATTACTTAGTATCTCTAGACCCCTGAGGTAGCTATGTTCCTTTGAGGCCTCAGTTGAACTCTTATTGAATTAATATACTTTATAAATGTTAGAGGGCTGTAACTGGAATCTGCTCCTTCTCAGTTCCACATCTTTGTCTCCACTACATCCCCATTTTTCTGGGCCCAGGTGTCTTCTTCACAGTGTTTATATCTGCCACGTAACTTTCACAGTATATATTTCATAGTTGACACATTTTTCAATCTTTCCAGCTGATCACCTGACACCTCATTTGGCATATAGTAGTACTCAGTATTTTATTTGGAAATAAATGAGTGAAAATTTGTAAATAAATAAATCTTATAATGCATTATTTAAAAGCTGTTGTCAAGCTTATTTTTTTTAATATAGAGATGTTTCTTTTTTATTTACTTATTTTTTATTATTTATTTTCCATTTGTTGCCCTTGTTGTAGTTATTATTGTTGTTGTTGATGTCATCATTGTTGACTAGGACAGAGAGAAATGGAGAGAGAAAGGGAAGACAGGGGGGAGAGAAAGATAGACACCTGCAGACCTGCTTCACCACTCATGAAGCGACACCCCCCCCCCCCCCCCCCCCCCCCCCCGTGCAGATGCGGAGCCAGGGCTCAAACCGGGATCCTTACGCCCGTCCTTGCGCTTCATGCCACCTGCGCTTAACCTGCTGTGCTACAGCCCAACTCCCGAAAAGAAATGTTTTAATGCATTTATTTGTTGTAAATCAACTATTTATTTATTTATTTGTTGCCTCCAGGGTTGTTGCTGGGGCTCAGTGCCTGCACCACAAATCCACTGCTCCTGGAGGCCATTTTTTCCCATTCTGTTGTTCTTGTTCTTGCCCTTGTTGTTGTCATTATTGCTATTGTTGTCATTGCTGTTGTTGTTGTTGGATAGGACAGAGAAATCTAGAAAGGAGGGGAAGATAGAAAGGGGGAGAGAAAGACACCTGCAGACCTGCTTCAAGGCTTGTGAAGTGACCCCCCCCACAGGTGGGGGTCCAAGGGTTCAAACCTGGATTCTTACACCGGTCCTTGCGCTTTGCTTTGTGCCATGTGTGCTTAAGCAGCTGCACTACCCGCCTGACCCCCTTAAATCAACTCAGGGTCAAAAAGATGGCTCACCATGTACAGCATCTGCCTTGTCATAATTGCGGCCCCAAGTTTGATCCTTGGAATCATAGGGGAGGTGTTACGGCACCTGAGGAAGTTCTGATGTGGAGGGGTCCCATCCACTCTCTGTCTCTTTGTTTCTCTATGGTAATTGTGTGCTTTGCTGAATGCACCACCACCTGGTCCCTCTGTGTACATGAGTGAGAATGTGATCAGGAATTTTGAATGACTTACTGCATTATAAAATTATAAACTAAAAGAGATCACTGAAAATAGTCATGAGCTTTATTATTAAGAAGAATAATAGAGGCCAGTTGGTGGAGCACCAGGGTAAGTACACACATTACAATGCTCAAAGACTCGGGTTCAAGCCCTTGGTCTCCACCAGCAGAGGGAAGCTTCATGAGTGGTGAAGCAGGGCTGCAGGTGTCTCTGTCTCCTTCACCCCTCTCAATTTTTCTCTGTCTCTAGTCAATAATAAATAAAATAAGGAAGTTTTTAAAAAGTAAAAGAATCAAACAGAATAGAAATGCTTTATCTATTCTGAGACTCTTCATAGTAAGCTCCATGATTTCTTAATCCATTACTTAGATTGCAAAGACTAGTTTTACTTAAGTGAATTTTCATCCATGGTGCTAAAAATCAAATAGGAGAATATGGGCTATGGGCCAGGTTTGCACTGATAATTAGCAATGGATGAAAGCTTTTTTTTTTTTTAAATATAAGGGAAAGATAAATGATTGTATCTTTACATTGGCTATAAATGGAATTTCTCCCTATTATTAAATCTACTCTTTTTAAGTTACAGAGGAATGTTCTTTGACATCTTTGACTCACTAATATTGGGGTAACAATGGCGATGATTTATCCCTGAGGACTTAAAGGAAATAGAAGACAGCTGAGGTGTGTTTCACTTTCATCTTTCCCTGTGACTCTATCCAGCAACTCTCTGGACTAAAGTCTAGGAAGTTTGTATCTGGGCCTGGGAAGCTTCTGTGGAGCCTCACTGTGACAGAGATCATGCCCCATTAGTGCCTCTACATCAGTGTGCCACGTGTCTCTCCTAGAACCTCTGATCACATAGAAAGTCCAGCATTTTCTGTTCCAAAGTCATTGTCTCCAAACAATGAAAGAAAACTTCTCTCAGCAGGTTTTGTTTGGAAGAAAAGGTTTTCAGAGACCAGGAAGGGGAAAAAAAAATGTTCCTTTTCTATCTCAATAAGCAAGTTGAAAAGAAAGATTTTTCCTCGGCTTTTTCTTGAAACTGAACTGAAATGAGAAAATCTGGGGGGGGGGGGCAGCAGTAATAAACCCCTGTTTAGTGATGTCTCTTTTTGTCTCATGGAGAGTGCCTTTAAGCTGCTTAGGGCTATTTCAGTGTTCTAGAGATTACTAGTTGTACAAAAGTGCTAGAGCTTTAAATACTTCATTTACAGAATTATTCAGCTCTAGCAAGCTAGGAAGTATTCAAAAGGTTGGGCTCTAAGGGATTCATCTAGATGTAAAGATGAAACTCGTGGATGTCCTTACAAAATAGTCCACACATGCAGTTCAGTATTTCAGTAGGTTGTAAGACCACTTATGTTTAGCAGTGATGTCAAAGCAATATAGTAACTGCATTTTCAGAAATTACCCTGTTAGCTGGTGACCTGCTATCTGTCCTTTTTCTTTTTTTCCCCCCAGCAAGGCTCTTCACTTAAGAAAGAACAATAAAAACTAGTTCATATTTACAGATACAATTAAAGTTGTTGACATTCATAGTAGTGATTTTGTTGATTCAGATTGACATGAGAACAGCTATTTAAAGGTTTTCATGAGGTATAATATATGATTTTTTCTTTAAATTAAAAAATATCACATTTTATTTATTTATTTTTTTCAATTGATACTACCACTCACCTCACTTGGCCCTGTCAGCTCTCCTGCTGACCCTTCATACAGAGTGATGCCACACACACAGCTTCTGAACTCTGATAAGGTAAGAATATAAGCATTGACTACAGAATAATCCAAGTTGAAATTCTGAGTGTGAAAATGTTTTCTTTTTCTTTCTTTCTTTTGTTCTTGTTTTTTTTTTTTTTTTTTTTTTGCATCCAGTGCCTGCACTATGAATCCACTGCTCCTGGAGGCTGTTTTCCCCATTTGTTGCCCTTGTTGTTTATTGTTGTTGTTGTCATTATTGTTGGACAGGACAGAGAGAAATTAAAAGAGGAGGAGAAGACAGAGACGGGGAGAGAAAGATAGACACCTGCAGACCTGCTTCACCACTTGTGAAGTGATCCCCCTGCCGGTGGGGAGCCAGAGGCTGGAACAGGGATCCTTACTCCAATTCTTGCGCTTTGCGCCATGTGCACTTAACCTGCTGCACCACCACCCAGTCCCTAAAGATGTTTTCTGAAGGGCATTAATCTAGCTGCTTCATTTCTAGGGGGTCTCATCTATAAAAATGAAGACATGTATGCCTTAAAATCACATGAACTTAGACAGGCAAAGTATTTAAACTTTTAAGAATACAATGGAAAAGGGCAGCAAAAGGGAATACATAAATAATAAGATATTTTTTTAAAAAAAGAATACAATGGAATACTACTCAGCTATTAAAAATGATGAATTCATCTTCACCTCATCTTGGATGGAGCTTGAAGAAATTATGTTAAGTGAGATAATCCAGAAAGAGAAGGATGACTATGAGATAATCTTACTCATAGAATTGAGAAATAAGAACAGAGCAAAAACACAAAGTAGAACTTGAACTGGGTTTAGTATATTACATCAAAGTAAAGGTGGGAGGGGACCTGGTGCACGAGGATGGAGGACCTAGGTGGGGGGTCAGAGTGTTTTGTAGGAGAATCTTACACATATATCAATTAACTGTATTTACTGCATGCAGTAAGCCATTAACCCCCAATATTTTACTTAATGGTATTTATTAAGATAATGAATTACTGAGAACTTTTTGTTAATGTATAAACTTTAGACCAAAATGTTTGGATCGAAATATTCTGTAATGATAGGCAAGTACAAATTACAAAATGTAGATTCTTAGTATGTTGGGCAGTACACCAGCTTCCCCCTGCTTATCCCTGCGGTCTATTTACATAACCATTTACCTAGGAACCGCCCTGCTTGCAGGGCATTGGTTTAATCCCCACTGGCTCAAGATGTCTCTTTGCTCCGCCCCCTCTTGTAGTCACCCTGATTTCCACCAGTATCTTTTTGCTCCACCCTTTCTACGTCACACCCTGTTTCCATCCTACTTGGCGAGTATATATACAGCTGCTCTTCTGTTTGAACACACTTGGGATCACCTTCTGGCTCCGAGAGTTCCAGAGTCTATCTCCTGCCATGCTAGCCCAGCACGAGTTCCTGATCCCTCTCCCACGCAGCAGCCTAGGTTGGCTCCAGTCAAGTTCTCTCCAACCCAGAGAGCACTTGCTCGGGAAGAAGTACCCTCAGGCTATCCCGGCATTAGTAGAGCATGGAGAAATAGAAAAGATTGCGGAAATGAGTATGTTTTAAGTAGAACTTACTGGAGTCCTAAGGTACCACAGGATTATCTCAAAAAGGAACTAGACTTGGACTCTGCCTCCGTTTCCTCTTAATTGATTTTTCTAATATGAGGAGGGAAATGAATGTTTTTGTTATTAACATGGTTGCTAATCTTCTCCTTGTTCATGATTTTCTTGTATAAGCCCTTTTTACTCCTTATTGGTCATAGCCTGAATGATTAAGGATATTGACATACTAGTAGCATAATTAGATGACTGAATATAGACAGATTGGTGTAATATACTCTGCCAATTGAGGTAAAGAACTAACATTTGTCTCTGTGCAAAATTCCTACAGACCACATGAAGGCTGGCATTCAGTTAGATCCATCAGAGCAAAGGTATGGATCTAGTTTTAGCTCTGGTGCTAACTAGTTCTGTGCTTTTGAGCAATCTATTTGATTTCATTGAGTCTTGACTTATTCTTCTGCAGTTAAGTTTGAAATAGCAAAAAAAGTCTACTGAAGTATTGTGTGCAGGTCTTGGTTTCAAGCACTCAGACCTAAAGGAGAATGAGACTTATGCCTTGCCTTCTTGTGATCTAAAAAGATCATTTATCCGAGCCACAAAAGAAAAGATGGCTGGATAAAATTTTGAGTAGAGATAGTAACTATCAGACCACTTGATAATGTGGACTGGCATATAGAGTTACCAGCATATTCCTGGTGATAGAATAGCATATGCAGAGTCAGAAAAAGACACAATGTATTCAGATCAAATTATAAGCAAAACCATTTATTTCAGAGCTTCATGAAAGTGGGAACATTGTCTTATTCATGGTTATCTCCAGCTCATGGAATAAGGCCAGAGACCTACTAGTCAAACACATGATCACATCATGCAAAAATGGATTTTTTTTTCCTGTGTATATACCAAAGGTTCACATCAAAATTTTATTTCTGTGCTTCATTAATTATATGCCTTATTCCCCCAGCTGTATAAGTTACTCACCAAAAAAAAAAAAGAAAAAAAAAAAAGCACTTGGATGGTCCTCTGTAGACACATGACAATTAAGTAATTGATTGAAGCCTGAAGTACCTTATGAAACATTTATATAAGGTCTGATTTGACTCTGACCATATTGAAGGATCATGAACTTAATATAACTCTCTTTTTTGAAGGCAGCATAAGTCAGGTGGGATAATTCTGAGAATGATCCTGGGAATTATAATAGTGAAGTCAACACAGCGTCTGCATGAAACTCAACTAGGTTTCATACACAGGGAGGAAAAGTGTTAGGAAAGATTCATTGGAGATTAAACAACATCCCATAGACTATAATAAGAGGCCAAGCAAAGGCAGATACCTATGGTTAAGGAAAATCACTATTCCTACACAAGCAGCTCAGTTGTGGGTGTGGGGCACCTTCCTGCTTCATTATTCTGAGGAATAGAATTACCAGGGAATTGTAAAGATTTGAGCTACAGAATCAATATGTGCCTAGAATTACACGGTAGGAAGCCAGCAACTATAATACTCTGAACACTGTTTGTATAGTGGGTTTTGAGAAAGTCCATGAATTCCAGTTCAAGGACATCCTTTCAACCTTGGAACTGGTTTGCTGATGTTGTCATCCATTAGTTCATTTCTTCTGGAAACATCTGAGTATCTGCTATTTACTAAGCATTATACTAGTTCTATAGTGCATTTAGTACTCTGAACATGAATCTGAAGATTTACACATACACTTGTACTAGTTAAGGAAATTCCACTTGTTTTTATCCAAAATTTTTTAATTTTTCAAGAAAAAGTAGCATTGACTTCTTGCTCATGTAACTGGAGTAAGCAGAGGAACTAGTTGGTGGACACTTCTTTTTTATCCAGTCATTCAGAAACACAGACTTAGGGTGATTGGGGGAAGTGAAATAGGAAGTAGGAGAGGAGGGTATCTAGGTCTAAATAGAGAATATTTGATTAAGTACTTTATGGTGTCTTTTTTACATCTTTCTATTTGCTTGCTGCACTTAATGAGTCACTATAGTCTATTGCACACTCTTACTTTAAGGTATACATATTCACCCAACGTATGGATACATGTGCACATGTGCTCTGGTCTATCTCTAGGTTTTGTAACTTTGTTAAGAAGTGTGTCACCTGAAATAGAACTAAGGAGTCCTGTGACCTAGGAAAGAAAGGTCTTATCCGAATATTGGAGCTGGAAAGCTGACATCCCAGGTGGCATCTCTGGACACAGTCTGAAGTGAAATATGCCAAGGTTGTACTGGTTGCATTGATTTAGTTTAGATCAACAGATGCAGCATCAAATGGTCTGGATTAAGAAAAGCATGAAGGAAAACAAGCAAAACCACAAAGGTTTCAGGACTGAGAGGGAATATGGGCTTATCGAGAATGAGGAAGGGGGTCGGTTGGTGGTGCATCTGGTTGAGTGCACATACTATAGTTCGCAAGGACCCATGTTCAGGTCCTCAGTCCCCACCTGCAGGGGAGAAGCATAGCTATAATGGACATAGACTTCTAACAGACCCCTCTCTCCATCATCGCTGGTCATTTCCACCAGTAAAGATATCGTAAACACTCTGGGGGCCTCTATAGGACCTTGTTCTTAATGTAGAACAGTAATGGTAGAAATTGCCCCAATCTCTGAAAGGAGGCTGAGTCAATATATTTTGCTACTCGAGGAAGACTGGTCCTGAAATGAGTACAGTGTAGAGTGTTCTTAGCCATGACCATGGAATGTGAGCTCAGACATACAGAGATTCAGAGGTTACATAGGCTCCTGAGCTAAATATGAATAAACTTGGGCCCGAGGCCAGATCGATGGGGTTTACAATTAACTGTGTTTGTATACTTTTCCCATATTTGGGAGCTGCTCTCTGCCCTTATCCAGCTTTCTAGTCCTACTCCAATTCTTTTTTTTCTTTATAAAACAGAAATGTTGACAAGACTATAGGATAAGAGGTGGTGCATTTCCACACAATTTCCGTACCCAGAGCTCCCTATCCAATACCCTCCCTTGATAGTTTTCCTATTCTTTATCTCTCTGGGAGTATGGACCCAGGATCACTGTGGGGTGCAGAAAGTGGAAGGTCTGGCTTCTGTAATTTTTTCTCTGCTGAACATAGATTTTGGCAGGTCAACCCATACACTCAGCTTGTCTCTCTTTCCCTAGTGGGGCAAGGATCTGGGGAGGTGGGGCTCCAAGACACATGGTGGGGTCCTGTGCCCAAGGATGTCGAGTTGGTATCATGGTATCATCTGGAACCTGGTGGCTGAAAAAGAGTTAAGATATAAAGCAGAACAAATTGTTGACTAATCATCAACTTAAAGGCAAGAATACTGCAGATAAAGATTGGGGAAAAATCTTTGGAAAAAGATTTTTTGGAAAAAGCTAGTAGGTCTGTTTTAGGTATATTCCAGAGGACTCATGACTTTACTAGTTTATGCCTGAGCCTGAGATCTAATATGCAGGTGGACACAGGTTATTGTCTGGAAGATGGTGTCATAATTGGAAAAAGGACTAGATAGCTGCATCAGGAAGAGAGTAGCTCCCAAATATGGGGAACAAATATAAATATTGTTAACTATAAACCCCACTGGCTTGATCTGGGGCCCATATTCAGCTTAGAAGCCGATGTAACCTCTGCATCCCTGCAGGTCTGAGCTCATATTCTGTGGTCATGGCTAGGAACATTCTAGTTTGTACCAATTTCAGGACCCATCTTCCTCAGGTGGTAGAGTATGTTATCCTCTTTTCAGAGAATGGGACATTCTCTACCATTGTTAATCCACACTGAGGGCCAGGTCCTATAGGGGCCCACAAAGGGGTTCATTATGTTGTTCCTATTGGAGATGACCAATGACAGTGGCGAGAGGGATCTGTTAGACGTCTAGGCCCATGATGTCTGTGTGGGAACCCCAGGGCTCCCTGACTAGGGCCCCAGGTGATGGGGTGGCCTGATTGTGACTCCTATTCCCAATTCTTATACCACCTTCCCAGACATTGATTTTAGCCCACCTGGATGCTGGGCTCAGTCAAAAATCAGTAAAGTTATGGGCCCCTTGGAATATACCTAAAATTGATTTCCTAGCTCCTTCCAACATGAAGACCCCCAAATCTTATCCGCTATACTCTTATCTTTAGGTTCCTGATTATTAAACAGTTTGTTCTGCTTTATATCTTAATGCTTTTTAGACACCAAGTTACCAACCATGATGCCACCATGACACCAACCTGACTTCCTTGGGCAGATGACCTCACCAATGTGTCCTGGAACCACACCTCCCCAGAACCCTACCCCAGTAGGGAAAGATAAAAAACAGGCTGGGAGTATGGATCAACCTGTTAGCACCCGTGTCCAGCAGAGAAGCAATTACAGAAGCCAGACCTTCTACCTTCTGCTCTCCATAAAGATCTTTGGTCCATACTCCCAGTGGGATAAAGAATAGGGAAACTTCTAATTCCAGTGTCTACCTCCAAAATATTGCAAGAGCTAAGTATTAATACATTAACTGAACAAAAGAATAAATGGGAACTAAAGGAAGACTTCATGAAGCCTGTCTTGTCCATGATATGTAGGACAATTAGTAGTATTCTCTCTGGGCAGAGTAAAAGTTCAGCAAATACCTTTTGCTTCAGCTGAAGACTGAGTTTCAGCTGAAAGCCATCAGTTCTTGTTTTCACCTGCATTCCTTCCCCCACATTTCTTCTTCTTATGCGAATTCCAAGTAGAAATATAGCTTGTGAAGATTAACTTAAGGACTAGAAATTCATTACCCAATGATTTGTTGCTCTGCCTATCTTTCTTTCCTTCCTTCTTTCATCGATCCACACATTCACCCATCTACCCATCCACCAATCCATTCATGTGTAGACTCATTTATCAATCATATTTGCTACTTACTATGCCCTTTGAATATGTGTAATGTTTTGATTGACATTTAAAATACAAAAACAAGAGGCCAGGTGGTGACTTACTTGATAGAGCACACACATTACCATGTGCAAAATCCTGGGTTCAAGCCACTGGTCTCTACAGGGGAACTAAACAAGTGGTGAAGCAGTGATGTGAGTGTCTCTCTTTCTCTCTCCTTCCTATCTCTTCTTCCATCTCAATTTCTCACTGTCCTATCAAGTTAAATAAATATTTGAAGAATTGGTACAACTTTCTTTTTTTTTTTTCCTTTTCTTTTGCCACCAGAGTTATTTTTGGGGCTCCATGCTTGCACAACAAATCCACTACTTCTGACAGCCTTCCTATTTGTTTTTCCTCCTTTCTTTTATTTGATAGGACAAAGTGAAATTGAGAGGGGGAGGTGGAGATATAGAGGTAAGGAGAGGAAGTGAGACACCTACACCACTGCCTGTTTGCTTCCCCCCACGGGTGGGGACTGAGGGCTTGAACCCTGGTCCTTGTGCTTGGCAAATTATCAGAGAACACTGCTTCCCAGTGTTAGTGTATTACTTTTGACAAGATCATTGTCTAGTCAGGGAATCATACCTGGAGAAAAAAGATTTCTAATGTATTTTTAAGATTTAGAAAAGAGTATGGGGCAGAAAATGTAAATGGGCTAAAAGATAGCGAAGTCAGTTTTGCTAAAGTGATCTGAAAGGATACACAAATAGAGAATAGATTTTGGGAAATGAAAACTTTTCTTCAACTGTCAAAGCCACAGTGTGAGCACCCAGGTAGTGGAATAGCAGAGCGTAAGTAAAGGAAAAGAAAATGACATGGAATATGTTTTAAAATTGCTTGGAATAATAATAAAAGAAAACACGCCAAAATGGAATTAACTGTAGAGCCAAACAGAAGATGTAAATGGGTTGGGGCAAAAGGTTTATTAAAGACGTATGCTCCAGGCAGATCTTTGTGCCATTTGACTCACCAGACTCTTGTGTCATTGTCCAGGTCAATCTGTATCCTTTGTTCAAGAAGGCAACATTGCTTTTGCTGTGAAATCTGTGTTGTCAAATCTGCCTCCCCAAATGAACCTCTCTAGAGTTTTAGTTAAGGGCAGACACACTTCAGCCAAGGAGCAAGCCGACAGCACAGCAAAGATTGCCTGCTCCAGAAATCAACCGCACTATACAACATAGGAGTGCTCCAGTCAGAAATGGAACAGAACCAACAACAGAGGAATCAGTGAGCATTGGAATTAGAGACAACAGAGGTGGGGATCCACAGCTTTGGGTTTGAACATGTATGGCTCTCCTCTCGCTATTCCAGCCTTACTCCCCAATTCTTCTTTTAGATTCAAAACCAGAGAGGAAAGGGAGCTGGAAATGGTGGGAGAAGAGATAGAGAGATAGAAAGATAGATGGAGCTTACATATTAAATATTGATTAAGTTAATCAGAAGGAAAATAAAAATCACAAAGTTGAGGGCTGGGAAGAGCCACTGTGCTGTGGGTTCATGTGTGTGAAAGTGCACAGGAGAATGCACCATTAACCACTAATCCTCTATGGATTTTTTCCAAGTACATCTCAGCTGTTATATTCATTCACAGTGACTTTAAGGACCACTCGTAATTACAGTAAGTAAGGCAGCCCTTAAGAATGATTAAAAATAATAATAATGAACATGGAAATATTGATCCGTCATGGCCGATAAAGCATGGCTTTTCCATTTAGTTGGAAGGTAATTAGAGTTGTTAATAGGCACAATGGCTCCAACATAAACTAGAGTAACTCAAGGGAAGCCTCATAGCACTGCTTTACAACTGTCTAGCAGTTGTTAGCAACCCACTTCAAGTCAATTCAAGGATTTATCCAGTGCCTACTAAGTACACACATTGTGCAGTTGGTACAGTAATGTAGAAAGGCTGCTGATCTGAGCTTGCCCTTCTTAAATTTTTCCAGTTGTTTGATTATGTTTGGAATCATCATTCTAGGAGATGACCACTGGAGACTGTCGAAAAACAATTTATATATATATAATTTATTCCCTTTTGTTGCCCTTGTTGTTTTTTATTGTTGTAGTTATTACTGATGTCGTTATTGTTCGATAGGACAGAGAGAAATGGAGAGAGGAGGGGAAGACAGAGAGGGGGAGAGAAAGACACCTGCAGACCTGCTTCACTGCCTGTGAAGTGACTTCCCTGCAGGTGGGGAGCTGAGGGCTTGAACCAGGATCCTTACACCAGTCCTTGCGCTTTGGGCCACCTGCGCTTAACCCGCTATGCTACCGCCCGACTCCCAGTTCTTTTTTTTTTAAGTGTGCTTTGTAGTGCTCAGAGCTTTGACTCTTTTATAAATGGAAAGCAGATTTAAAAAGACTCTAAGAACAGTCAGTAGATTATAGACTTGAGTTATTTGCTTGCAGATATTAGGACGCTTCATTAGGGAAGGACTTCAAAACTGTTCAATGTGTTGGAAGAATGAAACCTAATTTATATACAGGAATATCTAAAAATTACAAAGCACCTAGCAAGGGATTGCATGTAGGCTTATGAGTTAGCAGTGTGTTACTGTTATCCCTGTGTGTGTGTTTGCGTGCGTGCTATTTTCTCCCTTGTTTCTGCCTCTTCATTGAGAAGTGAGAATAAAGCTAGTGACTAGAAGGGCTATCAGGTTGGGAGCTAGTTCATGTTCTCAGCCCCTCCTTTAGAAATTTTGATAAATATGAGGTCCTCATGTAGGCTCTTTTTATCTACCCCCAGCCTTTCCCAGCCCCAGGAAAGGGCTATGGCATTTTTTCCCCCTCCATTCTGAAGGAGTCTTTATCTGTTTCTATTTTTGCCCAGTGAATGTCCTTCATGACCCTTTTGCCCAGAGTTAGACGATTAAAGGCACTAGAAAAGTAGCTCAAAATGCTTTTGTCACTAAGATATTCTGAATTTCCAAAGGGAAAAAAGGATAGATGCTTTTAATTATTTTTTTTTTTTTTGCCCTAGGGTTATTGCTGGGCCTCAGTGCCTGCACCATGAAGCCACTGCTCCTGGAGGCCACTCCTCCCCTTTTGTTGCCCTTGTTGTTGTAGCCTTGTTGTAGTTATTGTTGTTGTTGATGTCGTTCTTTGTTGGATAGGACAGAGAGAAATGGAGAGAGGAGAGGAAGACTGAGAGGGGGAGAGATAGACACCTGCAGACCTGCTTCACCGCCTTTGAAACGACTCCCCTGCAGGTGGGGAGCTGGGGGCTCGAACCGGGATCCTTAAGTGGGTCCTTGCGATTTGTGCCACATGTCCTTAACCCGTTGTGCCTGACCCCCAGATGCTTTTAATTCTTAAGAAAAGTTCAGTGAATTGAGGATTGCTTTTTTGAGGACTTTGAAGGTGAGCTTGTAAACTGTATCTCCCTGCCAATCTCATTTCATAGACTGCCACACATTCATAGACTCTCATTTGTTCTTTGCACAGGGAGAACTAGTAAAGGCTGAGTGTCAAGCTGAAAACTGCGTGGTTGGTATAATTCAGTGCTCTTCGAGGCAGAATTGAGAACCAAAAGGATCAGCAGAAATTTTTTGATAAATATGAGAATCAGAAAATTTATTTTGACCAAAAGCATTTGTAAATGGCTCTTAGAAACCTGGGTTTTTCTTTCATTGACATCACAGTGTAAGGGGGTTTATATGGTAGGTACCAACAGAAATAAACACATGCAGTGGATACTTGAAATTCCACCCATTAGAAGAACAAGTTCTGGGGCCAGGTGGTGCCCCTCTGATAAGTGCACACATTACAGTTTGCAAGCACCCAGGTTCAAGTCCCCCTGGTCCCCACCTTCAGGGGGAAAGCTTCAGGAGTGGTGAAGCAGGGCTACAGGTGTTTCTCTGTCTCTTTCCCTCTCTCTCTTTCACTCCCCTCTCAGTTTGTCTCTATCCAATAATAAAGGATTAAAAAAAAAAAACTTCCATTGAAGTATATTTCATGGCAGAACCCACAGTAAGGGATGTGAGATCTTAGTTCTAGGACAGAAATTAAAGGCTGGACTCAGATGCTTTATACAAATAAATTAATGGCATTCTCATTACAGATAAGGGAACAGAGCATAGTTATAAAACACATTTGCAGTACTTACCCATTCTCTGTCCAGAGTCCACAAAATACTAACCCAGCTATTGCCTGGATGTCTAGACTACTAATACTATGTCCATGTGATAATAATCCATTCCAGGCCCTAATTGCTTTGACACTAATGATCTAATTTCTACTCTGCTCGATAGACTTTAGACCCAATAGATTGGAATCTGGCTGTTTTATGCCAAGTCTGTGTATTGAGAGGGACCTGAGAAGGAAGGGACAGTCTAACAATAGCCATTACACTTCTCATTTCTGTATTCCTTCTCTTTCTTTCCCAGATTATAATGAACACTTGTATGTCATTTTTTGGTTGTTACAACACTCAGAAAGGGTTGAATGATAGTTGATAAAGAAAAGGGCTATTTTTGATGCAAAGGAATAGGAAATGACTCATAGTGTGTGGACACTGAACAGATTCAATATGAAGTAAAGCATTTGAAAATGAGTTAAGTCTACAAACATTAAAATAGCCAACCCAAATTGACAGAACAATTTAAAATCATAGCAGTTAGTCAAAGAAACTTCCCGTGGGTTAAAAGGAGCAGTAACCAACAAATAAAATCCATTGTCAGTATCTGTTTTGTAGTTCTTATCACTACAGCTTAACACAGACAATAGAAACTTGGGGGCAGACAGTGGTGCACCTGTGGTTAAATGCACACATCACAGTTTCAAGGACCCAAGTTCAGCCCTAGTCCCCACCTGCGGGGGGGTGGGGGGGGAGGGAGATGCTTCACAATTGGTGATGCAGGGCTGTAGGTGTCTCTCTGTCTCTTTCCCTCTCTGTCTCCCCCCTCTTCTCTCAATTTCTGTTTCTATCCAATAAAAAAGTAAAAAAGAACTCTTAATAATAAAAGATAATTGGTATTTCAATAACACACTACAGTAAGCATGTGCTCAATGGCGCCTAATGTGTACTGTCTTACTGGGTCTTCTCCATTCATTATCAGCTTTATTTCTTTTTTATTATTAGTGATTTAATAATGATTGACAAGATTGTGGGATGAGGGGTGCAATTCCATATAATTCCCATGACCAGGATTCTGTACCCCATCCCCTTCAATGCAAGATTCCCTATTCTTTATCTCTCTGAGAGTATGGATCAAAGATCTTTATGGGGTGCAAAAGGTGGAAGGTCTGGCTTCTGTAATTGCTTCTCTACTGGACATGGGCATTGACAGGTTGATCTATACTACCAGCCTGTTTCTATCTTTCCCTAGTGGGGTACGGTTCTGAGGAGGTGTGGTTCCAGGACACATTGGTGAGGTCCTCTGCCTAGGGAAGTCACATTGGCATCATGGTAGCTTCTGCAACTTGGTGGTTGAAAAGCATTAAGATATAAAGCAGAACAAATTGTTTAATAAACAGACTCTTTTAATAAATAGACTCTAAAGGTAAGAGTATAGCAGATGAAATTTGGGGTCTTCATGTTGAAAGAAGCTATATTGCCTTTACTTTTTTTTAACTTTTTCCTTTATATCTTTCAGAGATTTTTCTTTGCAAATCATTTTGTTAGTGAGATAATGATTAACAGGACAGTTGGACCATGGTGCATGATTTCTTGAGCTTTTTAATGAGAGTGTTGCTACATTATGTGACAAAGCTTTTTGTCACCTAGCTATTGACTACCTTGTAGGATACATTGGAGATGATTGATGAATGGGTGCAATGAAATCATTATCCAATGTACACTTCTTATGAGATTTCAGTTTACCTGAGTATTTTCTGATTTTTTTAAAAATATCTGTTTGTTGTTGTTGTTGTTATCGTTGGGGCTTTATCATTCCAGATCAACTTTGTCTTAATAAGGACAGAAACAGAGTGGGGAATGATACCATTAAGTCAGTGCTTCCTGTTGTTCTGTGTAGGTGAGGCTTGATCCTATGCTGGACTATATGCATAGAAATGCAGAGACATCATCAAGCTACTTACCTGTCCTCAGTTACTTTATTTTATTTACTTTTTTATGTCTTGTATCCCTTATCAGATTCTCAATTCCTTTTAAACTATGTCTTTTTCTTTTTTAAAAAATGTTTATTTATTCCCTTTTGTTGCCCTTGTTGTTTTATTGTTGTAGTTATTATTGATGTCGTTGTTGGATAGGACAGAGAGAAATGGAGAGAGGAGGGGAAGATAGAGATGGGGAGAGAAAGATAGACACCTGCAGACCTGCTTCACCTCTTGTGAAGCGACTCCCCTGTAGGTGGGGAACCGGCGACTTGAACCGGGATCCTTACACTGGTCCTTGCGCTTTGCCCCACCTGCGCTTAACCCGCTGCGCTACTGCCTGATTCCCAGACTATGTTTTTTTCTATGTACAATTATTCACTGTATTATTTTCCCTTTCCTATGCCACAGAATTTTTTTTTTAACCACAGCATTGCTCAGCTCTGGTTTATGGTGATGGTGGAGACTAAAACCCAGGCCTCTGAGCGTCAAGCGGGAACTTCTTTTGGCATAATCATTATGCCATCTTCCCAGAATTCTCTGCCCTAGATAATATCACAGTATAGAAACTTAAGAACTGTTAGCAAGTAGCAATACATTATTCTTCATGTGTTCTTATCACCTATTAGTAAATGTTTGTCATCAGTTTACATAAAATGATTTCTAAGCTTGGTGCTGTCAGAAGAAACCTAAAATTGAGTAACAGCTTCATTCATAATAATCAGGATCAAAAGGCAAGTAAGCTTTTAGACTACAAAGATTACTTCTTACTGATCCATGAGTTCCTGCTAGAGGGACTGGCTCACAACGGGGGCTCCTTAAAAGTTGGTTGGTTAGAGCGATGGATGGATAAATTAATTAGTAGACTGACAAATGACCTGTCAGATGGTGAAAGTCTTTGAATATCAGAGGACAAAGAATTTCCTAGTGAAGCGAAATGTTTTATTTTATTTTATTTTCTGTAGAAGAACCCAATGAATTGATTTAGGTACTTTGAGAATGAAACAATCTTTTGGGTACATAAAAAGAATAGTTGTTATTCTCCAGATCAGAAAATAGGAAAGCCAAAACTTGTGTTTCCCCAGTCAGGCCTTTCTCTCTTTCTCTTCTTTCTTCCTTGTCTTGATTCTAATCAGTTCTTCATGATCTACATTTATTTCATCTTTACACTGTCACAAAGTGTTATGAAGTGATATGAAACACCACTTTCCTTTCTGTTCTTTTTTTTTGCTTGGAGTATTTCTTAGTCAGGGATAAAGGAAAGTTATCATCAATGCTTTGTGCCTACCTTGTTAGCAGTTTCAGAGAGCTATCTCAATAGAAGAAGATAGTCTGGGGACGGGTTGGTGGTGCACCTGGTTTAGCACGCATGTTACAGTATGCAAGGAATAGGGTTCAAGACCCCGGTCCCCATCTTCAAGGGGGAAGCTTTGTGAGTGGTGAAGCAGTGTTGCAGGTGCCCCTCTGTCTGTCTATCTCCACTCCCTCTATCAATATCTGGCTGTCTCTAATAAAATAAAAATACTTAAAAAAGGAGAAAGATTGTCTGTGATTGTACATAGAGCTTTGATACTGAGAGAAAAAGGCAAAGTAATTATTCCGAATAAGTTTTGAGGGTAGCAGAGGTCATTTATTTTTCTATTTGGTGCACTCTAGGGCTACTAAAAGGTCTTGGAAATCATTTGCATTTCATTGTAAAGCTTCCCTAACAGAAGATGAATTATTACCCTCACTTGGAAAGTTGGCCTTTAGTGTCTAGTGAGGGCTTACTTCAGCTCAGCAAATATTTCATCCTTATCAGGTGCCACACTTGGCTCTGTAAGCTCACATAATCAGGTCACAATCCCTCAGAAAATTCAAGTCCAGTGAGAGACAGGAGAGTATTAAACCCATTCCCCCCCCCCCCCCCCAGGGAAAGCTCATCTTTAAAGACAGGGAAATTAGAGAACTTGGTAAAAGAGAAAAATGCAGTGGAATTATAGGAGGGTCTTAATCTCAGAGATCTCCAGTATAGGTGCCACTTGCCAGGTGTGGTAAAATTTAATTTTATTTATTTATTTATTTTAGATGGAGGTGGAGAGAAATTGAGAGAGAAATGAAGAGAGATACCTACAGCACTGCTTCACCTCTTGTGAAACACACACACACACACACACACACACACACACACACACACAGATGGGGACCAAGGGCTTGAACCCCAGTCCTTATACATGGTAACATGTATGCTCTACCAGGAGTGCTACCTCCTGACCTCAGGTAAAATTAAATTGTAATTGATTGAAGTAAGATAATGAGTTCCTTATTTGTTCTGATCCCATTTCAGATGCCTAACTGACATGCTGCAGCCAGCGACTATCATGTTAGTATGATGTATCCTCTGTTGTGGCGCTTCTGTCAGCACTCCATGAGCAACCCTGAGAATCTCATCACTCTCCATTGTCCTAGGAGAACCTAAGTGTCAGGCAGGGTTCCAACCAGCAATCAGGCCCTTGGGTGTGACTCCCTGTCCCCTGGGGTTAACCAGAGTGACATATTCTAGTCTCAGATATCAAGATTTCCCATAAGGAAAAAAAAAAATCAGTCTCTGACTTACTATGTCTATATGAAGAAAAGCTAAACTCTACATGGGGTCTTTTGTTTTCCCATGTCCTGGTTCCCATGTGTGCTCCTGCTATATTGAATTCACCATTTATCCTTTACATTTGTGGCTTCATTTGTTTACTCTCTGCCTAGACTGTATTTTCTACCTTGAACCTTTTCTCCGCTTTCTATATTCCTTCTCTTTATTCTCTCAATACCCTGGCATCTCATAGACTAAAAGTTGGTCCCTTCCTGGCCTGTGCTTCCAATCCTTCTGAAGTATTTCCCAAACCCTGCTGTTTCCATGGTGACCTTGACCTTCTGAAGAGTATGAGGGTCACCTGGTCACCTTTGGATGTAGACTTCTCATAAAAGAGGAAGTTAACAGCAACATATTGAATGAATTAACCCTCATAAATGAGTAAATGAGTGAGTGAAAATTGTACTAAAGTCCCCAGGCCAAGTAAGAATTAAGAGCCAGGGGCCAGACAATGGCACACCTGGTTTAAGCACACACATTACAGTGTGCAAAGACCCATGTTCAAGCCCCTGGCTCCCGCCTGCAGGAGGAAAGCTTCACAAGTGCTGAAGCAGGACTGCAAGTGTCTCTTTGTTTCTTTCCTTCTCTCTGTCTCCCACTCCCCTCTCAATTTCCATCTCTATCCAATAATAAACAAAAATATTTTTAAGTATCTTTTTAAATTTATTATTGGATAGAGACAGATAAATTGAGAGGAGGAGATAAAGAGGGAACCACCACCTGACCCCCCCAAAATAATATATATATTTTAGGTTTTTTAAAAAAAATTTATTTATTTCCTTTTGTTGTCCTTTTTATTTATTCCCATTGTTGTTGGATAGGACACAGAGAAATGGAGAGAGGAAGACAGAGGGGGAGAGAAAGATAGACACTCGCAGGCCTGCTTCACCGCCTGCGAAGGGACTCCTCTGCAGGTGGGGAGCTGGGGGCTCACCCCGGATCCTTACGCAGGTCTTTGCGCTTTGTGCCACCTGCATTTAACCCACAGCGCTACTGCCCAACTCCCCCAAAATATTAAAAATATTTTTGTTTCATGTATTAAAAAAAATTGAAGACCTGGATGTGCTGTGTAATAAGGTTCTGTTATCTCATTTGCTGTAAGACTCGAAGTAATCTGTCAGCTTCCAGGGCCAGATACCTTTGAACTCAAGTTAACCGAGATACTAGGGCACTGCACCCAAGTATGAGTTAATCAGTTTAAGAATAGTGTAGGTCAGGAGATAAGAAGGCATGTTGGTTTCTGTTTAGACAGACGTTGCTAACAGTCTCTGTGTGTGCTCTTAATGAAGTGGGTCGTAAATTCTGAGCTGAATGCACTGTGGTGAGGCGGGACACTGGCATTGTGATGAGTCTACATTATTCTGTGAGTTCAGTGTTAAGGGATTAAAATGCAAGCCATTAAATTGTGCTTACCATGGTGGGTGCAACAGAGGCCATTCAGCCACGCACAGGACATTGCTTTTTGGGAAAGTTTAGAATGAAAACACCTGAATAGGGACTTGGGGTTCAAGTTTGAGCTTTGACCCTGCTGACTCTTAATGAGGGACACCTAGTAAGTGACTTGTACCCGTTTACCTGAAAAAATGCATCCAGTTAACATTAGCACTTCTAATTTACATGCGTGGTGCTCTGTTCAGATGAGGTGGCTCACCATCACTTAGACTATAAAGCTCCAGGAAGAAAGTAGCTGATGTCTACCAGACAATTTCAAAAGCAAGTCATCTGCTAGCTGCATGGGGTGCAAGTTCAAATGCCATCCCCATCACGACCCACGATCTGTAAATGTGATCATTACCTCAAAACGACAGCTCCTATTTTCCAGACTGACCATCTGTTTTTGGACACTGAGTGTGTACCAGGCATTATCCTACTTATTTTCCCAGGCGGGACTTCGATCAACCCTCAGACCTTGTTAACCGGGTAAAATCTCTTTGCTTTATGGTTGTAGAGACGCTTAAGAGAAGTCAAGTAATTTTCCCTGAGGAAAACAGATACTAAAGGGCAGGATCAGATTCTAAACCTATACTTCAAGGAAAACTTCCAACTTTCTCTCATCATATTACAGTTCTGTGATAGGCAACCGTTCAAAGTCTGAATGATTGGAAGGCACTCAAGTGGTGACCTTGTATTGTACATCCAGTGTATACTTTGCTTTGAGCAATACAAATCTTTCACCTTATACTTTGCTTTGAGGTAGAACTATCTAGGGGGACTTAGTCTAATCACACAGACTTTAAATGCAGAGACATTTTGTGGCATTGGATGTGGCTCAGAGGGCTGAGCACAGAGTGTAGACACCTGAGGCCCTGGGTTTGTTATTGCCAGTATAGAGATGGAAGGGGTGCATTTAGATGGAATTGGGAACATGCAGACAGCCTCTGGAAACAGTGAGTGGGCTCAGACACTAGTGCACTGGGTTAAACACACATACTCAGCGAAAGGACTCTTGAAAGGATTCAGGTTCAGACCTCCAACTCCATCCCCTTCCCTGCTCCCCACTTGTGTGTGTGTGTGGGGGGAGGGGGACGCTTCACAAGTGGTGAAGCAGGTCTGAAGGTGTTTTTTTCTCTCTCTCTCCCTCCTCTTTCAATTTCTCTCTGTCCTGTCCAATAAAAAAAAAAAAAAAAGGAAAAAAAATGGCCACCAGGAGCAGTGGATTCATAGTCCTGGCATATAGGATATATATATTCCCCCCAAAGAACTAAACTTTGCCAACAACCCTCAAAGCTCAGAATGCCTTCTTTCTCAGAACCTCCAAAGAAGATTGCAGCCAGCCAGCACCTTAATTTGGCCTTGTGAGAGACCCCTTTGCATAAAACCTTTGAACCTGCCTGGACTTCTTTTTTTTTTTCTTTTTTTAATATTTATTTTCTTTTAGTTGCCCTTGATGTTTTTATTGTTGTTGTAGATATTATTGTTGATGTTGTCATTGTTGAATAGGACAGAGAGAAATGGGGAGAGGAGGGGAAAACAGAGGGGGGAGAGAAAGACAGACACCTGCAGACCTACTTCACCACCTGTGAAGCTACTCCCCTGCAGGTGGGGAGCCAGGGACTCGAACCGGGATTCTTCGCAGTCCTTGCGCTTTGCGCCACATGCACTTAATCCACTGCACTACTGCCCGACTCCCCCTGCCTGGACTTCTAACCTACTGAACTGTAACAGCAAATGCTACTTGTGTTAAATTTATGGTATGTTACAAGGCAAAAAGAAACACATATAAAAATATTTGTTTATATTAAGCAATCAAAGAAATATCATTGTATAACTTACCTAGTAAATCTATCTGATGGAAGAGAGAAAAACAACTGTAAAACATTTAGCAAAACTCTTGACATTTAAGAAGCAATGACAACGTGTTACTTAATAGAAACCAGGAAGGAAACCCCCAAGTCTAATACATGTGTCGCCATCCTAGAGACTCTCTTTGAGCCACAGTTCCTTAGGGGAATTCTACAGGTGACACCAAGGAAACAGGACTGAAGGAGCAGTACTGTTGTCGCTTTGCATTTTCTCTACCTGACTCTCCCATTCTCCTCATTTTCTCCAGGAAATGTTAGACTTTACTTGAGGTGATACTACACCCCGTGGTACTACACATACAAGAGGGACTGGGATCATTCTCTGTGGTCACATTAAACGAAACGTGCTCCTTCTTAGTTTTTTTGGTCATGGTCATATAGGTAGGGAAACTTAGGTTACCAAAGATTAAAAGTACCAGGCCACAGAGAGTCAAGGTGTGAACCCATTAAGTGAGTGCTGCTCTTGGATCATAGACTGCGGATTTGTGATCTCAAGTGCGTGTTGGAATTACACATATAAGTAGCTGAAACTGGGATTCTTAAATTTCGATGGCAGTCATTATCAGCCAGTCTTGGTTAACTGCATATTTCAAAGTTTCCTGGTTGTTTTTAATGTAAAAATCTGTGGAGGTATATACCAGATTGGAAACTTCTTGAGTATGGATATTTTTGGCCATGTTTGCGAGTCAAAACAAGGTCTGAGGGAGTCGGGCAGTAGCATAGCGGGTTAAGCCCACGTGGCACAAAGCACAAGGACTGGTGTAAGGATCCTAGTTCGAGCTCCCCGGCTCCCTACCAGCAGGGGAGTCGCTTCACTGGTGGTGAAGCAGGTCTGCAGGTGTCTATCTTTCTCTCTCCCTCTCTATCTTCCCCTCCTCTCTCCATTTCTCTCTGTCCTATCCAACAACGGCATCAGTAATAACTACAACAATAAAACAACAAGGGCAACAAAAGGGAATAAGTAAATAAATATTTTTAAAAAACAAGGTCTGATACCTACATCCTATGTATTTTTATATAATATAGGCAATTTTTTGACATTGGCTCCACATATTTTTCTGCATATGGTGAAAATATAATATATACATGCATATATAATATAACATAATATCACATGTTTATGTATAAGTTATAATCATACACACACAGAGAAGAGCATATGTTGTCCATACAGAAATATCCTTCCAATAAATTTCTAGGCCTTGACTATGCAAGTCCCACTGGCCTTGGATTTTTTTCCTAAACTGCCCCATTTTGAGGCTGTCAGTGTCAGTTCCACATTTATCATCTATGACAGCTCTGGAAACTTCTGAATCAGACCTCATCCCTGCCTCCCCACTCACATCCAAGTGTATTGTTTCTATTTATTTTCTTAGTTGGGTGGAGGAGGCCTAGCTGCTCATGTGATGGCAGCAGGTTTAAAATAAGTCTGTTAAGGAGCAGAGGCTCAAAGCCAATTTGCTGAGCTGAGTGAATTCTTCTCTCCTAAGAAGATAGAGCTGGAGAAAGGTAGAACAAAGACAGAGTAAGAAGAAGCATGATAGAACTCAGAGTGGGATCCCAACTTTGTGCTTTTGGGACTTTCTTTTTAGTCTCATAGGTGAGCGCCAGTGTTTCTCTGTTTTTTCCTACTCAGCTTTATTTTTAAAATAGTTCCCTTTTCTCAAGCTAACACACATACACACAGTTCTACTAGTAACATTACCATGCAAGGAACAAACACAGTTAAGGATGTGACTAAAGAAGACAACTGAAGCCCCATAGAGACATGGGCTATGGACTGCCTGCTGAACATTTTATTGGACATGGTCATGATAGTGACATTCCATTCTAAACAACTATATAACTGAAAAAAAGGCTCCTGTTGTCTTTACCCTGAAACTGTACTATACTGTCAAATTAATTCTCACTGTTTTTAGTGGAGCTGTGGACAATGGAATTGAGGATTAAGGAAGAAGAACACACACACACACACGCACGCACACCACACACACACACACACACACACACACACACACACACACACTGCCATTTCTTGAATGCCAAGCCTTTAGAATTGTCCCTGCTCTTATGGCGCCTAATAAATGTCAGCTCACATGTTGTTCATCAGATGGGCGCCATCTGGTGTACTGTAAGGAGATTTCAATTAGACATGGCAAAAAAACTGTTACTAGTTGTTTGCCCTCCTTAAAACTGGGAGTGTGTATATTGATAATATCTCAGGTACACTTAATCTCTTGGAGCTCAAATAATATAGGAGGAATCTAAGTTTCTTGAGACAGGGGAAACCATCTTTGTTGTCAGCATTACATTGAAATAGGTCTAGTTAGAACTTGTTAATGATTTACTGTTCAGTGAGTTAATATCTATAAAGCTATGAAGGAATGGGAATGTAGGGATGATAATGAACTTGTTGTTCTCAGACTCATTAGACTCTCCAGACAATGATCTTTGTTATAGGTGTTTCCTATTATATAAGACCTTGGTGTGCATTCCAGCTCATAGATTACAAGTTCTGATGGGACACTACAGCAGTGATGATTAGGGATACTGAGATGACTCAGAATTGAGAGCCCTGCTGAGACCTCAGGTGCAGGGTGCTAAGAGCTGAAATCTAGGAAGTCAGGAGGTAGCGCAGCAGGTTAAGCGCAAGTGTTACAAAGCGCGAGGACCGGCATAAGGATCCTGGTTTGAGCCCCCGGCTCCCCACCTGCAGGGGAGTCTCTTCACAGGCAGTGAAGCAGGTCTGCAGGTGTCTTTCTCTCCCCCTCTCTGTCTTCCCCTCCTCTCTCCATTTCTCTCTGTCCTAATAACAATGACATCAATAACAACAACAATAATAACTACAACAAAGATACAAAGACAACAAGGTCAACAACAGGGAAAATAAATAAATAAAAAGAAAAAAATTTAAAAAAAAAGAGCAGAAATCCAGAGGCCAGTCAGAATATACATGAGGTAGGGCACATGCTTTGCCATGTGTAGGGCTCAGGTTGGAGACTGGGCACCATATGGGAGTGTCATTGTGCTGAGCGGGCTGCTCCAGTGCTCCAGCTCTCTCTCTCTCTCTCTCTCTCTCTGTCTCTCTCGCTCCATCTCTGAATCTATGTGTGTGTATGTAGTATGTATGTTTGTGTAACTCTCTGTCTCTTTATCTAAGTGAAAATACTGACCTGTCAGCAGTTAAATTGCACACTTTGGGTTCCTAACTCAATGCATGCACATATAGAAAAACTCCCTGAAATCTAAGTAAGTAAACATAGGTGAAATAGAAGATCCACAGACAGACCTAGGCAAATGGTCTAAAAGTCCAACAAGTGAAAAATTCTGGAAAAGCAGCAAAGAGAGATCTGAGGTCAGAGAGGGAGCTGGATGAGTTGGAAAGAGAATTCTAGTGTCTTGTACATAAAGTCTTCATCCTGAAAGTTTAATGTGCTGTCATCCTCCCCAAGTAGAATTTACTCTTTTATGGAGGGTGTTGTAGGTTAGTAGACAAGATTAGGATTTCAGATTAGGATAAAGCAATTTTGAAATCTCAGATCGTTTTTCACAAGTTCATATCTGGATGAATTATTGTTTTGAGTCTTGATTTTTTCACCATTAATTTAATAACATTGTATAATAATAATACTATTGCCTTCTATAGTGTTATTATGGGGTATGAATCCAGTGACCTATGAAAGCACCTACCTTAGTCTCTGACACACAGCAAGCAGTCAGTAAGTACTTACTTTGTTTTCTTTCTCACTCCTAGGCAACCATTAAATATTCATTTAGTATCCAGAAATGGGTAGGCACTGTACTTGATATAGGAGATTCAGACATGAAAGAGACAGTTTCCTTATGCAGCTCAGAGCTGAGTGGAAGAAACAGACAGATAACAGTAAAAAGAACAAGAAATTACAATATGCTCTGGTTACATCTACCTTAGGAACACAGAAGTGTGACTACAGATTTTAAAAGAAGAAATACCCAACTCTGTCTTGGAGAGCCAGAGAAAACATCCAGCTCAAATACTTAGAAGATGCCAAAGCTAATCCAGTCATGTGAAAGGAAGTGCTATTCAGTGTTTTGTAGGCAGTTTTATTGACTTTCCTTTGTCAGAATTTTAATTGTGCCTTTTGAATGGTAGCAATCAAGAGCTCTTTATTGATGATATATGGAGAACAGGAATAAAGTGTCACATGTGTCAATTATATGTGATGATAATAATAGCTGTAATTTATGACAAGTAAAGATAGTATTAATGCTTTTAAATTTGCCTTTGATATTTGGCAAGAATGTTTCTGTTTTCATTCATCCCTCATTAATCCTCCTCAGATTCTAGTGTCATACATTTTATTATCCCTTAACACTTTTATTACTCCATTTTGCAAAGGAGGGAGCTGGAATTTAAAGAAGTTAAGAAGGTCAAACTAGAGAATTTAGAGATATGCTATAGGGCACAAGTTAATAACTTGCAGATTTGTGGCTTGAGCCCTATTCTGTTTGTCTTCAGAACTCAATGTGAGAACATTATCTTGTTTCCAGAAATGTCTTTATTTAGCAGAAAGTGATAGTGTGGCTGAGTTTGCTAGCTGAAAAATATACATTAGAATATTGCAATGCTGTTTGTTCATTTCTGATTAATCATTTAATTCTAATGATCCCATTTCCTTATTCGTATAACGTTCTTTTTCCAAATATGAAAACACATTTATTCTCTTTGTTGTCATATAATTCTCTTAACATCTGGAGTCACTGTTTTTATTTTAAAAGATGGTAGTTTGTCATATTTTTAGGAAACTCTTGCTTTTTTCACACATCTCCATATTGAAAACAAAACAAATGGTTAAAGCAGTCTTGGAGTAGTAGCTTACATATCTTCTGAGAAGTTGTTAGCTTGCATAAAAAAAAAAAAAAAGGTAATATGGATACTGTCAGAATGAGAGTTAAAGAGCTCAATTTTAGGTTGCCAGAGAAATCATCTGTAATCATGAGAAAGATTACTTGGGTGTTCATTGAGTTCAGAATTGCAATATAGAAGGCTAGGCAATAGTCATATATTTTTCATGTGTTAGGAAAGAGAAAATGTATGCTTCAATAAACAAGTCTTGATTGCAAAAACCAAATAAGGAGGGTAGATCTGTGCATCACTCAAATAGTAGTGAATCTCTTATAAATTTCCCTTCTAATGATTAAGGAGATGGGTTTGGGGCATCAAGTCAGGGGCTCTCATTTCAGACAGAGGCCCCTTGAAAGACTTATTTGACTGGTAATAACCCTATGTGGTAAACAAAGCAAATTCAACTCTCCTGCCCGTAAGAGTAATAATAAAGTGTTTTCATTTGCATAAGAGAATAAATATAATTCATGAAGCTCCCTCTCCCGCTCAGTGTCTCTCTCCCCCTCTCTTTCTCCAGAGAGTCAGAGATAGGGCTAGGGTGGGAGGAGGAAAGTACAGCACCAAAGCTTCTCTCACTGTGGTGGGAACTGGGCTAGAGTCTAGGTTTCACACATAGAAAAATATCTGAATGAGAGATTTTGCTCACCTCATTTTTTTTTTGCCTCCAGGGTTATTCGTAGGGCTCAGTGCCAACACTACAAATTCACTGCTCCTGAAGGACTTTTTTTTTTTCTTTTTCCATTTTATTGGCTAGGACAGAGAGAAACTGAGAGAGGAGGGGGAGGTAGAGAGGAAAGAGAGAGACACCTGCAGATTTGCTTCACTGCTTGTGAACTATCCCATCTGCAAGTGGGGAGCCAGTGGCTGTAACCTGTATCCTTGCATGGGTCCTCGGGCTTGGTACTATGTGTGCTTAATGGAGTCCGCCACTGCCCAGCCCCCAACAGTATTTCTCTGTGATCAACAAGTTGTTGAAAGAATTTCATCTTGTAGTCAGATAAAACTACTGATATTTTATTATTACATTTTAAATTATGAATTATTTATTTTTATTGTTACCAGGGCTATGGCTAGGGTTTGGTGCCTGCACTGAATCCACTGCTCCTAATGACCATTTTTTTACTTTTTTTTTCTATTTTATTTGATAGTACTAAAAGAAATTGAGAAGGTAGGGAGAGATAGAGAGGAAGAGAAAAAGATAGACACTTGCAGACCTCTTCACAGCTTATGAAGTTTGAAGTCTCCCCCTCTGCCCCCCCCCCCCCCCCCCCCGCAGATGGGGAACAGGGACTTGAATCTAGGTCTGTATGCATGGTAACCTGTGTGCTCAGCTGGGTGTGGTACCAGCCAGCCCCCTGAATTATGAATCTTTAAGCATACAGATTAATGTTAAGAGTAATACATTAGGTATGTATATACTCACAACTCAACTTTAGCACAGTTTAACACTTTGTCTTCTTTTAAAATGAAAATATTATAGAACCAGCTAAGATATTTGTAGTTCTCCTTCTTGAATATACCTACCTTCCTTCCTTAAGTGGAAATCTGTGTTTTTAAATTGGTAGACACATTTTTAGAGGGCTCTGTTTCTTACTGCATATTATATATCTTTTAAAGATGTTCTGAAATGATTTTTTTTCACTTACTGGACTGTTAGTTAAGGTTTAAAATATGATTATTGACACAAAATTACAACCTCTCATCTCCCCATGAAATAGCTGGCTGGTGTTGTACTAGCGTGCAGGTCATCAAAAATAGTGTAGGCTGAGCCTAATGCTATCAATAGTGTCTTGGAATCTGCAGTTTAATGTGAAACTAAGTAATGACATAGTTTTTTCTGGTTTGTCTCATCTATGTTATAAGAAAGCTCTGTTTATAGACAAGATGTCATTCAAGAACCTGCTGGATTTCAAGGAGCAAAGTGACAGATATTATACATCCAGATGTTAAGGCTTATTGAGCAAGTACTAGGCACTAGGTATTAATATTACACTTTTATATCCTGTTAATATGATAAAACATTAGAACCGTCCTATTTAATATTTTTTCTCCCTCCCCTACCCCCACCCATCTCCCCCATTTAATACAATATTTTTTAAATTTATTATTGGACAGAGACAGACAGAAATTGAGAGGGGAGGAGGAGATAAGATAGAGAGAGACAGAGAGACTCCTGCAGCCCTGCTTCACCACTGTGAAGCTTTCTCCCTGCAGGTGGGGACCAGGGGTTTGAACCCAGGTCTTTGCGCACTGTAATGTGAGCATTTAACCAGGTGCGCTACTGCCTGGCTCCCCATTTAATACTTTTAAAACAAGAATCTCTGCCTGTATCCATTTATGTTTATATGGCACATTGAAACTATTGCTACTAACCTAACCTAACTGTGCACTATCACCTATAATGGTTAGTCCTGCCATTCTGTTTCAGAGCTGCTGACCTCTTGGGGTTGTTTCAGTGTATTAAAAAAGAACATCTCTGTCTCCACCTCTTGGCACTAGTTGTTCTGTGTTGCTTTCTTGCTCTTTTACCAAGCCTTGTTACTCTTTGGAATTATTACACATGGCATCATCTATTTCATTTTACTGTACATTCCCTGACTGTAAGCTCTGTGATGACAATCCCTTGTATTCATTGCTGAATCATGATGGTGGTTATCTTTGGAAAGTGGGAGGATGGGGATACAGAGCTCTGGTGGTGGGTGTGGTGTGAACTATACACTGTAATCTTATGATCTATTATTAATCACAAACTAAAAAATGAAAAAGAAAATTCAGGCTTATAACATATTTACAAGCAACATTTGCAGTATGAAACAATCTATGCTCTACTTTAAAATCTTGACTGTGTCAAATGATATATATATATTTTTATTTTTTAAATTTTTTATTTAAGAAAGGATTAATGAACAAAAACATAAGGTAGGAGGGGTACAACTCCACACAATTCCCACCACCCAATCTCCATAACCCACCACCTTCCATGATAGCTTTCCCATTCTCTAGCCCTCTGGGAACATGGACCCAGGGTCGTTGAGGGTTGCAGAAGGTAGAAGGTCCAGCTTCTGTAATTGCTTCCCTGCTGAACATGGGCGTTGACTGGTCGGTCCATACTCCCAGTCTGCCTCTCTCTTTCCCTAGTAAGGTGTGTCTCTGGGGAAGGTGAGCTCCAGGACACATTGGTGGGGTCTTCAATCCAGGGAAGCCTGGCCAGCATCCTGGTGGCATCTGGAACCTGGTGATTGAAAAGAGAGTTAACATACGAAGCCAAACAATTTGTTGAGCAATCATGGATCCCAAGCTTGGAATAGTGGAGAGGAAGTGTTAGGGAGGTACTCACTGCAAACTCTAGTGTACTTCTGCTTTCAGGTATATATTTTGCAGTAGTTTATGGATACGTGTGCACATAAGCTCTCTCTCACAGAAACTGGTGTATGTCTAGGTTATGGGACTTTGTTAGAAAGTGAACTACCTGAGATGAAATTAGAGTGTACTATAAAAGGAAAGGTCTCACCCGAGTAATGAAGCTGAAGGGTTGTCATTTCACACGTGAAGTCTCTGGACACAGTCTGAGGTGAAGCATGTTGAGGTGGCAATCGTTGCATTGGTTAGGTTGTGATCTGCAGATGCAATATTATTTGGTTTGGATTGGGAGATGCATACGGGAAAGTGGGCCCTACCCAAGGGTTCCAGGACTGGGGGAAGTAGGGACTCTATAGTGGAGATGTGAGGTTTCTGCTGTCTTAGGGTTCAAAAAGACAATCGATAGTTAATGTTATCATCATATTATTTGTTAATTGGGTTAACTTTGAAAAGTCCCTTTGTTATGGTTTGCTGTACAGTATCCAGTATCTTGTATATAGCTGTGCTATTGGATGCTTCTAATCTACTTGGTCTAGGCTTTTGAGAGAGTCCGTATATCAAATACACAGCCTATATATTAAAAAGATTCAGTTTGTGTTTTGAGAAACTTTGAGACATACAATTGATTTTCCCCCTCTCATATTAATTAACTACTGATTTATATGTCTACATTTTGCTAGGAGTGTACATAAACACCATTCCCACCACCAAAGGACTGTGACCCATCTCTCCTGCCCATTCCCACCCCCCACTGGCCCAGGAAGCTGCATGTCTACCCCTCACCACTGGGATTTTACTTTGGTGCCCTACTTACAATTTGATCCGGTCCTGCTTTTAGTTTCCCTTTCAGATCTTCTTAGTCAGCTTCTGTTGATGAGTGGGATCATCCCATACTCATCTTTATCTTTCTGACTTAGTTCACTTAACATAATTCCTTCTAGCTCTGTCCAAGATGGGTCAGAGAAGGTGGGTTCCTTGTTTTTGATAGCTGCATAGTAATGATATATTTTAATTCCACTAAAGCTTAGCATGTTAATGTGTTTTGCATTTAAAGCACTAAATGGTTTCTTGGCAGTATGGGTTGTGATTAAGAGTATGGGCTCTGGAATCAGATGAAGTTGGGTTTAAATCATTCATGCTCTACCACTTACACTTATTGATAGTATGACTGTTTATTTAACCTTTCTAAGACTGTTTCCTCAATTGTAAACATTGACATAATCTTTACCACGCTTGAGTAAGGGACATTTGGCTTGTTGTGGTGCTGACTGGAGTGAGGGAATGCAAGTAGGAACAGGGAAATAATGTGGAGATGAACCTGATGTAGGCCAAGAGGAAATGGTATAGATATTGAAAATCAATTAAACTCCTGATGAATTTAATCTTGGCCTTGAAAGATAGATTACTCAGAGTTTTATAAGAGGCTGACTTTGGCAGATGAAGGAGTAACTGAGAATGTCTTCAGGAATTTCAGGATTCCAGGCTGTCCTGCTAAGTAAATGAGGACTAAGAATCCATCAGAATGAAGTATCTAGTAATTTTCTATTTTTGCCTTTCTTGTTTTTCTAATATTTATTTATTTCCCCTTTTGTTGCCCTTATTGTTTTTTATTGTTGTTGTAGTTATTATTGTTGGATAGGACAGAGAGAAATGGAGAGAGGAGGGGAAGACAGAGAGGGGGAGAGAAAGACAGACATCTGCAGACCTGCTTCACCACCCGTGAAGCGACTCCCCTGCAGGTGGGGAGCCGGGGCTTGAACTGGGATCCTTGTGCTGGTCTTGTGCTTCATGCCTGTGCTTAAACTGCTGCGCTACCACCCGACTCCCTTTTCTTGGTTTTTTAGATTTTTTTTTCTTTATGGGGGATTAATGGTTTACAGTCATCAGTAAGATACAGTAATTTGTACATATGTAACATTCCTTAGTTTTCCACATAATGACTCAACCCTCCTGGAGATCCTTCTCTGCCATCATGTTCTAGGACCTGAACCCTCACCCCTACCCCAGAGTAGTTTACTTTGGTACAATAACCCAAACCCAGTCCAAGTTCTGCTTTGTGTTTTATTATTTTTCAACTTCTTTTTTATTAGTGATTTAATAACAATTGACAAGATTTGGGGGTCAGAGGGGTACAATTCATACAGTTCCCATCACCAGAGTGTCATATACCACTCCCTCTATTGGAAGCGTCCCTATTCTTTATCCCTCTGGGAGTATGGACCAAAGATCTCTATGGGGTGCAGAAAGTGGGAGGTCTGACTTCTGTAATTGCTTGACATGGACATTGAGAAATCGATCCCTACCCCCAGCCTGTCTCTACTTTTCCCTAGTGGGGTAGGGCTCTGAGGAGGTGGGATTTCAGGACACACTGGTGAGGTTGTCTGCCCAGGAAAGTCAGGTTGGTGTCATGCTAGTGTTTTTCAACTTCTGTCTGTGAGTGAGATTATCTCATATTCATTCTTCTCTTTCTGACTTATATCACTTAACATGATTCTTTCAAGCCCCATCCAAGATGATGTAAAAAAAATTAAATCATCATTTTTAACAGCTGAGTAGTATTCCATTGTGTATATATACCACAACTTACTCAGCCACTCTGTTGTTGGACACCTGGATTGCTTCCAGGTTTTGGCTATTACAAATTTTGCTTCTATGAATATAGGTATATACAGATCATTTTGGATGGGTGTGTTTGGTTCCTTAGGATGTATCCCCAGGAGAAGAATTGCAGGGTCATAGGGTGGGTCCACTTCTAGCCTTCTGAGAGTTTTCCAGAATGCTCTCCACAGGGTTTGGACCAATTTACATTCCCATCAGCAGTGCAGGTAGGTTCTTTTGTCCCCACAACCTCTCCAGCATTTGTTACTGCTGTCTTTTCTGATGTATGACATTCTTACAGGAGTGAAGTGGTATCTCATTGTTGTTTTTATTTGTATTTCTCTGATAATCAATGATTTGGAGCACTTTTTCATATGTTTGTTGGCTTTTTGGACCTCTTCTTTGGTGAATATCCTGTTCATATCCTCTCCCTATTTTTGGATGGGACTATTTGTTTTCTTGTTGCTGAGTTTGGTGAGCTCTTTATATATTTTTGATTATTAGTCTCTTGTCTTATGTATGGCATGTAAAGATCTCCCATCCTATGAGGGTTCTCTTTGTGGATGGTGGTTTACTTTGATGTGCAGAAGCTTTTTAATTTGATGTAGTTCCATTTGTTTATTTTTATTGTAGTCTTCTTCATAACTGGATTTGTATCATTGAAGATGTCTTTAAAATTTAGATGTTAAAAAGTTTTGCCAATAATTTCCTCTGTGTATTTAATAGTTTCTGGTCTAATATTCAAGTTCTGATCCATTTGGAATTTACTTTTGTGTTTGCTGAAATATAGTGGTTCAATTTCATTCTTCTGTGCGTTTCAACCCAATTTTTCCAACACCATTTGTTGAAGAGACCCTCCTTTCTCCATTTAATAATCTGGCCACCTTTGTCAAAGATTGGATGTCCATAGTTAAAACTTTTCTTTTCTTTCACTTTCTTTTCCTCTCCTCTCCTTCTTTACTTTGGTACTGAGACAGTTTTTGAAAATTATTAATAAAAATTTAATATGGATTTACAAAATCACTTCCTTCAGTTTTCTTTCTTATAGCCCATCTTTTGTTTAGAGAAATACCACAGATGGACCAGAGAAAAGGGAACTGAAGGGAAAATCTCATTTATAATCAAACCCCAAAAGATAAAATACCTGGGAATAAATCTAACAAAGGAGATGAAGGACCTTTTCAAGGAAAACTATAAGACACTATTAAAAGAAAAAGAGAATGGCACAAAGAAATGAAATCATGTGCCACGTTCATGGATTGGATGAATAAGTATCATTAAAATGACAATTCTGTCAAAAATCTATAGATTAAATGCAATCCCTATAAAAATCCCAATTACATGTTTCATGGAAATTGAACAACTTATTCAAAAATTTGTGTGGAATTATAGTAAGGCACGAATAGCAAAAAACAATCCAGAGGAAAAAAAGATGAAAAATGGAGGCAACACAATGCCTGATTCCAGGTTATACTACCTGGAATAGTAGTAGTTAAAACAGTATGGTATTGCAATGCAAATAGACATATGGACCAATGGAATAGGATAGAGAGTTCATTATTAAACCTGTAAGTGTATAGGTGCCTTATATATGACAAAGGGGGCAAAATATGCCCAATGGAGAAAAATGGGTCTCTTCACAAATGGTACTGGGAGAATTGAACACCTACATGGACTCACAGAGATTACACAGGTTCCTATGGTAAATATGAAAAAATATGGTTCTTGGGTCATGTGGATGGGGTAAACAATTTTATTTATAGATTTTCCTCAAGTTTGGGAGCTACTTTCTCCCCTTATCCAACTTTCTAGCCCCTTTATCAGCTCTGACACCATCTTTCCAGACAATATTTTTGTCAACTTCCATGATAGCTATCAAACTCAAGCAAAAATTACTAAAGCCATGGCCCCCTAGGAACATACCTAAAATATACTTCCTCTTTTCTTTCTACCCTAAGATCCCTATTCTTATCTGCTGTATTCCTACTCTTTGGTTCCTGTTTATTAATAATTTTGTCCTGCTTTATATCTTGTAGCCTGTCAGCCACCCAGTTGTATATGGTATTATGATTCCACCCTGAATTCCCTTGGCAGATGACGTCACCAATGTGTCCTGAGAACCTCAGCTCTCCAGAGCCCTACTCCACTAGGGAAAGAGAGAAATAGGCTGAGGGTATGGATCCACTTGCAAACGCCCATGTCCAGGGGAGAAGCAATTACAGAAGCCAGAACTTCCATCTTCTGCACCAGAAAAATATTTTTGGTCCATACTCCCAGAGGGAAAGAAATCATAGGGGGAAGATGACCAGAGGGCTCTGAACTCCAGAGAAAGAAGGGGAGGGGTGGCATTTGAAAGTAGTAAGTGGTGTAGGTGTGACTCAGCAAGGAAGAGAAGGCAGGACCATAGGAAAAAAAATGGGCAAATATAGATAAACATAGACAGAAATAATAGTCTTATACAAATAAAAGCAACCCATATCTGCAATTTTGGGAGAACTACTGTAGCTTTCAGTGGAAGGAACAGAGAGATAGAACTCTAGTGGTGGGAATGGTACAGAATTATACTCTTGTTATCTTATAATTTTGCAAATCAATATTAAGTCATTAAAAGATTTTTTTAAAAAAATGCAAGACCTGCTTCACCTTTTGTAAGGTGACCCCCCCCCCAAAGATGGGGATCCACGGGCTTGAACTTGGACCCTTTAGTGGGTTCTTGCACTTCATACTATATGCTTTTAACTCAGTGTGCTACCACCTGCCCCCCCAGGGCTTATTCTTACGCATGTAGAAATAATTACATTTAATTTCAGATAGACAAAGAAAGGTAAGAAAACTGCAGATAAATGGGATGGAAGCCCTTACCCATTTAGGAACTTTTGTTGTTGCTCAGAATAGATACAAAGGAGCATGACAGTAAAATTTCTAAGCACAATGATTTGTAAGTGGATACTTGGTGGAAAGGAACTACTTGGGAGCACCTGGTTGAACACACACATTACAGTGCGCAAGGACCCAGGTTTGAGCCCCCAGGTCTCCACCTGCAGTGAGCTTTTCAAGTGGTGAAGCAGTACTGCAGATGTCTGTCTTTCTCTCTACTTCTCTATCTTCCCCTGCCCTCTTGATTTGTGGCTGTCTCTATCCAATAATAACAGATAATTACATTTATTTTTAAAGAAAGGGACTCCTCCAAGAATAAGATAAAGGTGTGCTAGGAGGTGGTGATGTGGTTAAAGCGTTGGACTGAGATCATGAAGTCCAGACTTTTAGCCACAGTATTCTGTGTACCAAAGTGAATCTCTGGTTCGTGTGTGTGTGTGTGTGTGTGTGTGTGTGTGTGTGTGTGTGTGTGTGTGTGTGTTTCAACGAATCGGGATAAATGACCTAGGAATGGAACCTATTCTTTTCACATGGTCACACTCTTATCTGCTGATAGAAGGTGGCAATGGGTAAAAGAAAAACTGAGATGCATAGCTTACCAACCCAAAGTAAAGTGACATGTCGGCTACCCCCAGCACTGCTCATTGGTGTACTGTGATCAGTGGGTTGTGATACCAGCTCAAGGAAGTGCCCAGAGAAAAACGTTCATATTGACTGTTAAATAGGGTCCTCCCCAACACATCATGATGTTTCTGTTGGGTTATTACAGTTCTGCCTTGTACCTCAGGTGTTCCCACAGCACCTACCTGTCTCTGTCTGCCTCTGCCTGGTGCCTGCTGAGGTAGCATGTCTGGGGATCATATTGGCTTCCATCCACACTGCTAATAAGTAGGCGGATGTTCTGATGGACCATTTCCTCCTTCAGCTTAATGAGTGGATGGCTTTGCTAAGCAGAGACAGCCAAGACAGGCCCCCGTCTTGTCACTTGTAGCTTGAAGGCTAAGTAACATACATGGAACTACAGCGACCTCCTGTCATTTTGAAAGTCATAAAGACAGGTTTCCAACTTCTGGAGAAGGTCTTGGACTGCATGGTCCCAGGAGATATTGAAGCTGTGGACAAAAGAGCTGCCATTACCACAAAGGTCCACCTCTTCTCTTATACATACTATTTTTGAAACCCTCCTTTTATCTGTTCTTTTCTCTTTGCAAAAGAAAAATCAATTTATGGAATGGTCACAGAGTTTGTTTTTGGAAACAATTACTATCCCAAATAGTATTTATTCCCTCTGGTCTCTCAATCTTTTCCCATTTGGCTTCTCTAACAAATGACTGCATTGATGACATTCTGAATAGCTCTTGTCTTTAGTTTCTTGTGAACAGAAGCAGGAGAGATGTTACTGTGTCCAAGGAAAGCATGTGAGGAGTCCCACTGTGTCAGCTGTTGGAAATTCTCTGCAGGTGTATTCAGAGAAAGGACTGGAGTTTTAGCCTGCTAGAAATACCTCTTTCTGCTCCACAGGGGAGGCAGGCAGGTCCTGTCAACCCCAGGAGGGATCTGGTATAAGGCAGCTGTGCCCAAATTGAAGTGTGAAGTCTGTTACATTGTTCAAAATCATAAGTCTAGACAATTATAAATCGTTTACCACTTAAAAAGTTAGAAGAGTGGATAGAGGTTGATTTCTGTCACTGGATCTCATGATTTTTGATTCTTTCATTTCTTATTTCTTTTTTTTCAGAGTCATATTCATATACTATAGTTCACCAATATGGGCATTCGTGTGTGTGTGTGTGTGTGTGTGTGTGTTCTGGGTTATCACAGGGACTCAGTACCTACACTACAAATCCATTGCTCTGGCGGCCATCTTTTTTCCCATTATAGTTGTTGCTGCTGCTGTTGTTCTTGGATAGGACAGAAAGAAACTGAGAGAGGAGGGGAAGTCAGAGAGGGAAGAGGTAGACACCTGCAGACCTGTGTCACCGCTTGTGAAGTGACCCCCCTACAGGTGGGGGAGCCATGATTGCAACCGGGATTCTTAAATAGGTCCTTGAGCTTTGCGCCATGTGCAATTAACCCACTGCCCTACTACCTGGCCCACAGGGGGATGATTTTTGCCAGACTGTTGTTGTGTGAATATAGTTTGTTATCTCTTTATGATAGGTGTCAGCATACCACACCCTCAGTCAAATTGGGATAGAAGGAGTAATTAAAAGGAATATGCAGGGAATTGCATAGATAATCTCTACATGCTTAAGACAAATATATATGACCCTGGGCTGTGATAGATTAAGATCACACCAGTTTCCTTGGCTTTACATAGAAGGTCTAGTTCTCTTCTGGATGTCTTCTTGCGTTCCTTTATTCATGCTCTGGGCTTCACACATGCTGCTCACAGAACTGACAGTGCCCTAAACAGACTCAGCTCATCTTCTTCTGCGAAGTGTTTTCTCTGATGTACCTCTTGTGTTGACCTGCACCATGTTTCCACTGTCTCTAGGACATGCATATAGTCTATTACATTGAAGCTTTTTGGGGTAAGACCATAACTTTCCATCTCCAGTGGCTGAGATTTATTCATATCTTTGGGGGAGTACAAGGAAGGAACTGCAAAATTACATGTTGTCAAGTCCTATACACTGTGGTCCCATTTATAGCTCGGTTCTGTCCCTCGCCCCCATCTGCAGGGGCCAAGCTTTTCTTTTTTTTAAGTTTCTTCCCTGGGGGATTCATGCTTTACATTCCATAGTAAATACAATAGTTAGTACATGCATAACTTTTCTCAGTTTTCCACATAACAACAATACAGCCCCCACTAGGTCCTCTGTTATCCTTTTTGGACCGGTACTTTTCCCCACCCCCAGAGTCTTTTCCTCTGGCACAATACACCAGGGGGCAAGCAAGCTTTATGAAAGATGAAGCAGTGCTGCAGATGCCTATCTGACTTGTTATCTATATCTTCCTACGCCCTTCTCAATTTCTCTCTGTCCTATAAAATAAAAAATAAAGAAAAATTGTTAAGGCAGTTAGTGGATTATTGAGTAGTTTTCCGGTGGTCAGGTTGTGTATTCATTTATTTATTCCTTGGGCTGAGCAGTTTCTGACATCTTCACTCATGTTTAAATGAATGAGTAATGGACAAATGAAGGGTTAGGGCCTGCACCACCTTGAATGTAAAATATATATGGAGATACAGGTAGATGTAGGTAGATGTCAAGGGGGATTGATAGGTATGATCAAATCTTAGAAGAGTTTGAATGGAAGTTCAGTTATTATTTTTTATCCCCTCTGATTGATGGGTGCTTGTCCCCTCAGGGCATTAGATATCATTACAACAATAACTAGGATGAGTAATTTCATCAGCAGAGTAAAGAATGACTCCTGCTGGCAGTCTGTGCCTTGTGATTCCATGAAGTCAGGCTAGAAGTTTGCCAGATATCTTCTCTAATCTCTTACTGTCTCCCTGTTCCGTTCACCTATTTGTGCTTCGGTGCTGTGATTCTGTGCTTTCAAAGTGTCTCTCCATGTTTTCTTTTTTTACGTTCTTACAGTTCTTATAGCATGTGCCTTTGAATCAGCAGGGACATGTTATTCCAGGCTTTGACTTCCATGACCAATGGATACCCTGGCTTTAGCTAGTCCTTCCTAGCAGACTGATTTTCCCACAGAGCTAAGATCAACCTTCTTTCAGCACTCAAGTGTACAATTTAAAACAAACAGCCAAAAAGAAAACATGGATTTTAATTTAAATATTCCTATCTTGGAGGAGCCTTAAGCACCCCAGATAGGTACTAGGTCATTAAAGCTTTACTTCAGAGGGAAATTAAAAGCAGTGCCCTCCTTTCTGAAGACATTCTTCCCCCGTGTGTTATCTGTGTCAGCATAAGAAAGCTAGTTGAGGGGCCGGGCGGTAGTGCACCTGGTTGAGCACACATGTTGCAATGTACCAGGACCCAGGTTCGAGCCCCCGGCCCCCACCTGCAGGGGGAAAGCTTTGGGAATGGTGAATCAGGGTTACAGGTGTCTTTCTGTCTCTCCCTCTCTGTCTCCCCCTTCCTCTCGATTTCTGACTGTCTCTATCCAATAAATAAATACAATAGTTTTTTTAAGTCATCTAAAAAAAAAAAGAAGAAGAAAGCCAGTTAAGTAACTCAAGAAATGGAGACCTCTGCACTCAGTTCACATTACCATTCACAAGGATTTGGGTTCAGTTTCCTGAACACACACACACACACACACACACACACACACACACACACACACACGGTAAAGTATACAAGCAGGGAAGCAGTGCTGCAGATCCTTTCTTTCTCTTCTTTCTCTTTTCCTCTCTCTCCCTCACTCTCTGTAAGGAAAACAAATGAATAAATAATAAATTTCAAGAAAAGAAAAAGTGGAGAACCCCCCCTCCCCCAGAAAAAAAAAAACCATTGGTTCAACTAGCTAGTTAAAGAATGGAAATCTGTAGGTGGGGTAGATAGCATAATGGTTATGCAAAGAGACTCTTGTGCCTGAGGCTCCAAAGTCCCAGGTTCAATCCCCCACACCACCATAAGCCAGAGCTGAGCACTGCTCTGGTTAAAAAAAAAAAAAAAAAAAAATGGAGATCTCAGAGTCAGGCAGTGACACATCACTAGAGTGCTCAGGAATCTTCAGGAACCTTGGTTCAGGCCTCCATGGAAGCTTTATGAATGGTGAAGCAAATCTGCTGATGCCTTTCTTTCTGGCTTCCTCTTCCCTCTTGAATTCTCTATGCCTCTATCCAGTAAATAAATATATTTTTAAGTTTTCTATATATTTATTTATTTTAATAAGAGAGATACAGAGAAAAAAAAACACAGAGCGGGAGGGGTGAGAACACTGCTCAGCTCTGGTTTATGGTGGTCCTGGGGCTTGAATCTGGGACCACTGGTGACTCAGTCATGAAATTCCTTTTGTGTAAACATTATGCTATTTTCCAAATGCAGTATTTTTTTTAAAGAGCATACTTGAAAAAAAAAAGAGTGGGAATCTCACTGTTGTACAAATATATGAAGGATCCTGATTGTCTGGTAAATGTCTGTTTAATTAATGAGTAAATGGGTTTTACACAACCTGAACTCCTGTTGGGACTCCTCTAAGAAGGAAGTCAGAAGAGGCTCTGACTTTAGAAAGAAGAAAATCTGAACAGAAATCCTAGTCCAGCAGTACATCATTTTGGTTCTATGGGCAGTTTACGCAGTTTTGTTTTTTTTTTTTTCTTGGTCTCCAGTTTTTCTCATATATAAAAATGAGGATAATAAAATATTTTGCAGGTTTATTTTCCAAGGGAATGTATATCAAATCTAAGTGTCAGCTATGAAGTCTGCTATAAGTAAAAGGGGTGGTAGTAATTATATTTACTGTATTTTATTATCTTGAACTTTTTATAGGTGTTTCTGAGTATACTTTTTTTTTTTCCCAACTAGATTGAAGACTTCTAAAAGCCAGGGAGTTTGCAGTGCTACTGAGAGTCACAATTGGCACTGTGTCATCTAAGAAGAACACGTTTTACTTATGGGGGAATTAGAGAAAATATATGAAGTATGATATAAAATTCTAGAAAATCCAGGGAAATCTACTTAGTCTTCATGTTTCTTATAGACCTGACTTAATGTCCTAACCTTACAGAATGTTGATAGGATTTTATTTGTATGTGATTATATAAAGGTGCCACTTTCTTAAAAATACTATGAACTCTAACCACCATGTGACCTACATATACTTAAGCATTAGAATTCCAGTGAAATAGTGTTCCCTCCACTTTGTAGGTAAGAGATTTGGGAGTCATCAGAGAGATTGAGTAAGCTCAACAACCTCACTTTGCCAGTGAGTTGGAGAATAAAATATAAGCTGACATTTTAGATTGTGTAAAATGCTACAAGTGAGTCAGAGGACATCTGGTTTTGGAATTTAATTTTAATAGTCCCTTTCCACCTATCTACACTTATCTGACCTATCTGATTCTCCAGTTTTGCCAGGCACAGTGGATCCCAGAGAGGTTTCTTGTGGAGTCTTTGTAGCCATGTGATCACAAACAGGGTGTTTCACCTCCTCACACACACCCTTTCTCCCATATAGCTGTTGCTCTGAGCTTAGCCAGAAAACTAAAATCTGAAAGAAACAACATTCCCTAGGACCAGTATAACTGAAGTGGTGTGGAAGAAAGAAGGTATGTAAAAGCCTGGATCTCACTGGGGAGAAATAAGGCAGTGGGAAGAAGATAATTTTTTTTTACTTCCAATGATAACTGTGTTTCCATTAGGAGAGAGGGGGGTGACCTTCTCAGAAAGGTTATAGAATCCTTATTAGAGATCGTCAGAGCTGACTAGACACTGGATTAATGGGGATTTGGTACATTTCTATAAAGAGCTCTTGAACGAAAAATTCATGATCAACACAAAGACAAGACATTCCCCCCCCCCCCAAATCTCAAAGGCTATGTACTCAAAAAGGTTCTGGTTTCAAGGAGATAATACTGAACATAATTCAGGGTGCAGAGTTTTCAGAGTATGCTGCTAAATCGAAGGCTGGTATCGTTGGGTAGATCTTTTGTTTCTTCCTTTCCCATATTCTGAGTGCAGTGTTAAATATGGGAACAGTTGGTTTATTCTAGCAAGTCCTCCTGGGGAACAAATGTTTTCTGTTTTTATTAAGTTTCTACTTACAGATTCTTTCCTGGTTGCCTTTATTCTCCATCTGATTACTCTCCCCTTGCATTTTTCACATCTAGTTAATATTATTCATTCATCACAGTGTAGAAAGCTGTGAGATCACAGCTCAGGATCAAACCCCAAATATAGCAGTCTCCGTGGGATAACTGGACTCTCACAGGGTAAACCTGAGCTGAGAAAGAGCTTGTTATTTGAACGCCAGAGATATTCAACTGATTCTTTAATTCATTGTCTCCTAGTCTGGAATCCTACATTCTCTGAGATGCTCAAGGCTACTGAAGCCCCAAGTATTTTTCACTATGTATTTTTGCTTAACTTTTAAAAAAAAATCTGGACCAGATATCATGCATTATGTTTTCTTAAACTGAATTTTTAGCGTAATGTCTAGCTTTCTCACTTTGGATGGTAATTCATCAACTCATTATGACCATGTTTGATGGTTCTGGTATACTGGCAGAAAAAAAAATGACTTATAACTAAAGTGTGAGGAAGCCTCTTCTGCGAAGCTGTTTAGGATTCCCTTCCGACTACAGCACGGTCAGATGCCTTGTCCTTGGTGATCACTTCACTGGACTTCATATCACTCTGTATGACAGTGACATTTGTCTGTATCCTTTGCTTCTCTCCTCAGACTATAATTATGCAGGTACAGACTGTGTCACTCAGGTTTCTGTGTCACAGGCTCCAGTGTCTAGCACATGCTCAATGAATGAAGTTTATAAAGAAAGAGTACCCGGGCTCAGCAGTAGTGCAGTGGGTTAAGCGCACATGGCATGAAGCGCAAGGACCAGTAGAAGGATCCTGTTTGGGCCCCGGCTCCCCACCTGCAGGGAAGTTGCTTCACCAGAGGTCAAGCAGGTCTGCAGGTGTCTATCTTTCTCTCCCCATATCTGTCTTCCCCTTCTTCTCTCCATTTCTCTCTGTCCTATCCAATAATAGCCACAATAACAATAAAAAAACAAGGTCAACAAAAGGGGAAAAAAAGGCTTCAGGAGTAGTGGATTCATGGTGCAGGCACCAAGCCCCAGCAATAACCTTGGAGGCAAAAAAGAAAAAAGGGAAAAAAAAAAGTACTAGAGAGGAAAGAGCTGTGGGGAAAAATGATGAGAGAGGAAGATAATGAACAAGCTTATTAGTCAAAACTTTGCAGAGAAACAGAAGCAGTACTGTATATAAGTAGTGAAGTGTGTGTGTGTGTGTGTGTGTTTGTGTGTGTGTGTCTCTGTGTGTGTGTGAGTGTGTATGCTATATGTGGAAGGTATAAATGGCTATACTAAAGGTAGGGGAGCCTAGCAGACAGTGACACAACCAGCTGAGCACACACGGTGCCATGCAAAGTGCAGGACTCCATGTATTAGGTCCCAGATTTGATCCCTGGTACCATATATTGCCATCGAAGAGGAGTGTTCTGGTGCCCTTTTCCCCTCCTTGTTCTTCTCAAAAATAAACCAATAGATAAATCTTTCTTAAAAACAAGAAGACTGAGGCCAGACATTGATGGAACTGGTAGAGCACACACTTTAAATTGCACAAGGACCCAGGTTCAAGTCCCCAGGCCCCACCTGCAGTGGGGAAGCTTCCTTATCAGTGAAGCAGTGCTGCATGTAACACTCTCCTTCCCTGTCTCCCCTTTCCCTCTCAATGTCTGTCTCTACCCTAAATAAATATATAAATATTTAAAAAGCAAGAATGTTGGTATGCTTCTAAGACCCCTTCTGTTTCATTGGTTTAATCATCCCTGCTTAACACTGTATTCTATTTACATAACCACTGTTAACTAAGCACCGCCCTGCCTCCAGGGCATTGGTTTAATCCCCACTGGTTCATGATGTCTTTTTGTTCCACCAACTCTTGTAGTACACCCTGATTTGCACCAGTCACTTTTCGCTCCACCCTCTCTACGTCACATCCTGTTTTCACCCCACTTGGCAAGTATATATATAAGGACAGGATTGTGATTATAGTTAGTTTAGTTTAGCTTGGCTTAGATTGTGCTGCGTTCTGCATGAATAAAGACTGATCTGCGTACCACTCAGCCATGAGTCCCTGGTCGTTTGTCTCCTGCCTGTGAAGCTAGCCCAGCACAAGAAGAGTTAGTTCATAAAAGTATTTTTGGAAATAACAGTATGACCTGCACATGTAATATTGCTAGCATTATTTTTTTTTCTTTCTTTTCTTTTTCTATCTTTTTTTTTTTCCCCTGCCACCAAGGTTATTGCTGGGGCTCGGTACTAGCACTATGAATCTACCAATCCTGGTGTGTTTTTTTTCCCCCCCCTTTTTTCTTTCTATTTTTTAATTGGCTACTGCAGAAAGAAATTGAAAGGGGAGATAGAGAAGGAAAAAGAGAGATACCTCCACACCCATTTCACAGCTTGTGAAGCATCCCCTTTCAGGTGGAGAACTGGGGCTCAAGCCTGGGTCCCCCTAGGAATGGTAAGGTGTGTATTTAACTGGGCACAGCACCACTCGCTCCCACCCTAGCATTTCATTTTTAAATGACAATTCTTGTCATTATCCAGCCCTTGCTTCTAGCCTACTGATCTTGGACCACTTAATTCATCTCCGTGGAAACAAGAGAATGGTTTTGGAATCTCTCCCATTCTGAGATTCTTAATATCTGTAGGCAGGCTGCTGTGACACAGAGAATGTAACTTTGGGAAGCGAAACAGTACGTCATACTTGTTACTCAAATGACGTTATATATCCATTTTCTGGATGAAGATTTCATTGTAGTGTCAAGCATGATCACAATGGGGGAAAGCCTGCATAAATACATACACAATATATATCTTAACCTTCATTACATGAAACTCTATTTTTTTAAGTCATAAACCTCATCTTTACTTCCAAACTGCATACAGCTTTGTATGAAAGTATCATTCCTACATCTGAGATGTAGCAGGGTCCAGACAAAGTGTTCCACCTCATATGCACAGCACAGTGAATTTTATTTTGCCACTTTAGGGTAGGTGAATCATCACAGTAATAACTTTTGGAAACACTTGCTAAGGTCTTTGGCACGTTGGTAAAGGAAGTCAATCTCTTGCTGACATAGGATACGAAAGGAACATAAAGATGATGCATCAAACCTCCTTGGGCTAAGGTAGGGCAGACAATAGACAGAGGAACAGAGTGTGGGTGTGGGCTCTTCTCAACAGAGGTAGTTGCTCCTGTGTATACACTCTGAGATGGCCAAGGGCAGCCTGAACTCTTGAGTTAGACCCCATTGTAGTGTGTCGTTAAAGTTCGGGGCTCCAGCAGGCCGGGATAGCTTCGTGGCGGTAGACAGAGACTCTGGGACACACGGCTGGGCAGAGAAGTTGTATTTCCTTATTCACGAACAACGATTCAAAAACCAACCCAAACCAATCACCACACAGATCTGTCCTGCATCCTTCTCCTCAGGCAGCTGCGGCCAGAACTCTGGAAGTCCGTAGGGGGCAGGGGGTGGGGAGAAGGGGGCCCGCGAAACTAGCAGGAGCCAAACCACACTCTCCCAGAGGTGGGGGGGGGGGGGCGAGACCAAACCAATGTGAAGCATAGCAACAATTCCCCCTTTTCTTTTTAACTAAATGACCATAGTATCAGGAGTGTGGGGTGAACAGAAACCTATATTGTACAGGCATTTTTAAAAAAGAAACTGGCACAAACATGGAGGAATATGTAAGCGAACAACAAGAACCAGTGTGCTGCCAAGGGAAGGCCTGAGGGGGTCCTTTTTTGCCTCTGGGGGGCGTTACTTGCCTCGATGGGCATTTTTTAGTATGGGGGCAGAGTAAGGCCTTGAGTCTCAAGGCAGCTGGCTGCAGTCAGTCTTTCAGAAACCCAGCAGCATAAAGGGAAGCTGCTAGTTTTGTGCAAAGTGTCCAAGAGGTGTACCAGTGAGTCCGATAGAAGTGCGAGTCCAAAGCAGATGTCCATGGAAGAATGCCAGGGGGTGGAACGTTGTATGAGGCAGGTCAGCTGCTGGAATTCCACTTTTCTGTAGAGAACTTGACAGCTGCAATTTACTTACTATGAAACAAAACTTGTAGCAGGTTAGAAGTTTATCACAATTGATAACTCTATTACAATTGGAAGTCTTTTTTAGTATGATTTTAAGGTTGTTTAAAGTTTAAACAATAGAATGTGGAAAGGTAAACATAAGAACCATGGAAAGAAAAAAGCCTCATGCATGAAAATCATTAGTATAACCATAGCGCAATCTAACGTTTCTAATTGGGAAGGTAATCGAGAGTTTTACATATCAACAAGTCTATTTAACCTTTTGTTACACCCATTGAAGATGGAGACACACCCTAGGTGTGTGCAGGTTTTTTTTTGTTTTGTTTTGTTTTTGACTAACTTAGTTAAAATATATTGATTTTTAACTAATTTTTAACTCAGACTTTAAATGTAAGTTAATTTTATCTTTATGAGAATTATGTTGAAAACCTTTTTCATTTAACTCTGTCTAGTAAGAATATAGCCTTAAAGTTACATTTTTAACCTTAAAGTTAATGTTTACCAAACTTTAAACACATACATAAACATGGTCTTTAATACACAGGGAGAGAAACCTTTGTTACAAAGACATGTCATTTTAAACATGAATTTAGATCTATACTGTCTTAGCCGTCTGGGGGAATGGCGTTGTCCAGCAGGGGCTTCTTGGGCAGCTTCAATTCAAGGAATTGTAGGTAGCGATCTCTGCAGGAATCTCTGTGTATTCTAGCTTTTCTGACTTCAGAGCCGAGTTAGGAATCTTGGCTAGGGGGCCCAGTTTCGGCAGGGAACCTGAGGTCTCCAGGTGGCCCGGGATCTGCCCAGACTTGATAGCAGGAGGGCGGGCGGGCTGGCTGTGCAGAAGGCGTGGGCTGAGGTGCCCTGGGGTGGCAGCCATGATGGGCTGCCTCATTTTTTTCCCTCCAGGGTTATTGCTGGGGCTTGGTGCCAGCATCACGAATCCACTGCTTCTGGTGGACATTTAGTCCATTTTTTTATCATATAGGACAGAGAGAAATTGAGAGAGGAGGGGCATATAAAAAGGGAGAGAGAAAGATAGACACCTGAAGTCCTGCTTTGCCACTTGTGAAGCCTCCTCCCTGCAGGTGGGGAGCAGAGCAAAGGCTTGAACCAGGATCCTTGTGCAGGTCCTTGTGCTTTGTACTATGTGCACTTAAATGGGTACATCACCACCTGGCTCCTGTTGACCTCTTTTTTATAGCCTACTATTCACTGATTGCCCCACTGAGGTTGTTGGTATGAATGATATGCCTCTTTCTGTGGACACTAGAGTTTCCCAAAGGAGTGCTGGGAAGATTTAACTGAGTCAGTGTGCTATGTTTTGGGGTCTTCCCAGGCCTTGACTAATAAAATCAGGCTGTTGATTAGGGTTAGAGAGAGGGATTCCCCAGATAATGATGGTAGTGCTCAAAGGGAATGTTCTCCAGACCTTCTTTGGCCTTCATCTCTATTATTTAAAACCTCCATTTGCCTCTCAGAATGCATGATGACATCTTGGAGGAGTCTACATTCCATCTGCCACTTTCAGGTCCTACTCCTGGGCATCCATGGGTCCTTTGGATGGAGTTACAGGAACCTAGGTCCATAACTGAATGCAGGGGATAGACAACATAATGATTATGCAAGGAGACTCTCATATGTGAGACAGCAAAATCTCAGGTTTAATCCCCTGCACCACCATAAGCCAGAGCTAATCATTGCTCTGGTAAAATAATAATGATAGGGAGTCCGGCTGTAGCGCAGTGGGTTAAGCGCAGGTGGCGCAAAGCACAAGGACCGGCATAAGGATCCCAGTTCGAACCCCGGCTTCCCACCTGCAGGGGAGTCGCTTCACAGGCGGTGAAGCAGGTCTGCAGGTGTCTATCTTTCTCTCCTCCTCTCTGTCTTCCCCTCCTCTCTCCATTTCTCTCTGTCCTATCCAACAATGATGACAACAAAAATAATAACTACAACAATAAAACAACAAGGGCAACAAAAGGGAATAAATAAATTAAATAAATATTTAAAAAAAATTTTTTTAAATAATAATGATAGCAACAATAACAATATAAATAATGCAGTGAAGAGCTCTACTTTTTTTTTTAATGATGTTGGTTGCTCATTCACATGCAGAGCTATGAAATCCTATTCCTGAAATTCTAGTGTTATAAATTAACGTGGCTCTGTATGCATCTGAGCCTCATTCCAGCCACTCCTAAAGGTCTAGGCTCATACCTCTCTCCAAATGATTCCTCTGCCTGTCTGAAAGGATAGTTGCATCTACACATTTAGAGTTGCAGTTTTCACAACTAAAACCAAGACTCAACCGAAAAGTCCTTTGATAAATGACTGTACAAAGAAGCTGTGAAACTTGATAATCAGGGAAAAACCAACATTTAAGATTTCTTTTAAAATGTTGATTTATTTATTTAGAGAAGAGATCCAGAGCATCATTCAGCATCACATATGGTGGTGCTAGGAGTTGAACCTTTGGACTCGGGGGCCTGAGAGTATAGAGCTTCTCCCCTCTAACAAAACTGAACTGTCTCCCTGGGCACCCAAACCAAAATGACTGATTTGATATTTCCACAATACTTTGAAGTAAGTGTTCCTGCCCTGTTAGTTTTCAGGTAACCAACTGTAGTAGTTAACAAAATGCCCGTGGTCTTCAATCAGAGGAGAAGCTGGTATATGACCGCATACTTCTCACTATTCCCCGTGTACCATGTTACCTCTGATCTAAGAAGGGGGAGAGAAGCTTCCTTGATGAAGGAGTTTTGTGGATGTATAATGTGGATCATGCCAAACTCTTAGCTCTGAGTGGCAGTGTCCCTCTAGACTGTCCAAGGGTCCCAGCAGCTTGCAACAGTTTAGCATTGCGAGAGCTCCAGAGCTCTACTTCTTTCCTCCAAAAGACAGCTCTCTGAAGAGCCTAAACGAACTCTTGAGTGCTTTCATTGACTTTTCTGATCTTCGAACTCAAGTTAAAAGCATCATTTTGCTTCGCTGTCAGTCAATTTCACTTTTGTGAGAATTTTAAAGATGTATAAGCCCCTAAGGTGACAGTACCAGCCTGATGCTGTCACGCTGAGCTGTGTCATATTGAATTCTGTCACTGAAGAGAAACAAAATGAAATGCACCCAGGTGTAAAATTCCAGGCCTCGTTCATTCTTATCAATACCAGATTAGAACGGCAGAGTCTAATATTATGAAAGTGATATGATGAAGATTGATGTTTTAACTTTAATGGGTTTGGTGGTAAAATGGATCCTTTGTATATTCATATACAGACAGATACAGGCACAGACAGGGAAAACCATTTTACCTGGGCCACCTGGGCCTGCCTTTTTTATTCTAAATATTTCCTACAGGTAATTATACATTATATCTGTGAGAATGCAAATGCTCTTATCTTCTGCCCTGCCTTGGACACCCGCTAAATTTGCTTTCAACCACATCATGTTTTCCACCAAAGTTACTACTAAAGGCATTGGGCTGAGAACAGCTTTTATATGCGCATGTGCTTATGTGTTTAGACGCATTCTCTTACGGTATCCCTCTAAACCCAGATGATTTAATGGATATCCAGTTGATCAATAAGGTTTTGGCATAGCACTGATGAGACACAGCAGTCTGGGAGATGAGGCTTTTATAACATTGTGCTAAGCAATCACTATCCCTCAGTCTCCACTTCCCCAGCAAGTCGGACATGCTCAAGATCCTGCTGACTAGAACCTACAGGAGCCAGGGTGGCCTATCAGTCAACTCAACAGTTCAGTTTCAAGAGTTTTGTGGCAGGAAAAATCTAAATATCTGTCCTACTTACTGACCCTTTCAAGCAGGGTTTTTTGGGTATCTTTTAAAATCATAGCAGTAAACGTTGTTCTGTAAAATACTCATGGAAATTTTATGTCTTTAAATCACACAATAGTGATGACTCTGGCAACACAATGCTTATTAATATTAATAGGGGTGCTAATGATAGCAGTTGCCATAGGTCAGGACTTTAAACACTGCTTCAGATATTTTTTTTGTCTACCTTCCCATTTAATCTTCACAGTAATCCCAGAAGTTGAACATTATTATCTTCGTTTCCTTAATGGGGAAACCAAGGCTTAAAGAGATGAAGTCATTTGGCTGAGGCCTTTGCTTCTTACCATTTGTAAGAAGCAAAACTGAGATTTTAGTATAGTTCTTTTTAGAAGTTCAAGTTATACAGATTTAATTTTTTTCTTTTTATGTATTTTTAAATACATAAAAAGAAAAAAATTAAATCTGACAGCCAGAAATCGAGAGGGAAGGGGGTGATAGGGAGGGAGAGAGACAGAGAGACACCTGCAACTGCTTCATCACTTGCAAAGCTTTCCCTCTGCAGGTGGGGGATGGGGACTGAAAGCTGTGTCCTGGTGCATTGTAATGTGCACTCAAGCAGGTGTGCGGTCACCTGGTCCCATGCAGATTTTCTGTAATAGTATAAATCCCATATTCTGGGTCTGCAAGATACCTCACTTGGAGAATGCACATGCTTGGCCAAGTAAATGACTTATACTAGAGCCTATCACTTGAGAAACCAGAGGTGTTGTGGTACCATTTCCTCCCTTTCTCTGTCTCTTTCCATCTGAAAAAGTTAGCTTGGAGCAGTGAAGCTCTGGCAATGACAAAAACTAGCTAAATAAATGCCATTTCCTTTACAATTGTATTTTCTCTCAGCCAGGTTGGGTGAGAGAGAGTAGCTAGTGTGTATGTGTGAGAGAACATGAAAGAGGCTGGAGATGTTGTGCCCTGAGGAGAGAAGCAGTTGAGAGTCATTGAATTAAACAATAGGAAGAGGGCAGTAGTGTTGTGAACTAGCTATTTCACACATTGGTTTCTCCCACTTTGCAGTTGCTGGTTATCCAGTAACAATAGTCAAAGTTCAAGAGCAGATTAGGGTCAAATAAAGCAGCAAAATGTTAGCTGTCAGATCTGTTCAGCTCAGTGATGAGAGATGTGAGTTATATTACAGGCTGGTCCTCTTAGCTCACAAAACAAAGTTGTGGAGTAGAATTGAAGCTGACCACCAAGCATCCATCTCTCCTTGTGATTAGGGAAAGGGCATTACTGACAGCATCATACGCACACTACACTACAAGGCAGCTTTCTCTAGGATCTATTTCTACTGCTAATACTCACTATACAATGCAAAGTACAGTCTTCCACCTCCCCCCCCAATTCATGTAGCTGTCTTATTGCAGAGGAAGAATGTATTAAAGCATGATTTTTAAAAAGCATTTTTTTTTTGCTCTTTAGGGTTATTGCTGGGGCTAGGTGTCAGCATGACCAATCTGCTGCTCCTGAAGGCCATTTTTCCATCTTTTATTGGGTAGGACAGAGAGAAATTGAGAGGGGAAGGGGAGGATGGGGGGGATACCTGCAGAGTTGCTTCACCACTTGTGAAGTGATCCTCTCTGTAGGTGGGGAGCCAGGGGCTTGAACTGGCATCCTTGTGTTTCATACTATGTGTGCTTAGCCAGGTGTACCACTGCCTGACACCAACCCCCCCCCCCAAGGGTTTAAGACATATACTTTGAGATTCCACAATTTTGCTTAAAAATAGTGGTGTTCAATAAATAAGTGCTGGTTACATGAATAAAAACCCAGTGCAGATAAATGGAGTATAATAATGTCACTTTGCACTGAACCCACACACCCACCCCCATCCCTCTTGGTACCTCTTAGTCCATGAACCTTTAGTTCACTCGGCTCTATGCCTCTAGTTGCTTTGTTTGTTTTGAACACTTGCTCTGTTTCAACTGTGGGATCTGCTGGACATAGAAAGAGAGTCTGAAAGGACTGCCACCCACAGAACCTTGATTCTTTGACCTCTGGGTAGATCCAGGGCTGCCTGCTAGATGAAGATGCTATTTCATCCTCCAGGCACTGGAGGACTTGGTGAAGCATGAGTGTCTCCTGCAGCTTTAAATCTCTAGTAGCTTCCTGTGCTAAGCATCCTTTTCTATTCCTTTTGCCTCCTCCTCTCTCTCAGCCTCAGCCTCCCCTCCCCCAAAGCCTTTCTAACAAGCTCTTAGTTGCCTAAATTACTGGACAAAACCAGCTTCCTGCTAACCCCTTTGGACTTCAATTAAAGACATATTCAAATGTATGCCATGCCCCAACACCATCAGCACTAAATAGTACATAAGCACTTTTTGCAGTGCTTAATGTAAATTTGTTGGAAAGTGTACATTATTTTTCACTGACTTTAAATTGGATAAATGCTCATTGAAAAGAATAAAGTGAATTGGTATTGGAGAGCGCATTAAAAAAAAGAGAGAGAAAAAGAAGAGCCAATAAAGGCCTGTGATTTCTAAATGTAGAACCACTAATTTCTCTCTGCAGCAGTCATTTGGTCCATAATGTTGGAACGTACTCAGAGATGTTGTACATACTAATGAAATTAGGTTTGTTAAGTCACTGAGCTAGAGAGACAAGTCTTGAGTGAAAAAGGACCAAGTTTGGGACTGAGTAGTCTTTAGTCAGTTGCCTTCTAGCTCTGTGACCTTGAACAAGGAACTTTGACACTCTGGAAATTTGTTTTCTTATCTTGTAAGGTAAGAGAAATGCTACAGGAGGCTGAGCAGTGATGCAACTGGTTGAATACACACATTACAGTGAGCAAGGATGCAGGTTCAAGCCACCACTCCCCACATACAGGGAGAAAGCTTCACGAGTGTTGAAGCAGTACTGCAGGTCTCTCTCTCACTCTTTATAGCCTTCTTTCCTCACAATTTCCATATAGACAGAAAGAAAGTGAGAGAGGGAGGGGAGGGGGAGAGGGAGAGAGAAATGGGGGCCAGGTGCACCTGGTTAAGTGCACATATTAACATGCACAAGGAACCAGGTTCAAGTCCTTGGTCCGCACCTCCAGGGGGAAAGCTTCATGAGTGGTGAAGCAGTGCTGCAGCTGTCTCTCTGTCTTTCTCTCCCTTTCTAACTCTCCCACCCTCTTAATTTCTCTGTTTTTTTTTTAAGTTTATTTACTTATTGGATAGATACAGCCAGAAATTAAGAAGGAAGGGAGTGATAGAGATGGAGAGAGACAGAGACAGAGAGACACCTATAGCCCTGCCTCACCACTTGTGAAGCTTTTCCCCTGCAGGAGGGGACCAGGGGCTCAAACCCAGGTCCTTGAGCCCTGTAACGTGTGTGCTTAACCAGGTGCGCCACCACTTGTCCCCAATTTCTCTCTATTCTATTAAATGAAATAAATGAAGTTATCAAAGTTTAAAAAAAGAGAGAAATAACACACACAATACTTGTGAAACTTAGGTGGGATGATGTATTTATTCATGTTGTAGTCTCTGGCATACAAAAGGTGATCAGACACTCTTGGTTGCATTTACAGGGTGGTAAGACTATTCCTTAGCTATGATGCTGCCGGCTGTTCGGCTGCTCTTGTGACTTGTAGAGTTCTGGTGGCGAGAGTCATTCTACCCCACCCCTTCCTACCCTTTGACCAAGCTCAGAAGAATAGAGACTCTGCCTCTTTTGTCACCTCTTATGGATTCAAAGCCAAACAGCTGGAAGATTTTAATAAATACTTATTGGGAAGAATAAATTAGTGGCATTAGTGTGAAACAGCCAAATACTATGGAAGTAGAGCTACCAGGAAACCCAGTTCTATGGGAGGTTTTAGCTTCCAGGTCTCTTAGGGACCCTCTCTCTCCTTAGATTGGTGTCTTCAGTTCTTTGTGCTAATCCTCTTGTGCCTTTGATAACTGAGGAATGCTGCCATAAGAGAATACACAAAGGGTCCCAAGGCCTTCAGAGAGGAGCCTCTTCCTCTGAAATTCCATTAACACCCTCAAATGGGAGCACTTTAATTTAACACAAAGCGGCCTCATTTTTCAGAGGTGAGAAACTCGTATGAGAAATTGTCTCAGCTATCTTTTTCTTTGCTCTTGGATTGAAAACTCTTTTACATATGTGTTTCCTCTTGTGTTTAATTGGTGATGGGGGTTGAGGAATTATTCTTACTTTTTAAAGTCACCTCGTAGATGTCTGATCACAATGAGCAAGAAGGAAATGACACAGCAAATCTGCCTAGAATACAAATGCCAATTAATATTAACATTTGTTATTTGCCCATTATCCTCTCTCTCCTCTCTCTCTCTCTCTCTCTCTCTACCATTCCATTCCAGTAAAACCTTTATTATTTGGAGGCAGGTTGAGCAGACACATTAATGTGACAGTGTGTGAGGAAGTGGGTCCAAGCCTCCAGTCCCAAACCACAAGGAGGTGGAGTGTTTTACAAATGATGAAACAGTGCTGCAGGTCTCTTTTTCCCTCCCTCCCTTCTTCCCTTCCTCCTTCCCTTCCTCCTATCCTCCCTCCCTATCTATCCTAAGATCATGTCATTCATTCAACAAGTACCCAGTTTAAGAATTAAACTCAGGTGACTTGAAATTTAGATCTTCCACTATGTTGCCTCAGGTCCAGATTGGGAGCTTAGCTTCTAGACTTGCTGGTATTAACACTTGGCATTTCATTTATTTCTATGGAAATATCTTAGGTGCATGAGATGGGGGTGGGGGGGGGAGCTGGGATTGTATGCTGTTGAGTGCCCTGATTCCACTCTCAAAAGAAAGTGTTTTATCTTTTGTTTTGCTATTTTGGTTATTACTGGGACCCCCAACTCTTCATCTGCACTACTGCAGCATTTAGGTTTATGATTAGCCAACAATTTGTTTGGCTTTATATGTTAACTCTTTTTTCAGCCACCAGGTTCCAGATGCTAAAATGATGCTAACCAGACTTCCCTGGGCAGATGACACCACCAATGTGTCCTGGAGCCCCGCTTCCTCAGAGCCCCCACCCCACTAGGGAAAGAGAGAGAGACAGGCTGGGAGTATGGATTGACCTGCCAATGCCCATGTTCAGTGGGGAAGCAATTACAGGAGCCAGACCTTCCACCTTCTGCATCCCATAATGACCCTGGGCCCATACTCCCAGAGGGGTAAAGAATAGGGAAGCTATCAAGGAAGGAGATGGGATACACAGAGTTCTATTGGTGGGAATTGTGTGGAGTTGTACCCCTCTTATCCTATGGTTTTTGTCAGTGTTTTCTTTTTTATAAATAAAGAAATTTAAAAAAAAAAGTAGCAAGTCCTACAATTGATGAATCTCCTGGGACTCATCACAAGGTCCCTTAAAAAGGGATCCCCAGGGAGTCGGGCAGTAGCGCAGTCGGTTAAGCGCAGGTGGCGCAAAGTGCAAGGACTGGCTTAAGGATCCCGGTTCGAGCCCCCGGCTGCCCATCTGCAGATGAGTCACTTCACAGGCAGTGAAGCAGGTCTACAGGTGTCTGTCTTTCTCTCCCCCCACTCTGTCTTTCTCTCTTCTCTCCACTCCTATCCAATAACGATGACATCAGTAACAACAACAATAACTACAACAATAATAAAAAAAAAAAAAAACAAGGGCAACAAAAGGGAATAAATAAATAAATTTTTAAAAAAGGGATCCCCGTTGCCATTGATCAGCTTAATATAAAGACAGACCCAGTTGGACTTCTACTTGCCTCTGCCCCTGTCACAGGTGCCACTGAAGGTGACAATGTGGCAGTCCACTAATAACCATTCTCATGGGCACCTGGTTCACAACTCCTAACATCCCTTTCTCACTGCTTAAAATCATGGGGCCCTGTATTGTGTGGAGTCCCACACTGCACTTTGCTCGCCCTGAGAGAACTTATAGACTAGCGGGAAGTAGATGTATTAGCAAAGCTAAATGGAGAAATGAGAAAGCACAGGAAAATACCAAGTGTAAGGAGAGTTGCAGCATTCATTTGTATAGTGGACCAAAAAGAAAAGGAAGGGGTCCTATTATTTGACACAGAACATGGAGCTGTGAAAAACTGTTATTTTGTGGGGCTGTGGTTAGGTTCCTCCTCTTGACCTGCCCTTCCATGTTTCTTTCACCTGCGTAACTTGCCTCTCAACATACATCAGCTTAAACTTCATTTTCTTCAGGTGGCTATGTTATAGGACAGTCTTTACTTGCTTAAATTGCCTAGCTATACTCCCTGTTGTACTTAAAAGATTTTCGTAAGCAAGACTGTGCCTATATGTCCATTACTAGATAATTAGTGGGAACAGACCAATATATAGGTGACCTCAATTCACATATGGTAATCCTGGACTTGGACTTCATGCTGAAAGCGGTATGTTCCTTGTGAATTAGCATACTATCATGGGGTTTTGGTAATTATGAAATGAAATCATGAGAAAAAAAAATTTAAGTTTATCTAAACTGTGAAAGTGCTTAGCCAAGTGAAATGAGTAGCTCCTATCTTTGAGACTTTTTTAAAATATATATATATATATATTTAATTTATTTTTTATTTAAGAAAGGAAAGATTAACAAAACCATAGGGTAGGAGGGGTACAACTCCACACAATTCCTACCACCCAATCTCCATATCCCACCCCCTCCCCTGATAGCTTTCCCATTCTCTATCCCTCTGGGAGCATGGACCCAGGGTTGTGGGTTGCAGAAGGTGGAAGGTCTGGCTTCTGTAATTGCTTCCCCGCTGAACATGGACGTTGACTGGTCGGTCCATACTCCCAGTCTGCCTCTCTCTTTCCCTAGTAGGGTGGGTCTCTGGGGAAGCAGAGCTCCAGGACACATTGGTGGGGTCTTCAATCCAGGGAAGCCTGGCCGGCATCCTGATGGCATCTGGAACCTGGTGGCTGAAAAGAGAGTTAACATACAAAGCCAAACAAATTGTTGAGCAGTCATGGACCCAATGGTTGGAACAGTGGAGAGGAAGTGTTGGGGGGGGGGTACTCACTGCAAACTCTAGTATACTTCTGCTTTCATGTATATATTTTGCACTGGTTTATGGATACGTATGAACATATGCTCTCTCTCACAGAACCTGGTGTATATCTAGGTTTTGGGACTTTGTTAGAAAGTGATCCACCTGGGATGGAATTAGAGAATACTATGAAAGGAAAGGTCTCACCCGAGTAATGAAGCTGAAGGGTTGTCATTCCACACCTGAAGTCTCTGGACACAGTCTGAGCTGAAGCATGTTGAGGTGGCACTCGTTGCGTTGATTAGGTTGTGATGGGCTGATGCAATATTATTTGATATGGATTGGGAGAGGCATGTGGGAAAGTGGGCCCTATCCTAAGGTTCAAGGACTGGGGGAAATATAGGCTCCATAGTGGAGATGTGAGGTTCCTGCTGTCTTAGGGTTCAAAAAGACAATGGATAGTTAATGTTATCATCACATTATTTGGTAATTGGGTTAACTTTGAAAAGTCCTTTTGTTAGGGTTTGCTGTGTAGTACCTAGTATATAGCAGTACCACTGGTTGTTTCTGATCTACTTGGTCTAGGCTTTTGAGAGAGTCCGCATATCAAATACACAGCCTATATATTAAAAAGACTCAGTCTGTGTTTTAAAAAGGTCGAGATACACAATCAATTTCCCCCTCTCATATTAATTAAGTCATATAAATCACTAGTTAATTAATATAAGACTTTTTTTTTACTTTAATTTTTGAAGTGTGCTTGCTATTCAGAATTAGTATTTGTGAGTGAATCCTCTCCACCCTCCAATTTCCAGTCCTGATTCAACTGGCAATTCAGTGGTTAATTCCACTTTAGGTTTTTCTCTTCTTTGGAGTGAATGCAGGTAAAGAGATCCCAGCTATAGACCTGGCCTCTCTTTGCATTTCAATGGGTTCCCAAGTAGGACTGCCAAATTCCAATGTGCTATTAAAATGGGCAGCACACCAACAAAAATCTGTCCTCATCAAAAATTCAGTAAAATAAAATAAAAGGATGAAAGGCCACACTTTCAAAGGATTCAGCCTGACCCTCTTGTATTTTTTTGTGTATGCAAAATGTATTTTTCGCACCTGCAAGCACATTCTCCATAAGCCAACTATAACCTCCAAATTGCCAAAGCTTAAAAAGAAAAAAAAAAAAGCTGTCTTTCAAATCCAGCCCAGAAACCCTGTAATGAAACAGGGATGGGGTGGAGGGCTGGCTAAAACTATTTATAGAAATATTGGGGGAGATAATTGGCACCTTGCAGCTTGTTCTGAAATACCTCTGCTTGGCAGAAAGGTGTGTGTGCCACTTATCAGAGATTGAGGGGAATCCTTGAGATAGTAGAATATTTGAATTTGTGAAGTGGCAGCTTTAATGCTTTTCATTTCTTTAACATTAAAAAATTAGAGTATCTAAGGTGCCATTTATATAAACAGCATTTATCTTGGCAAATATGCACTCATATTTCATCTGAACCCCATAGAACTCACTTATGAGCAACTGCCATAAGTTTCAGAGCCAAGTTTCAGGCTCTGTACAGGACTCTAGGATTTAGCAAACATAGAAACAGGTGCTTGTTCTCATCTACCTTCCCACTGAGGAAAAAGGTAGTTATTATTTAAATAATTGTCACCTTAGCTTCTTATTACAATATATTATGATGAATTTATGATAATTGCTCTGACGACAAGAGTTCCAGGAGAAGATGTTACCTTTTCCTGGAATGGAATTCCCCAAGAAGCCAAAGAGATCTTTCTGTTTAGTTTTTGCTGAAGTCTTTGTTTCTCCTGCAGTCTGGGCATGCATAGTTGCATGAATTCAGAGCCCTCAGCTGAGAGAGGGCTCTAATCTAGTTAGTGAAGTCCAGATAAGTGGATGTTCCCAAGCAAGGAACACTTAACCTCAGACCTGGAACGCGATGAAAAAGAGTTTGTAAAAAAGACTTCACAGAAATCCAGATGTCTCTGCATTGTTTGCAAAGCTTAGGGGGGCAAGGAGAGAATCCTGGAGTCTTGGAGGAAGGATATGAAATGAATCTGGAGACTTGGCCAGTAACCAAACCAAATTGGAAGAGGAAGGTGAGCTCTCCTGTGTGGTCACATCTTGTGTGCTGGATTTCAAAGGACTAGATCCAGCCAAGGATTTAAAAGTCAAGAGATATTACCATTCAGCAAAAACTGACAAGATCATACATCTAGGCTCCTGGAGAGCATGATAGGCCACTAATGAATATGTTTTGACTAATAATGAATGAAAAACTGTTTATTTGTGCCTACCAGCTGTGTGACAGACAAAAATAAAAAGGGCAGGGAGGTGGGTGGTAGCTCAGTAGGTTAAGTGCTCATGACGCAAAGTGCAAGGACCGGCATAACGATCCTGGTTCAAGCCCCGGTTCCCCACCTGCAGGAGAGTCACTTCACAAGCGGTGAAGCAGGTCTGCAGGTATCTATCATTCTCTCCTCCTCTCTGTCTTCCTCTCCTTTCTCCATTTCTCTCTGTCCTATTCAACAACGACAACACCAATAACAACAGCAATAATAACTACAACAACAGTAAAACAATAAGGGCAATAAAAAGGAAATAAATAAATAAATAAATGGCTATCAATGACAAATGTACACAGGCAAGAGAATCTTTATAGTTTGTTCAATGTGTGTTGTTGTTGTTGTTTTGTTTTTAGAAGAAACAGGCTCCTTGTTCAAGACTCAGCACTTGTTGCGTGATCTGAAGAAAGGCATCTTGAGTTTTCTGAATTGAGAACTTCAAGCACAGGGGTGTCGCTTAGAAAATGCTTCCTTGGCTCTTTCATTTGCTTTTACTTGTTGAACAAACATTTACTGCCTCATAGGTATATACCTGGCTCTAAAATAAGTGCCAATGGTCCTGTAATGAATTGAAACACTCAGAAAGAGGCTTGCCTTACATACTTACTTCAGGTACCTTGTTTTGATTATCTAGTAAGACTATACATGAAGATGTTTTGAAAAGTGGAAAGTGATGGGGGCCGGGAGGGGGAGCACATGGTTGAGTGTGCATGTTACAATGTGCAAGGACCAGGATTCTAGCTCCTGGTCCCCACCTGAAAGGAAAAGCCTTGCAAGTGGTGAAGCAGTGCTGCAGGTCTCTCTGTCTATCTTGCTCTCTATCTCCCCCTTCCCTCTCAATTTGTGGCTGTCTGTATCCAGTAAACAAATAATTAAAACCGGGGACTAGGTGGTAAAGCAGTAGGTTAAGCGCATATGGCACAAAGCACATAGACCAGCTTAGGGATCCTGGTTCAAGCCCCCAGCTCCACACCTGCAGGGGGGTCACATCACAGGCAGTGAAGCTAGTCTGCAGGTGTCTTTCTTTCTCTACTTCTCTTTGTCTTCCCCATCTCTCTGTCCTATTTAACAACAACGACAGCAACAGTAACAACAATAATAATAACAGCAACAAGGGCAACAAAAAAGGGGCAAAATAGCCTCCAGGAGCAGTGGTTTCATAGTGCAGGCACCGAGCCCCAGTGATAACCCTGGAGGAAAAAGAAAAGATAATAAAAAAAAATTAAAAATTATTTTGAAGAAGTGGAAAGTGATGTATGAACATATATTTTATTCTATAACCTTGTGTACTTATTAATCATCGACTTTGATCATTAATCTACAAAATTATAGGTAAAACTAACTTGTAAGGCTGGCCATATGAAATTATAAAAAACTTTAGTTAGTATTTGTGTTAGTTTGTATTACGTTCTAGGCATTATCCTAAAGACTTTATATATAGTAATTCATGTAGTCCTTACTATGTCTCAGGAGAAAACTGAGACCAGAAGGATTAAAACACTTGCCCCAGAGTATACTGTGGGAAGAGGCAGGGATAGATTTGAACCCTGACACTTCACTTCCAGATCCTATGCTGGCAGCCAGTATGTGGCACACAGATCCAAGACTATACTTTTATTTCTTTGTGATATTTATCATTGTTTACTATCGCCCCTCTAGTAACAAGCATTTAACATGTAAATTATGGGTTATGTGAGGTACAGGGCCATGTCACTTTCTTATCTTTTTATTTTCTATCATATATATATACATATATATATATTATATATACATATATATATATATATATATTACAAAATGGAAACATTGACAAGACCATAGGATAACAGGGGTACATTTCCACACAATGCCCATCCCAGAGCTCTGTATCCAATCCCTTCCCTTGATAGTTTCCCTCTTCTTTATCCCTCTGGGAATATAGACCAGGGATCATTATGGGGTTGCAGAAGGTGGAAGGTGTGGCTTCTGTAATTGCTTCTCCATTGAACATGGACATTGACAGGTCGATCCATATTCCCAGCCTGTCTCTCTTTTTCCCTAGTGGGGCAGGGATCTGGGGAGGCAGGACTCCAAGGTACATGGTGGGGTCCTCTGCCCAGGGAAGTTGGGTTGGCAACATGGTATCATCTGAAACTTGGTGGCCTCTTCCAAGATTCACAGGTTGAAAGCAGCTTCCTTGCAGAGCTCACGCCAGGTGTTGTCTCCAAGCTGTCATCTTGGCTCCGCCTCCTCTTTTTCTTTCTTTTTTTTTTAATTGTCACCAGAGTTATTGCTGGGACCTGGGGCCTGCACTAGCAATTCATTGCTGCTAGTGGCAGCCATTTTCCCTTCTATTTTTTGTATTATTATTATTATTCAAATGGACAGAGAGAAATCGAGAGAGGATGGGGAGATAAAGAGAGGGAAAGAAAGACACCTGAACACCTGCTTCACTCCTTGTAAAATGGAGACCTTCTGCAGGTGGGAGCAGGAGCTTGAACCCAGGTCCTTGCTCTTGGTAATATGTGCATTGAACTGGGTGCACCACCACCCAGCCCATGGCCATGCCAGTTTCTACCCCTTGTGTGTAGACTAGTACCTGGGATATAGTATGTGTTCAGCAAGTGTATGCTGAATGAATGCTTCTAGCAATATAAACAGATGAATGCAATCAAATTGGTGTGAGGTGGGAGTGTAGAAGAAATATGGCTTTGAAAGTGCCAAAGATAGTGTGTGTGGGAGGGGGGAATCACTGTTACTAGTAACTACAGATCTGCAAGGGACAGTATTCAGCAATGATTTATCTGCCTTCCTAACCTTATTCTGCTGATTAAATTTAAAATAAGGACTTTGAGAAACAAACTACTGATTTGACTCACATAGTCCCATTAGAATTATAGCACTGATGGTGATGGTCAAGGCTTGGAGGTCAGTTAGGATAGTGGGCTAGACCCTTGGCACTGAACTAGACTCCTTTTTCAGATTACAAGTTATGTAACACTTCCTCGAAAATTACTCATTTATCAGTAAGTGGTGTGTGTGTGTATTTGTGTGTTTAGTCTAGGTTATGAGTGGGGGAACATATGTATATTCAGGTAGGAAGGACAGCAAATGCAAATGAGAGAGAAATTCTTAGAGCTGAGAGAAAGCTATTTTGGAATGTAGAGAGAATACTAGGAGTTGAATTTCTAAATTTAATCTTTGGAGATGTCATGCTCAGGATGTTAGGTGTTACTCTAAAATATAAGTACAGAAGATTTGAGAGGTTTCATTTCAAATTATTCAGTGTTACTGCTGTAAGGCCATGTCTGTGTTTCTTCTAGACTGAATTCCTTGACATCAGCACCATTCTTGCAAGTTCATGTCCCTTCTTCTGTTGCATGCTGGGTGTTTCCTAAATGTTTACTGTTTAGCAAATGAGATATGAGGGAGGGAAGAATATGCTAATGAACCCAAGCCTGCTAGAAGTTACTTACATTGCTTTTCATTTATTCCATCTCATATTTTAGTACCTTTCCCTGCATACTGTTGGTACAGGTTTGCAGGCAGAGTTTATGGGGAAAGCAAGTTTTCATTTACTGTGGTTTATGTTTATTATTTGTACTATATTGTCATTATTTTATGTGCAAGGGATGGTTCTTGTGTGATACTCTTTGGGGAGATAATATGCAAAGAGATCTTCTATTTCATTTTTTACTAACACTACCGCAGCTTGCTAAATCATCGCCTTCAAACCATAGTTTAATTTAATCCATTTTATTACTTTCCAAGGTATTCCCTACGAGGAAGCTAGCATTCTTTAGGTTTTAAAAATAAACTGACTCTAAAGTATACAAGTGAAGTGAAATAGGTGTTTCTTTCTTACAGATTTTTTTGTTTGTTTGTTTTTGGTGTTGGTCTCTCATACCTAATTCATGGAACCTACTGACTTGAGTGCAGAAGACCTTGTGTTCTAATGAGTGACCTGTGGCTTTGAAATCGGGTGGCTCTACTTCTAAAATTTTGCTCTCTGCTAATTAACTGTGTGAAACTTTGAATAAATTGCTACTTTAAAGCCTCCATTTGTCTTTTTTTTTTTCTCAAATGATGATGTATAGAATTCTTGCTGAAGTTCTAGTACATAGTAAGAGATAATTAAAAACTAGTCTGATAGTTAAGATGTTTTTTCCACATTGTTTGAAACAAGTTATGAGCCTTTGTATGCCCTCATCTCTGAAAACAGAGACAGTGTTAGCAGTTCCCATAGTAGCTTGATTGTGTGCGTCAAGTGAATTGGTACTCATGAAGTATTCAGTATATGTCTAGGATATGTTAATTACTTTGTAAACATTAGCTTTACTTGTGACTAGTATCATTTACCATCACACCCTGCTTTTAAGCATGAAATAAGTATAAATTTTCATACTTTTAAATGCTTAATTGATACTCAAGCATAAAGGGCTGTATCAGACATTATTCCTCACTTAGTTGTTATACCTGCAAGTCAGAAATATCTTTAGTTTCTGATTTATCTGACCAATACCCTTTGTCCTGGTAATTAATACTCTGTAGTGTGCACTGTCATTTAGCCTAGTCGACCTCACTGAAGGCGCCCAATGATTCAAGTGACAACAATTACTTTAGTTCAATAGAAATTTCTGAAGCAGTGTTGGACTAGGGCTATTTCATTAACAGAAGTGTCTCCTCATTATGTTGTCCAAGACTTCAGCAAATGAGCCCATCATGTTTGCTGAGCTCCGTGACCAAACTTCCATCTGCCTCTCCTGCCACCGCCTGTGTACTGTTGCAGAGATGTTATTCCAGTATGACTTCAAACCTTCCCAGTAACCCCTTATAGCCACTCCATGGCTGGAGAATCTGAAGCTGTGGGTTACTACTGAAAGTCACACATTCAGGAGACAGTATGACTTAGCATCTACTTTTTTCCACCTTACTAGTGAGGGAGGTGATTACGGCTCTGGTAGTATGCCTGATGTCTTTGTCTCTGCCTGTAATACCTCACCAATAAGACATATGCAACTTAGCTGCTTCCTGCTTTCGTTTCCTCTCTGTATAATGAGAATATGATGGTGAATGGATAATGGGTTCTTGAGAGAAACCATTGAAGTAGTGCAATAAAGTGCTCAGCCTTGCTCACATGAAGAGCTCGGTGAACATTGCTCTGTCTATTACTATTAGTGTGTTTTATTTCTTAGTAATGTATGTTGAAACTAAGACAGGAAAAGTTCTCACTAGTATTAAACCCACAGTGTCTTAGTATCAACAATTACCTGCACTGTGTGTTGGGAGTGGTGAGATGAAGAAGATAGAAAATCATATTGAGAGGCTGAGTGGTGATGCACTTGGTTGAGCACACATATTGCAATGTGCAAGGACCCAGGTTTGAGCCCCCAGTCCCCACCTGCAGGGGGAAAGCTTTGCAAGTGGTGAAGCGGGCGGATAGCTTTTCAAGTGATGAAACGGGGGGAAATCTTTGCAAGAGGTGAAGCAGTGCTGCAGGTATCTCTAGGTCTCTCTCCATCTCTATCTCCCCCTACCCTCTTTGATTTCTGGCTGTCTCTATCCAATAAAAATAATAGTATTTTTTTTTAAAGAAAATCATATTGAAGCAATCAGTGAGGCTTCTGTTTGAGTGCACACATTACCATGCACAAGGACTAGGATTCAAGTCCTTGATCTCCAGCTGCAGAGGGCAAGCTTCACAAGCAGTAGAGTAGTGTTGCATATGTCTTTGTCTTTTACCTCTCCCACCTTTCTTTTCCTATTTCTTTCTGTTACCATTAAAAAAAGAAAGAAAAAAAGGACATAGGGATCAGTGGAGTCTTTGGGTGGATACTCGAGCCCCAGAATAGCCCTGATGATATAAATAATAGATAATCATATTGACCATTATGTTACCATATTAACAACCATCTCTCCCCCCCCCCCATCATCATTTCATTTGGTAGGATAGAGAGAAGTTAAGAGGGGAGGGGAGATTTAAAAAAAAAAAGGAGAAAGAAAGATAGACTTCTGCAGACCTGTGGGGGTGGAGGGTGGGGGAGGGTGGGGGTGGAGGAGCTTGAACCTGGATCCTTGCACGGCTTCTTGCACTTCATAGTATATGTGCTTAACCCATTGCACCACTGCCTGGCCCCTAAGCTTATTGTACTTTTTACTGTTACTAATTTAGTACAGATAGGAGAAGAGCTGATACCAAACCTCTTGTCCAGACTTCTGTCTACACTGAAGCACTGTGTTGGTCAGTTTCTACAAGGTAATTAGAGGCCTACCAGTGATTATGGTTGTGTTTCATGGTTTCCTGACGACTGGCTAGAGAAGTCTGACCACATTGTCGAATCTCTATGCACAATGCTGCAGGCACACAGACCAGAGAGTTTCTGATATGGAGGAATTCAGTGTTGAGACTTACAAATATGCTGACTGGGTAGTCTAGTAAGAAGAAAGAACCTAAAATATACCTAAAGTGTAAGTGGGTTTTTTTCCCCTTACCAAAACAAAAAGAGGGACATTGATTTCCCAAAATGATAGAGCACCTTAGACAAAGAACCATTTCTGAACCTCACCAAGTGGCTCACTCCTCTTCGAATCCTTTGCTTGTGTTCCTATCTTTGGTACATCACGGGAAGCCTTGCATAAATTGCCCAGCACTTAGGAATGTAAGAGAGAATTACCTAGACTTCATACATCATGAGATGGTGCACTGAACCCTTGCTAAGAATCACCACTGCATGCATTTTACAGTTGGGGGAACAGAAATGCAGGAAGAGCTGGGATTTGAGGACACCACGGCAGGCAGCTCAGTGCATATATACACACACACATATATATATATATATTGACTCCAGGGTTATCGCTGGGACTCTGTGCCTGCGCTACCAACCCACTGCTCCTGGAGGCTATTTTTTCCCATTTTGTTTCCCTTGTTGTTCTGCTTGTTGTGGTTGTTATTGTTGCCATTGTTGCTGTTGTTGTTGGATAGGACAGAGAGAAATGGAGAGAGGAGGGGGAGACAAAGGGGGGAGAGAAAGATAGATGCCTGCAGACCTGCTTCACTGCCTGTGAAGCGACCTCCCTGAAGGTGGGGATCCGGGGTCTCGAACCGGGATCCTTATGCCAGTCCTTGCGCTTTGCGCCATGTGCACTTAACACGCTGAGCTACCGCCTGGCCCCCAGTGCCCATATTTTAACCACTACGCTTTTAAAAAATTATTTTTAGGGGAATGATTTTATTAATGAATCATTTTATTATTATTAGGGAGTAATGTCACATAGATACAATTGTTTATATTTCTGTGTCAGGTATTTTCACATCACTCTTGATACCCTCTTGCCTCATTGTGCCCTGAGTCCCCAATACCCACTCAACCCTCTTCCCCTACTTTGACACCCCTATATTTGTTGTTCTTACTGCAGTTGGACCATATCTAGTGTGGGATTCAGCCTATCTTTTTCTGTTCCCTTCTTGTTTCTTATGTTCCAGCTGTGATGACATCATCTGGTATCCATCCTATTACTTCTTGCTAAAACCACTTAACTTGATAATTCCTTCATATTTATCCAAGTTGAGGCTAGAGATCCCATCACTTATAGTAGCTGAGTAGTATTCTGTCATGTTATATACCATAACTTTCTAACCACTCATCTGTCATTAGTTATCCAGGTTGCATCCATGTGTGAGCTCTTAGAAATAATGCTGCTATCAACATAGGTGTGCACTGGCCTCTTTGGATAAGTGTTTGTTTTCTTCTCCCTTCCCTTCTGGATACAGCCCTATGAAGAGAGTTGTCAGTTACAAAGCTAGTCTATTTCTTTTCTTTTTTTTTTAAATATTTATTTTATTTATTTTCCCTTTTGTGGCCCTTGTTGTTTTATTGTTGTAGTTATTATTGTTGTTGTCGTTGTTGGATAGGACAGAGAGAAATGGAGAGAGGAGGGGAAGACAGAGAGAGGAGAGAAATATAGACACCTGCAGACCTGCTTCACCGCCTCTGAAGCGACTCCCCTGCAGGTGGGGAGCCGGGGTTCGAACCGGGATCCTTATGCCGGTCCTTGTGCTTTGCGCCACCTGCGCTTAACCCGCTGCGCTACAGCCCGACTCCCAAAGCTAGTCTATTTCTAATGTTCTGCACTATCTCCAGACTCTGCCACAGAGGCCAAACCAATTCATATTCTCAGCAGCCATGTAGTATATCCATCCTCCTTCAACTCTGCCCCATCCTTGCCAGCACTTTTAGTTTCTATTCTTTCTGATGTATGACTGATATGAACTGGTAGCTCGTTGTTGTCATTTTTATTTGTATTCCTCTAGTAATCAGTAACTTTGAATATTTTTTATATGACCACTGTACTTTAATATGTGAGAAAGATATTATTTCATCATTTTATTAGTGATTTAATAATGATTAACAAGACTGTATGATAAAAGGGGTATAATTCCATACACTTACCAACAACAGAGTTCTGTGTCCCATCTCGTCCACTGGAAACATCCCTGTCCCTGTTCTTTATCCCTCTGGGAGTATGGACCAGAATTATTTTGGGGGTGCAGAAGGTGGAAGGTCTGGCTCCTGTAATTGCTTCTCCGCTGGACATGGACACTGGCAGTTTGATGCATACCCCCAGCCTGTTTCTTTCTTTCCCTAGTTGGGTAGTGCTCTGGGGAGTAGTCAGTCTACTTTTAGCCTCTGTGTCATGCTTCCTGTGTGACCTTGAAAGCAGTTCTTAGAGCTTCTTTTCCTGCAGTGCTACACTGTTATTCCAGTGTGGTTCTTCATTCAATGTCACATAATCCTCAACAATCTTGGCGGGGGGGTCAGTAGAGGTAGAGGTCTACATTATTATGCTTTAAAGATTAGGAAATCTTATGTATTACAGATTAAGAGTACATTACATGTAGTAGAGATTAGAAAATTAAATATATGTATATGTACATTATATAAAAATAAAGAAAATGAAACAAAGAAGTTAAAGAAATTGCTCACTGACCTCTGGCAAATATGTTGTTATCTCCTAAAACATTGCTCAGTAACAGTTTATATTAATGTCAAGGATTGAACCTGGGACCTCTGAGTCTCATTAAAGTCTGTTACATGAATTCTCATCTGAGAGTCCAACTTTTTTTGGGGGGGTTTAATTAATGGTTTACAGTCAATGGTAAAATACAGTAGTTTTTCATGTGTAACATTTCTTAGTTTTCCACATAATAATTTAACCCTCTCAAGGTCTTCCTCTGTCATCATGTTCCAGGACCTGAAACCTCCCCCCTACCCCAGAGTCTTTTACTTTGGTACAATACACCAACTCCAGCCCAAGGTCTGTTTTGTGTTTTCTTATTTTTCAACTTAAAAAAATATTATTAGTGATTTAATAATGATCGACAAGATTGTAGGATAAGGAGTACAATTCATACAATTCCTACCACCAGAGTCTCATATCCCATTCCCTCTATTGGAAGTTTCCCTATTCTTTATCCCTCTGGGAGTATGGACCAAAGATATCTATGGGGTGCAGAAGGTGGGAGGTCTGACTTCTATGATTGCTTTTCAGCTGGACATGGACATTGAGAAGTTGATCCATACCTCCAGCCTGTCTCTGTCGTTCCTTAGTGGGGTAAAGGTCTGGGGAGGGGGGTTTCACGACACATTGGTGAGGTTGTCTGCCCAAGGAAGTCAGGTTGGTGTCATGGTAGTATTTTTCAACTTCTATGAGTGAGATCATCCCATATTCATCCTTCTCTTTCTGACTTACACTTAACATGACTCCTTCAAGTTCCATCCAAGATGAGGTGAAGAAAGTGAAATCACCATTTTTAATAGCTGAGTAGTATTCCATTGTTATATATACCATAACTTTCTCAGCCACCAATTTCTTGTCAGAGAGTCCAACTTTGAATTGCATATGTTCCTGCTTCGCCATTCTCCCTTTGAAGTGCTGTCTGTCAAGTGGGTCTACATTCCTCTTTGGGTTTCATTTTAAATCCATTGAACTGGAGCTACAAAGACTTACGGAGGTGGGTTAAGTTGCTGTCTGTTGGAGGAAAAGGTCTAGATGGGCATTTTTACAAAGGACACAGTAATTGTAGCAGCTCATAAGTTTCACCTGCCACTGGAGATTTTTTTTTTTTTTTTGAGGTAAATGGGGATGCTTTAAACTTAGGTCTTCAAAACTTGGATCTGAACAAGGTAACTCACATAGTTGTACTTGTTTTGCCATGCTCACGACCTAGGTTTGAGTCTAGCCTGAACTGCACTAGACTCAATGATGTGGTATATCGCCCCTTCTGTTTTTCTCTCCATCTAAAAAAAAGTCAGCTCAGAACAGATAAGAACCCCGTACAACACGAGATTGAGAGAGAGAGAGAGAGAGAGAGAGAGAGAGAGGAGAGAGAGAGAAACTTAGCTCTTTGCTCCTTCCTAGCTGCGTAACCTTGACCACTGTGTCTGTGTTTCGTCATCTATAGAATGTGGTTTTAGAAAGCCCACTTTTATGCTTAAGAATCACATCACAGAGCTTGGTCATAGCTGCTGTTGTCTCCTTGCTTACTTGCTTTTCTTCCCTTCTCTAAAGCAGTGGATCTCAGAGTATGTTCCCTGTACCAGAACCTAATCTGCATCTGGAAACTGGTTAAAAGCTCAGATCTCATCACAAACCTATTAAACCAGGAATGCTGGGGACGAGGGTCAACAGTCCATTCTTTAACAAGCCCACAAGCCCTCTGCATGATCCCACACAACAGTGATACTCACAGTTGAGTACTAGTGTAACTTCCTTTTGTGAATCTGCTCCATTCTCCAGCTTTTGACCAAGGTCAAGCATCCCTTAAATCATATTCCCCAGACACCACCTTTCCCCCCCCCCAACACCTAGAGCTTTAACACACTTCTGGGTATTCTCTGTCCATGATAGACCTCTACACTGGTCTTGTTTACTGATATTTTCTTCCCTTTGCTACTCACTGCCAACCAAGATTGAAGCCCTTTGGAGAGCCAGCCAAACACCGCCATGGTGGATAAGTCTCCTTGTCTTTTTAATTCATTTCTGATTTGCCTCCTCAGAATGCTTATGCTCCTCTAATCAGACTCTTCTCCATATGGCTGGTGGAATGGGCCTAATTCTCCTCAGTAACAATGGGGTGGCCACTTTGTGCCTCCTGGCTTGACATAGAGACCTGCCTGCCCTTTTACTGTCAGAGATGACAGGGGGCTCAGGAACGCAGGTGGCAGAATCTGAGAAGAATCTATCAGGGCTAGTGAGTCCTGCAAAACCCTTTGCTTCAGACAAGAGATTGCTTACAAATAGCTGTAACTTAACAAGCCAGGGTCTGTTATCCACTAATTATTTCTGGATTAGGGAGAGCTAACAAGACTTGGCCTTGGAAGGTCAGAATAATTTGAGTAGATAACTAGGTTGCTACATTCCCTGGGGAGAAGAAGGATCTTTGAGACCAACATTTCAGCAGTAGGATTGAAAGGAAACCGTGTTCTTGTTTTACTCTGATAAATGTTGATAAAAGACTGTCTTGATATGATTTTCCAAATGTCAGCTGTTACATATTGTGTTAAAAAAACACTTGAAGAATGATGTCCTGGTGTCATTCATCTCAGTGTTCTTATGATAGAAAAATGTACAAAAGGCAAAGGAAGTAAGATAATCAATGACTAGGCAGTGATTAGGATCAACCAGACAGGAGCCTTGATCAAGACAGGAAAGTGAGGTGTCCAAATGTGGTCCAAAGCCTGAAAAAAAAAAAAAAAAAATATATATATATATATATATATATATATATATATATATATATATATCTTCCAGAGTTATTGCTGGGCATCAGAGCTGACACTACAAATACACTGCTTCTGAAGGACATTTTCTCCATCTAATTGGATAGAGCAGAGAGAATTTGAGAATTTGAGAGAGGAGGGGGAGATAGAGAGGGAAAGAGAGACACCTGCAGTTCTGCTTCCCCACTTGTGAAGCATCCCTCATGCAGGTGGGGAGCCAGGGTCTCAAACCCTATCCTTGCATGGGTCTTTGGGCTTTGTACTATATGTACTTAACTGGGTGTCCTCCTGAATTTAAATTTTGTTCTTACAATCTTCACCCCTTCCTTGGTCTGGTTAGTCAACTTAATTTATTTTTTAAATATTTATTTTGGGTAGAGACAGATAGAAATTGAGAAAGAACTTGGAGAGAGAGAGAGAGAGAGAGATTTGCAGCACTACTTCACTGCTTTTAGAACTTCTTCCATGCTGGAGACTTGAACCTGGATCCTTGTGCACTATAATGTTATGTGCTCTACAAGTGCACCACCACCTGGCCCCTACTTAAGTCCATTTACTGATCTCTAAACTGAGGGGGAAGTCTATAACTATCCCCATGACATCATGAGAGAGAGAGAGAGAGAGAGAGAGAGAGAGATTTGCAGCACTACTTCACTGCTTTTAGAACTTCTTCCATGCTGGAGACTTGAACCTGGATCCTTGTGCACTATAATGTTATGTGCTCTACAAGTGCACCACCACCTGGCCCCTACTTAAGTCCATTTACTGATCTCTAAACTGAGGGGGAAGTCTATAACTATCCCCATGACATCACGAGAGAGAGAGAGAGAGAGAGAGAGAGATTTGCAGCATTACTTCACTGCTTTTAGAACTTCTTCCATGCTGGAGACTTGAACCTGGATCCTTGTGCACTATAATGTTATGTGCTCTACAAGTGCACCACCACCTGGCCCCTACTTAAGTCCATTTACTGATCTCTAAACTGAGGGGGAAGTCTATAACTATCCCCATGACATCACGAGAGAGAGAGAGAGAGAGAGAGAGAGAGAGGGGAAGAGGAAGGAAGGAAGGAAGGAAGGAAGGAAGGAAGGAAGGAAGGAAGGAAAGGAAGGAAGGAAGGAAGGAAGGAAGGAAGGAAGGAAGGAAGGAAGGAAGGAAGGAAAGGAAAGGAAAGGAAAGGAAGGAAGGAAGGAAAGGAAGGAAGGTGATTGGGTTTAGTCAAGTACCTGTAATACTGAAGGTTCAAAAAATGTTAGTCAGCTCTAATGAGTTTAGTGACTTAGGGATAATGAGTGAGTGTGGTGAGTGAACCCAGAAGAGTTGTCTAGGACTATGCCCCAGGAGTCCTTCTCAAGTCACTGTCTAATGGAACAGTTTTGGATAATTAGAGAAACAGACTTGAAGAAAACCTAGAGACCAGAAATTAGCAAAGAGAAGCAATGTCGATGTGATATAAAAGCACTGAAGCTGTGACTACTTTTCAAGAGAGACACACACTTCACTCTTCTTTGATGGTGACATCAGATAAATGAGGTGTGAGAAAATTCAAGTAACAGCACTCAGTGCTTTTTTTCTTTTTTCTTTTTTTTTTAAATATTAATTTTATTTATTCCCTTTTGTTGCCCTTGTTGTTTTATTGTTGTAGTTATTATTGTTGTTGTCGTTGTTGGATAGGACAGAGAGAAATGGAGAGAGGAGGGGAAGACAGAGAGGAGGAGAGAAAGATAGACACCTGCAGACCTGCTTCACCGCCTGTGAAGCGACTCCCCTGCAGGTGGGGAGCCGGGGTTCGAACCGGGATCCTTATGCCGGTCCTTGTGCTTTGCGCCACCTGCGCTTAACCCGCTGCGCTACAGCCCGACTCCCTCAGTGCTTTTTTTCTATGGGTTGTTATGAAACACTCTCCAATTAGCTGTGAACTGAATTCTGGTGCTATTTATTGGCATTAATCTGCAATAACGTTTTTTTCTCTTCCAAACCTCATTTATAATTTTTCCTGCCTTCTGGATATTATACACTTAGGGCCATCATCAGTAGACTGATGAGTCATGCTGGAAATTTCCAATTCGAAACACAAATTGTCAATGATTTCATTTGATGGAACTCTAAAACCTGGTGAGGTGGATAATGCTTGAGCCTGGAGTGTGATCACTGCAAAGCAGAATACGAAATTTTTATGGTGAGTCTAACTTAAAATGGGAAGATGTCCATCCTAGGCGCATTGCATCACACCTTCTCTGGGAATGATAATAGCCACCAAAATTTGGCACTCCTCTATAAACAGAAGTGTGCAGCTTATAGAAACTGCTACAACTTCATCAATTGCAAAACCACCCTTTATTCAACTAAAGTACATATATTATTTCTTATAAAACAGAAACAGAGTGTTTACTTCCCAGAAGTTTGCTTTTTCTCTTGGAGTTTTTTTTTTTACCACTAATGAAATTTTGCTAATTATAAAATTCTTGAAGTTAGAAGTGAGCAGAAAAATGTTTTGCACACTTTACAAACAATTTGCCTCTGTAGGGTGATTGCTGACTTGTGCATTTCACATGCTGGCTTATTTGGATATTCATAAGGGTCCCTCTTTGCTGATTATGTCAGCACAACCTCTTTATTGAATTATGGATTGGGTGTTTAATCAAGACCAGGGACTTATTATAAGCCATGTAGCATTCCATTGTTTCAGAAGAAAAGGAAATTCACATAAACCCAATTCATATACAAATGTATTGGCTCACTAATAAATAGCAGTTTGCAATCTATTCTTTTATTTTTCTATATTTCTTCTCTGTCAGACAAATGAGAACAAATGAGAAAACCTCACACTTGTAGATTAAAACAGCAATCTGTCCATTGGGTGGCCAATTGGATTTGTGAATTTGCTTGTTTTATATTCATCTTTGGTTAGAGAATTGTGGCTGCTTTGGAGAAATCTAACCTATATTGGAGAAAATGTGTATTTTAATGCAATCACTGTATGAGGAGGCTTGATTTAGTCTAATGATTGAATACTCTGCTGCGCCTTAAACTTCCCTAGTACATTCACAGTCCCAATGTCTTAACCTTACTTCCAGAAACATGGATTCACCTGGTCTAGTTTGCCCGCAGTGGTTCTGATGCAAGACATACAAATGTTTACTTCCTTACTTATCTACCTATTTCTGCTATATTCCAGCTACTCTGTCATGTTGTTTGATGCTGTACTGTCTGGGCTCAGTGGGGGAGAGCCAGGGGGATACCAAACTTCAATAAGTGCTCAGGAAGAAGGTGCAGAGGTTTTTCAATGAGCATAGGTAGGGGTGTGTGTGTGTGTGTGTGTGTGTGTGTGTGTGTGTGTGTGTGTGTCCGCGCACGCATGTAAGAGAAAGAGAGAAAGAAGGAGAATATGAGTATCGCCAGATATTGGAAGCATATCACAAGCCAAGTGTATCCACAAGGACAAACCCAGTGGAATGCACAATATAGCTGATATCTTGCACCGTTGAATTATAAGCACAAAGACTGAGCTTCTAGTGGTGGTAAAGAAAAAAAAGGAGATTTCCTCACCATCAGACGGCCCAATCTATCTTTATTCTGGATAACTTTACGTAATTTACTATAAGGCCTGAAATCCCAAGACCTTCCCAGGCTAAGGATTTGTGAGGTTTATCTTGTGGAAAGTCATGGGTGGTTATAAAACAGAGGACAAGGATGGGTGAGGGTGGCACCAGCAGAGAGCCCTGTCAAGCTACAGAGTGTGTAAAAATGGTTATAGCATTAACTCTAGTCTGTTTTCTAACTGGAGGAATTATGTGTCTCCAAAATATTTTATAACCTTCTACCTGAACCAGACAATCATTATTTTTTCCTGACTGAAAACAGTTTTTAGCTGAGTATAGAACCCCTGATGTTATCAATACATAAGGGGCTGCCCAGAAGTGCAAAAGCAGAACTTTTTTTCTACTTCTTTTATGTAATGGTCTCTTGGATCTATTTGGAAAAGTTGTCTTGATTTTTAAATAGTGCCTACAACAACAATAAAATGCTTCACAATTGCAGCAGGGCAAATCGATTCATTCTGAGGGTAGGTCCCCTCCCCTCCATCAATCTAATCTAATAAAATCCTTTCTGGCCTTGCCAAAGGTACCCCTTAACCCTCCTCCAGTCCCCTTTCCCTATCCTCAACTCCATTCTTTTCAGTTCTTTGTTGACTTCTTCCCTGTCCCTCAGCCAGGCATGGCTCACTTAGCAGAACACTGTCTTTCTCCTCAGGAAAACAGGAATCCTCTGGAAAAAGGGATTAGTTGCTTGCTTTTCGAATTCCCTGCCTACTCAGTAGGGTGCTTTGTACATAGAATGTTTACTGCTCCAGATGAGCTGGTTTATAGCTCACATGTTATTAGGAGCCATTGCATTTTGATGATGCAGTTTTAGGATTGCTGCATCCAGTTGCTTAGTGGGCATCCCCCTCAGACTATGCCATAGGCAAAAAAGGGTAAGCATGCCAAGTCAAGTCATCAACCTGATTGCCCCATTTAAAATCACATTCTCCATTCTCTGGTTCACATTCCAGGTGATGGCAACCTCATACACACACACATTATCTCAGCCCATCTTCCTGGGAGTCACTGGTATGTCCTCTCATTACACTCAGTATGGGGTTTGCTGGTTCCAACTTCAACACTTTTCTGTGCATTTTTTTGTCTCTACAAGTCAGCACACGCACACGCACACGCACACACACACAGTTTAACCTTCTCTATGTCTCAAGGTATCCAAAGTCTTTCCCTGTCTTGCTTGCCATCTGGTCCCTGCAGCTTGTATGACCTTTCTAAGACTTAGCTTCATGCATGTCTCCGCTGTGCTATCATCTCATGTTCACACACTCTCACCCAGCCTCTTCATTTTGTACTCCAACTTTTGTGTTTGTTTGTTTGTTTTGTTTTGCCTCCAGGATTATCACTGGGGCTCAGTGCCTGCCCTGGGGAATCCACTGCTCCTGGAGGTATCTTTGTCTATGTTGTTGTTGCTGCTGTTATTTTTGTTGCTGTTGCTGCTGTTGTTGTTGGAAGGACAGAGGGAAGTTGAAAGGGGATGGGAAGACAGAGAGGGGGAGAGAAAGGTAGACACCTGCAGACACCACTGCAGGTGGGGAGCTGCAGGCTCGAACCGGGAACTTTGCGTGAGTCCTTGCACTTCCGCACCATGTGCACTTAAGCTGCTGTGCTACTGCCCAGCCCCTTACTCCAGCTTTTTGCATTTTACCTTCTAACATTAATATTCGCAATGCTATCCAACAGAACTTTCTGTGATCATGGACATATTCTCTATCCATAAGTACCCAAGATGGGGTTGTGACTTGAGAACGCAATTTAAAATTTTATCTGACCTTATTGTTATTTTTTAGTTACAATGTTGGGCCTTGCACATTGCTGGATTTCACTGCCCCTAGGCCATTCTTTTTCATCCTTTTAACTTCCATTAGAGACAGGGAAAGGGGGGGCAGGTGGTGATGCACTGGGTTAAGCACACATAGTACGAGACAGGGAGAGAGACAACGAGAGAGAGAGAGAGAGAGAGAGAGAGAGAGATAGAGAGAGAGAGCATGGTGGATCTCTACCACCCATGGTGCATTCTCATGAGCTTTGGTGCTCTCATTTGGTACCAAGCCTCTAATCTGGGCCTTTGAGCATGGGGAGACATACGCTTTGCTATTCTGAAGACTCCACCAATGTGTCCTGGAGCTCTGCTTCCCCACAGACCCACCCTACTAGGGAAAGAGAGAGGCAGACTGGGAGTATGGACCAACCAGTCAATGCCCGTGTTCAGCGGGGAAGCAATTACAGAAGCCAGACCTGCCACCTACTGCAACCCACAACAACTCTGGGTCCATGCTCCCAGAGGGATAGAGAATGGGAAGGCTATCAGGGGAGGGGGTGGGATATGGAGATTGGGTGGCGGGAATTGTGTGGAGTTGTACCCACCCCCATCCTATGATTTTGTTAATGTCTCCTTTCTTAAATAAATTAATTAATTTTAAAAAAAAAGAATGTAAATTGTGGGTCTGGGTGGTGGCACACCTGGTAAAGTACACATATTATAGAGCACATGGACCTGAGTTCAGGCCCCAGATCCTCATCAGCAGAGGGAAGCTTCATAAGCATTGAGACAGTACTGCAGGCCTCTCTCTGTCTCTTTGTTTCTGTCTCCCTAACTCCCCTTTCCTCAATTCCTCTGTCTCTGTCCATGGTTAAATAAATGTTTAAATAAAGGAGAAACACAGGCAAATCACTCCAGAGTAGGGGCACAAGTTCTTTCCTTGGCAACCAAAGAGTACAGCATAGTACCTGCCACCCGGCCATCACCTCCCCCACCCCAACACACAGTGAGGGACCTGAGTCATAAACTGGACAAATAGTTCTGTATTCTAACCCCCTCTCTGTTTTTTATAACTCGGCAGCTTTGAATAAATTTACCAGTCTGAGCTTTGGTTTTATTCATATGAGACAGGGCTAAATTATAATTTCCTTTATTGTTCAAAAGGTTATAAGGATTACTGATAATATACATCAGGTACCTGTGAATTGGCAAGGACTCAGTAAATTGATAGTTGCTAATATTAGAAGGTCCGTAAATATTTGAGCGGTTATCACTATAATTCCTTAAGTACTTGAGTGCCAGTCAGAGTGTTAAATACTTGATTAGCGATGTAACATTTACTTTTTACAATAACCCTAATCAGGCAGTTACTGCCTTTTCCATTTGGTGGTTCCCGTTAGACTCCACAGCTTGAAAGCGGCTTAGCTGGCATCCAAAGCCAAGTTTGCCTGAATTTAAAACCCATCTAGGCTTCTGCACTCTTGCTCTCCCATGTGTTTGTACTTAACTCTAGGTAGTAATGCACATATTCAATTAACAAAGCAAGTCACTAAGGAAAATTATTTTAACACAGCTAACAGATTTCCCCCCGAACGAGGCGATTGGGAGACTGTGGATTGCATTCCTTGTACTGTATTTCCATTTCCCCATTTGCTGTTTTTAGGTAAAGAGATAAGGAAACATCTAATCCATTCTCTCAATTAGGTTGTATAATAGATTGTCATGGGCATTTTTCAAGATAACTGTTCAATGAGAGTGTTGTGAAGTACATTGATCAGCAGTGTCTCAGAAGTCTCATTGATTATCAGGTCTGTTTAAAGCAGAAAGACTGCTAAGATCTTATCCTTAGAGGTCTCCAACTTTACATTTTGAAGGCAATTCATAGGATCATCAAGACATAGCCTCACTTTCCTCACCCATGAAATTAGTCCTGCCTTTGGAGAAATGCAACTGGAGTCTGAATCCTGGGTCTGTTTAAAATGTTCACACCATTAGCTCCCTTTTCTCCTTTTTTTGTATTCTGAATATCGTCACACTTCTCTGCCACCTCTACTGTGTCTGTTATAGCAGGACTGGGTTCCCTGCTTTGGAAAACAACTGTCACTAAATGAGAGCTAGACGTTTGGCTTTGGAATAGGAACAAAGATAAAATACCCTCAGAGATGACATTAGCAAACCCGTATGCTAAGGATTTCTTGTTTGTTTGCCACACATAAGAGCCATAGATACACTCATTTGTTTGACACTGACCAGACCCTTATACACTTGGAATATTACCATTTTATAGGTAATGCAACAGACACAGAGAGATTATCTAGCTTGAACCAAGGTGATATAGCTAGTAAATAACAGAGCTAAGACTTGAGCCCATGCATTCCATCTTCAGAATCTCTGCTCTTAATCATGGTCTGTAGTGCATCTCCATGATCATAGATGAGTACAATAAAAGGTTCGATGGAATAAGTGGATTGAAGAGTTTCTAAGTAGTCTACCTCAAAACATGTTTCTTCTTCTCCTTCTCCTCCTGCTTCTGCTGCTTTTGCTTCTACTTGTTATTATTATTTTATTTTTTGCTACTAGGGTTCTCACTGGAGTTCTGTGCTGTAGGATTCCATTATCCCTGGGGTACTTTTTTTCCTTTCTCTCTCCCTTCCTTCCTTCCTTCCTTCCTTCTTTCCTTCTTTCCTTCCTTCCTTCCCTTCTTCCTTCTATCCTTCCATCTTTTCTTTCTCTTTGATAAAATGTGATAGTCAGTGGGAGTCAGGTGGTAGCACAGTGGGTTAAGCACAGGTGGCTTGAAGTGCAAGGACCAGTGTAAGGATCCTGGTTTGTGACCCAGGCTCCCCACCTGCAGGGAGTTGCTTCACAGGCGATGAAGCAAGTCTGCAGGTGTCTATCTTTCTCTCCCCCTCTCTGTCTTGCCCTCCTCTCTCCATTTCTCTCTGTCCTATCCAACAATGATGACATCAATAACAACAATAATAATAACTACAGCAATAAAACAAGGGCAAGAAAAGGGAATAAATAAATAAATATAAAAATATGATAGGCAGAGAGAGATGGAAAGGGAAAGAGACAAGGGAGGGAGAGACACTTGCAGCACAACTCCATCACTTGTTGAAGCTCCCCCCACCCACCCACCCATCCACACAGGTGGGAACCAGGGTCTAAACCCTGGTTCTGACACAAGGTAAAATTACACTCTACCAGGTGAGCCACCACTCAACCCAAAGATCTCATACAAAAAATACCAGTGCAGTATGTCCTCCCATAGGTTCACTGAATCTGAGAGGGTCCAGATATGATACACTTAAAATTTGTTTCCAAGTGAATTATACAGACAGCAAGATTTCAGTATCCTTGCCATGAGAAAGGGCCACCACAGGTGATAATGACAGTGCAAATGAACAAGGAAAGGTTTGTTTATTCTACAGTAGAGTGGGATGGAGAGAGATGACAGTAATGTCTGTTGACATTTGAATTGGGCTTTAAAATATCAACACGCTTAGGTTGGTTTCTTCCATGAGAATAAACATGAATTATACTTGGAGGGGCTGTGGGGGAGGGATGCAGGCTCTTAAAAGGAAAGGTTTTAAGAAGTTTGAGAGGATGGTGGAATGGAGAAAGAGGGGGGTCTTTGTTTTCCAGGACCAAAATTAGTATAAAAGACCTTGCTCTACTTAACATGGTTTCAGAACCTTACAACACTGCTTCACGTAACTAACTACCTGTCCACAGTCCTTGAAGTTTCTCTGGCTCTGCCTTTTTGGCTTCTGTGTTTTTTGGCTTAAGCCTTTTCTCAAGAGGGAAAGAAATCCTGAATTGCTGACACATTAAACCTTAGCATTAGCAACTCAACTGTTTTAGCCTGTAGGGCAAATGGCCCTAGGGATGTTGCAGTGTGTGGGAGACAGAGGGACAATGTTAAAACAGTTCTGGATTAATTCTAATGGTGAAAAGATCTTTGAAGGTTTTTGGTTAGGGGAGGAGAAGAGCCTAGAGGCATGAGGACACAGTAATCTGGCTCCAGAATCCTTTGCTGTACTTCCTCATCCCAAAGTGACTTTACCATTTCCAAATCAGGTTTGCAAATACAGTTGTTTTGGGAGTCTATGGATGAACAGAAGATTATAACTTGGAAGGAAGATTAACATTTCAGCCAGGGTGTGAACAACTTTTGTTAAAGAAGAGACTTTCTCTAGGTCCCTATTTTTTTTTTTTTTGTGACCCTCCCCTCAACAAAATGTAGAAGAGACTAATCGACTGATTCTAAAATACCAGAACTGGTTTGTAAAAATCGCCATTCTGCTGTAGTCCTCTGATAGACAGATTAATATCCTAAGGTCAGTGTTGACCATCTGTCCCAGGGCTTTTCTTGTTTACATAGTACCTTTCCCTATTATTTGTGATAGCAGGACATTGTAAATCACTCTATATTTACAGGAAACCACAACTTCATACTGTCTACCTGTACCCACATCAGACATTATTATACTATTGTGGACACACACACACACACACACACACACACACACCCCAACTTTAATTTAATAGCTGATCATTATTTCAAGTACACAACATTGTGTTTCATATATATAAATATATATATATATATATATATATATATATATATGAATATTTTACCGTTATCTTCCCAGAATTTTAGAGCAGGCAAAATTGAGGATTCAAGGTGATCTATTTTGATTTCAGTAATAAAACTCAAGGTGGGGGGGGGAATTGGTTCACAGTGAATACAACCACTTTTCATTAAATGCAACTAAAGGGCCAGGAATGGTGCTCAAATGTATAGCAGATCTGTCATTTGAATCCGGGACAAATACACAATTTGCATCTGACATAAATTCTCATAGGATCCTGTTAAGAATGTGGCAGGCAGGGAATGAAAATTAAATTGACTTCTCACCTATTATGGTCCCTCCCTGAGCTCTGCTCCTCTGGAAGTCATTAATGGCTGCAGGTACAAAGGCTGGGATGTAGCCCTTTGGGGTTTCCCCAGTCACAGAGATGTTTAGCAGATTGCTGCTTTAGGCCTTGATCCACCATCCAGCTTCACTGCACTAGAATTCCCTTTAAATAAAAGCAGCAGGGGCCTCTTTGAGTGCCACAGGCTGCAAGAGCAGCCCCACATCATTAACTAGGGTGCTTAGACCTCATTTCTAATCGGCCCCAAACCCAGTTATCTATGAGCTGTGTAGAGTATGAGTTTGGAATTTCAAGATTTCTAAATGAAATTGAAATTTGATTATCTATTCTTCTCAAATTAAAAAAGAAGTCACTTCTCCATAAAAAAACTAAATTAATTGCTTTCCCCATTAAGTAAAAACATTAAAAAATACTTTATGTGGTGTTGTAATTAGAACCAAGGACTTCATGCATGCATTCTGCTGTTAAGCCCTCTCCCTTGCCTGCATTTAATTTTATATTTTCATGAGAGGCCAAGACAAAGGTAAAACATCACCCATGTTCTTCCACTGTTTCTTTTTTTTTTTTTTTTTTTTTTTTTTTTGACTTTCAAGTTGTGTCAGGAAAAGCTGAGGACCTCAGACATGAAAAGTGTGTGCTCAACCCACCGAGCAACCTTCCTGGCCCTTGAAGAGGAACCTTTCAAATGTTTCTGTGCCTCTTTCTCAGTTCTCTTGATCTCGAGGAGGTGGAGTGGGCCTGGAAGCTGCTCTTCCATTTTGTACCTACTAGGTGCAACACATTAAATTAGGTGCATTATATATGCAATTGTATCTGTGTTTATCTTTCAGTTTTTAAGTTGTATGATATAATTAAGAAACAGAAAATAAAGAAAAATAAAAAATAAGTATAATCTAATGAATACTTATAAAGTAGACATCCACACCATCACATCACTTATCACTGTTTTTCCTTAGTTTTTATCTATTTCCCCTTCCAATTATAGCCACTTCCTTCTCTGCAGTAGAAGCCTCCTTTTCAAATACTTACTTTCTCGCTTTTCTTCATAGTTTTATCCATCCGTAGCTTGTCAGATTTTTAATTCCATATAGGGCAAGCACACAGTTATGTTCTACTTAACAACTTATGCACGACATAGATACTTGTGGTTTGCACATACCGTTGCATACAATAAAATAATGTGCAGATAATTTACTCTGGGTAATAATTCTTTTTTTCCTCCATGGTTATCGCTGGAGCTCAGTGTCTGCACTACGAATCCACTGCTCCTGGAGGCCATCTTTTCCCTGTTGTTGTTCTTAATACTGCTGTTGGATAAGACAGAGCAAAATTGAGAGAGGAAGAGGAGATGGGGGAGAGAAAGACAGACACCTGCAGACCTGCTTCACCACTTGTGAAGTGACTCCCCTGCAGGTAGGGAGCCAAGGACTCAAACCGGTATCCTTGCTCTTTGCACTATGTGTGTTTAACCCAGTGCACCACTACCAAACCCCCACTAGGTAGTATTTTGTTGCATGAGTATGTCCCAATTTTTATAGAAAACATTCTATAACCTTTGGCTTTGGAGTCCTTAAACACTGTTAGTATGATCTCTCTCTCTCTCTTTCTCCCTGTCCCTCTCTCCTTCTCCCTCTCCCGTTTAAACTTAACAGTTGTAACATGGGGTTGTTAAGTCAGATGGTGTCCATATATTTCAGTCTAGATGGGCTATGTATATTTTGAACTTTGTTAGACTATTTTTTCCCAGAGTGATTACTTTAATTTGCAGTTCTATTAACAGTGACTTCATGTTGGCCCAGGTTTTTTTTTTTTAAACAATTGTTAGTATTTTCAGCTATATATTGCTCATGAACATATTCATTCCTAGAAGGATATTTCCTTCTAGGACAAATAGAGTCCCATTTTACAAATGAGGATGCTATACTGCTAAAACACCAGGCCTCCAGGGAAGCTAAAAAAAAAAAAAGAATACTTTTATCCTAACACACATCCTACAACAAAGCCACTGGATGTGTAGTAGTAGGACATCCACATTGTAGACGGGGAAACATTGCTTTAGGCAGTTTAAATAACGAGTCCCAAATCACAGGATTAGAATGTGAAAGTCTGCATTTGAGTCCAGGCCTCTCTGTAAATCTCAGAACTGCTATCTATTAGGACTTCATACCAGGAAGAAAACCTCAAGCAGGAAATTCCAGCCTGTTAAGGAAATTGGGTGGGGGGTGGGAGGAGAAGTGATAGGATGAAGATGAGAGGGATCTGAACTCCAGCTCCATCAGCACCCAGAGAGAGAAGGAAAAGGAGAGGGACATATGGAGGTAGCTATGATGTTATGAGTGGCTTAGCTGGTAAGAGAGGATTGACTCAGAAAAGAAAGGGGCAACTATGTATAAATGTGGGCAGATGGTTGTAGAGAAGATGGTTGGCCCATGTCTACAACCTTAGGGGAACTGTGGTGAATTGCAGTGGGGAGAGTGGAGATTCAGAACTCTGATGGTGGGAATGGTGTGGATTCAAACCCCTGTCAATATGTAATTCTATAATATAAAAATAAAATATATATATATAAAAAGAAAAAAGAAAATCGGGCTTTTCTGCAAATGAAGTTCAACTAGCACATTCAGTCCGATGTGTTTTTAACTGAGTGTTCAATTTTTTAAAAAATATTTATTTATTTATTTATATTTTATCTATATTTTTATTGGCTAGAGACAGAGACATTGGGGAAGGATGGGAGATAGGGAAAGAGACAGAGAGACACTTGCAGCTCTACTCAACACCTGTAAAGCTTTCCCCCCTGCAGGCAGAGACCAGGACTTGAACTTGAGTCCTTGTGCACTGTAATATATACATGTGATGAACCATGTGTGTCACTGCCTGGCCCTGATGTTCTCTTCTTTATTCTGTATCATTTCTTAATGATTCCATTCGCAGGGCGTGCAGCAGCAGCATCTTGGATTTTGTACTTCTTGAAAAATTCTACGTGTTGTAGCATTACAACTTTATTTTAGATTCTTTTTATTTCAAAGCATATATGTTATGTTAATAGTTAATATTTTCCTAGTGTTCACAGAAGAGCTAAACACAAAGGTGAAGTGTAATTTTTGTGGTAGTTTAAATATAACTCCATTTGAAGTGGGTTGAATTAGAAAACTCATGAATAAATGCTTTGACATAATCAGAATTATATAGCAAGGAACTGACCTACTTTGCAGGAATACTCCCCCAGAGTTCTTTAGCTAATCGTACAATAACTCAACAGAGAAATCATCCAGCTAATAGCACTTATCAAAGAAGATTGAAACCTGTAGTTGGTCAGGTAATCCCCCTCCAAAAAAAATCATTTAAAATCTGGAATAATTTTAAATATTCATGGTTTCTTTCAAGTTTTATTTCAAGTGAAAAATACATAATGAGTATATATCAATTTAAGCATCTTTTGATGTCAGTCTAAGGACTTGGCCTTAGAATATAGTTTTGCTAATTAGTGTGCTATATACTCTTCTAAATAAATATGCACCCATAGAAAAATCTTTTATGATTTCCAGTTTAGAATTCTTTAAAGTGGCACGAGCACTTAAAGACACTTGCAAAAAAAATTAACAGAATTGTAGAATCTTCCTGCAGCTCTGTGCTTTTTTTCACTTAATTTTTGTTATAGCACTGTATTTTAACAAGTTGCCCTTTTTAATTATTTCTAAGTATAGAACTACATTTCAATAGAAATGACAACTCCCATTCTTTTTTGTATTACTGTTTCACAGATAAAATTACCATTTAGCAGTGTATTTATAATAACAAGTACAACTCTCATAAATATTTTGGAGAACAAATGTGTAGAATTCTGGGCTAACAGCTAACTTTGCCAACTAGAAATCAATTAGCCCAAATCAAACAAGCAAACAAACAAAAAAGTCAAATAACCTAGCTGGTATCAGTGTTCAGAATGAGGCCAGTAGCAGACAGTAAAAGGGTCAATCCAAAGCACTAAGTTAGACAGACATTTTGTGCTTCTACGGAATTGTCTGAGGATCCGAGCTAAAGTAAGACACATAAATAAAGTAAATGGCATTTTTTTAAAAAGCAAATACAGAATAGGATCTCAGAAAATTACAGCTTAATTCTTGGTCTTATTCTAGTAATTTCAATCAATATAAAATGTATTGATTTGTTATCACTGCTTTAAATCTTTATTTTACTGGGTTATGAACCTTGTGGTAGGTCTAATGTGTAGTTGTATCCATCCTGCTTTCTCGTCTGTATTGTCAAACGCTTGCCTAGTAGATCTGAAAATGTAGTTTAGCTTGTTGTACCCAAACAAGGATGGAGATTACTATGAGGGCAGGAGAATTTGACCTAAGGAATCTGTACCTGGGGTTTGAATACCAAGAGCAAGTATTAGGAGGTGGTATGAGGAAGATGCAGGCTAAGTGTGGCAGTACCAGTACAGATGTAGGACCAGAAACTCTACATTAGATCAGTTTCCTTTGGTATATCTCCAGAAATCTCTCCTTTTTTTTTTCTTTCGGCCACCCTACTTCCCACAGAAATCAGTGCATCTAATACCTAGCATATGGAGGATTTACTTACAGAAATGAGGATGTTTGCAAGAGGAAGTAAACATCACTCTAACCTGGAAACTTCTTGAGGACAGTGACTTCTTCTGCTACCCTTTTTTTTTTTTTCCAATTTGCCTCTTCCCCTTTTTTTTTGTCTTATTGTTGTTGTAGTTATTATTGCTGTTGTTATCGATGTCCTCTTTGTTGGATAGGAGAGAGAGAAATGGATAGAGGAGGGGAAGACACAGAGGGGGAGAGAAAGATAGACACCTGCAGATCTTCTTCACCACCTGTGAAGGGACGCCCCTGCAGGTGGGGAGCCGGGGGTTCGAACCGGGATCCTTGCACCAGTCCCTGTGATTCGCACCATGTGCGCTTAACCTGCTGCATTACCGCCTGACCCTCTCCTGCTAACTTTTTAAATCTAAATTTACAAAAGGACACATTAAACATTTACTTTAGAAATGCTGTGTAGTTCTGTATTTTCAGATCAAACTGGCAAGAGCCTCAGTTTCCTTTATAATTTGAAATGATTTGCAACTCCTCCTACCAGGTAAACTCTCTCTTCTTCATCTCTTTCTCTCTGTGTCTGTCTGTTACCACTGGTGATAACAATCAGATCTTCCCAGCCATATCTAAACAGTAAAATGATGTTTGGGCCCAGTGCCAAGTGTCGAGAGGAAGACCTTTTTTTTTCCTTTTGTCTTAGGGTGTTCTCCAGAGTGAATCACAGAATGTATTCCCCTCTCTCATCTATTTCTCTCTCTGGTTAATTAGGCTCACTCTCTGCCTTGGGCTGTTTCTAGTTTTAATACCCACCTGATTTGGTCTGCATGGTGTCTGATGGGTAAATGACTGCTTGCCTCTGATCTAACAAATAGTTCTGCTTTTCTAAAACTTGGAGCTTCTGAAGGCCTGATACTTGGGACTAGTCATCAACAGCAGCAGGTGGCAAAGCACTATTTCCCTGTAACCCTGACAAATCTAGAAGTAGAAAGAGACAGGGCTAGGTAAAGAGATTCAGGACTGAATGTTGCCTTCACCCTCGATCCCCTAGGCAATTTTACCTAAATCCTAGGCAATTTTACTGAATCGTTTCACCATTCTGAACCTCAGTTTCATTTTAGTAGAAAGAAAAGAGTGTTTTGAAGATTAAATAAGCCAACACACATTCAACACCTATTTTCTGGTTTGAGTTGTGTTTTCCCCCACTCCCATGTATTCAAGTCATTGAATCAAGCCCTAATTCCTGATACTTTAGAATGTCACCTATTTGAAAGCATGATCACTGTGGATATCCTTACATAAAATGAGGTCAGGAGAATGGACCTTAATCTAGTATGACCAGCAGCATTCTTATTTAAAAAAAAGGGGGGGATCAATACATAGAAAGAAAACCAGAGAATATTCTCTGAAGATGAAAGCGGTGACTGGAGTGGTGGTGCATCTATAAGCCAATGACACCAGTGATGGTCAGCAAAGCCCTGAATGTGTGTGAGAGGCATGAAAATCATTCTCTTTTTGATCACTTAGACAGAACCAGTCTTATTGACTCCTTGATTTTGTATTTCTAGTCGTATGAACCACAAGACTGTAAATAGTTGTTCATTACCACTCTGCTTGAGATACTTTGTTATAATTACCCTATAGAACCAGTAACCACTTGTCAAGGTTTTACTTCCTTAACTTTCCAAGCCCTTCTGCATCCTCCTTCTGTGTGGCCTCCTTTAAATATATTCAAATAAACATGCCGCCAGACCCTTCTGCAGGGACATGTGCCTCCATGTATATAAAGACCTGTTTCTGATCTTGCAGAGTGTACATGGAAAAGTTGTCCTCTTTCTGTGACATGTGATGGGTATTTTTTCTAATCCTCTGCATACTGCCTGCAGTAATCATCTGTATACACACTTCCTGCTGCTGAAGATTTGACAGTAAGAACTGTGCCTCGTGAGGCCCACCTGAAAAGGAACAGCAGATATAAACATGTTTCCATACTTGTCACTTTAACACAGCATTTTTAAGGCATCTCAGAGAATTGGGAAAAGGAGGCTCCTTTCCTTGGCCTCCTGTCTCTCCTCTCATCACAGGTGTGGCGGCGGATGGTGGGGGGTAGAGGAGAACAGCTTTTCTGAAAACATCCTGAGTGATTTGCATGGTATTAAGCGAGCACAAACCACCTCACCTAATCGTTTATATGAATAGAGGAATTTTAAAATTTTAAATGGAGTGCGTGATCTTTAAGGTGTATGATCAAGGTTGAGACCACCACCACCCCAAGCCCCAGTTCACTGAAATATCCTGGAAGTCATCCTGCATTTGATACAGCTTTGCTTTGCTTTCTATTCCATGTTCTGTGGAAAAGCCTTTTCCTGGCTGGACAGTCACATCTACATTGCTACCCACAGCAGCTTTACTATAAAGATACTTAGTCCCCAGTAACCAGCAGCTCAGTATTCACTAACTCAGAGAAGAGTTTTCCAGACGCAAGCTAAAACGCCATCCCTTCTCTCTACCACTGAACTATATTGAACTCTTTGCCTTGATCTCAGGACCTGGGATCTGCGGTTCTTCAAGTGTTCCATGTCATCAGTGAGGGAGCCAGGACCCCGCAGAGCAAACCTCCTGCAGGCTGCAAACTTCCTGCAGAGAGAGGAGTTTGGAAGGATCAAAAGCTTCACACCTGTGGGTGATTTCCACACAGAGAAAGAGAACAACACTAGCCAACCTGTGACCTCTCCAAAACTCACATCAATACCAGCCCTTTGAGGAATAGAGCCATCCCTTTTGTTTTCCTAGACATGGCTGGAATATAAAGAAGGTGAGGTATGTGTGGCCTGGGAGACAAAGGAGACGATGAGGCAAAACCAGTGAGCTCTGGAACTGGACACACATTTCAATCCTGCACAGAGCAAGTTGCTAGGTGGGAAAACCTATCAAAGTAACTGCTTCTGCCAGAAACTCACTTTCTGTCTTTGGGAAATAGGTGAATAATAAGCACCTGACAGGTCTGTCACCAGGATGTTTTCCTAGAGTGTGGGTGAATATGCTTTGCAGTTGTGTGTTTATCTGTCATCCTGTTTTCTCTTTCCCTCATCTATCACTTCTCACATTTATTGAATGATTACTATGTGTCAGGCATTCTGTGAAACCTAACACATTCGTTAATTACATACCTAAAGGAATTAGTATGTTGTTAATAGTGGAAAATCATATTGCTTGAGTTGGAATGAACTCCCACTTTCTTTTTTTTTTTAAAGAATTTATTTATTTATTCATGAGAAAGATAGGAGGAGAAAAAGAATCAGACATTACTCTGGTACATGTGCTGCCCGGGGATCGAATTCAGGAGCTCATGATTGAGAATCCAATGCTTTTCATCCACTACGCCACCTCCTGGACCACCAGCTCCCACTTTCTGTGTCAGCTTGGTCAAACCCCTTTAATGCTCTGAGACTTAGTTTCTTCATCAAAAGTGGGCAGTCTCTATCATAACATCTTTGTGAGAAATAGATGAGCTGATACATACAAAATATTTGCACAAAAGCTGGTACATATTAAGAAATAAGTAACAATAGTAATAACAAGAACTTGCTAAAAAGTGAATTTCTTTGTAAATGCTAAAGAGATACACATCATTATAAGATTTCTCAGATGATTTGATGTGTGGACAAATTTAGTCATGCCAAAAAAAATGTGTTCTGCAAATTAGGTGTTTTTAATGGGTATTTGCATTCCCTTTGTCTTTAAAAAAAAAGCCTGATATAAACTAAAGGGAAAGGAATGTTGATAATACTTTCAAAGAAGATTAGTAGATAGAAGAGTAATCAAGAATAAATAGCATTTTTGGAAGAACTAAGTATATTATGAAAAAGAGAACTTGGGGGAAAAAATGGCCGCCAGGAGCAGTGGATTTATAGTGCTGGCACCAAGCCCTAGTGATAACCCTGGAGGAGTCAAGAGAATGAGGAGAGACAGAGAGACAAAGAGAGAGAGAGAGAGAGAGAGAGAGAGAGGGAGAGAGAGAGCAGGAAGATAAATGGAGTATGAGGGGTCTTGTTCCTAACAAATGAAACAGTTCAAAAATGAATAGACATGCACGTAGGGTGTTTTCTAAGGCCTGGCTTCTATTGAATTTCATCTGACTGAAGCACAGGACATATATTATGGGATATGGAAGTAAGAAAGAAGACACTGTTTTTTTTTTTTTTTTCTTTCTCTCCCTTCAATTGGAAACACTTTCATCTTTAGAAAGGCAAGAAATCTGTCAGGTTTGCCTCTGAGTTCCTAGCATTTAGACAAGTGGGTATATATTGAAGGAAAAATGTTCAGTGGATGAGAAGTGTCTGTTTGACTTGGTTTGGAGTAAAGTGAAAGAAAGCATTAAAAACTTTTGGATAATGAATTACTGTCGAAATGTATTGTTTGAAGAAAGATCTTTTAGTTTTCTATCAAATATATTAGAGAAGAAATCATTATAAACAGATATGAATCAGTAAGTTATGGAATTATCAAGGTGATATTTAAGGACCAGAATAAGTACAATAACAGCAAGGGGTTTTTTAGAAATAGTAATTATAATTATTAGAATCCATGTAAAATAGGGGAAGAAAATATATATATATATGAGTCTTTAGATGTTTCCTGCATTGTAAAGGTCTCTCTCCTTGACACTGAAGATTTACAGATGAAAAAAAAAATCACAATTGGGATACCACTATTGTAAATAATGGCATGACATGAGAACACGAACACCATTGTTAATGTTGTCACACATTTGCTGTTTGATTGTTTTGACTACACTTCACTTGACATTTTGAGGGCTTCCTAGGGAGGTGGCAATAGAGTTAAGTTTGAAGAGAAAAGAACTAGTTTAAATAAAGGGAGAAAGTGATCGTGGTAATTCTGAACCTATTGACTTGGATTATTATAAGAAATGCAGATGTCAGTATTTATAGACAGCTGGAAATGTGGGCCTGGAGCTCATGAGTGGTGTTAGAGCTAACCATATTGACTAGGACGTCATCTAAGAGAAGGTCAGATTGTCAAGTGAAAGAAATATGATGTAGGGGCAGAGGGCAAATTTCCCCTGTCCCTACTAGTTTCTTTTCAGGCTGTTTGAGCAATCAAATAAACATGAGTTTTTTTTTTAGGAGAACAGAAATGTAATTGCATGTGTATATGGAGTATCTGCATGGATGCACATTTTAATAGAGAGGTCAGAACAAGGCTTTTCATCCGGAGCTATTGAATGAACTCAGGCTTCAAGCAAGGATGAGAGGTACTCACCTGACAAGGATTAGATGCTGTGTAATTAAGTACATGTTCTCTTCCTGGAGAGGTCATTTCTGGAAATAACTCTAAGCATGGGCATTACCTTTGACCTTCATTTTTTGGTAGTGAAAAGAATGGTAAATTTTTTCTTTGGGATTCTCAGAATCTTAATCGATTTTTAGTTCAATGTTATCCATATGTCAAAGTGACACATCTTGAGAAAGCCTGTTCTAGCTGTCTTGAGAAGTCCTGTTCTTCAAAGATATGGGTGGAACACTAGCAAAAAGGCTCATTACAAATCTGGTATGAAAATAATGCACAAGGAAGGAAGAAAAAGAGTCCCAAAGGGGCCTGGTGGTAGTACACCGGGTTAAGTGCACATAATACCAAGTACCAAGTGCAAGGACCTACACAAGTAGCCAGGTGTAAGCCCCTGGTTCCTCACCTGCAGGGAAGCTTACTTCACAAGTTGTAAAGTAGGTCTGCGTGTGTCTATTTTTGTTGTTGTTGCTTCCAGGGTTATTGCTGGGGTCTGGTGCCTGTACTAGGAATCCACTGCTCCTGGAGGCCATTTTTTTTCCCTTTTGTTGCCCTTGTTGTTTATCGTTGTTATTGCTATTGCTGTCATTGTTGTTGGATAGAACAGAGAGAAATCTAGAGAGGACGAGAAGATAGAGAGAGGGGAAGAGAAAGACAGACACCTGCAGACCTGCTTCACCACCCGTGAAGAGACCTCCCTGAAGGTGGGGAACCGGGGGCTTGAACCTGGATCCTTACACTGTTCCTTGTGCTTTGCGCCATATGCACTTAACCTGCTTCACTACCGCTGGGCCCTTTCTGCAGGTGTCTGTCTTTCTCTCTCCCTCTCTATCTCCTTATTCACTCTCAATGTCTCTTTGTCCTATCCAATAAAATGGAAAAAAAAAATGGCAGCCAGGAGCCAGAACCAGACCCCAGCGACAACCTGATAACCCTGGAGGCAAAAAGAAAGGAAGTAAGGAAGGAAGGGAGGAAGGAAAGAAGGGAGGGAGGGAGAAAGGAAGGAAGAAAAGGAAGAGAAAATCAAAGTAATTCAAAAATCACAAAGAGGTAACTTCATTTTCCAAGGAAAGAGAAAGTGGTGGTAAGATATTCAGTTGCATGGATGAGTATGAAGTGAATATGGAGGGGAAAAAAAAAACCTTCAAGAGAACTGACCCCATGTCACTGACCCTACACAGTGTCTTTTTGATATATCTATCTCTCTAATTTCATGATTATTTAGTTTGTTGCCTATCAAGATTCTGATACCTTTTAGACTCCGTCTTTACTTCTCATTGACGCCTTTCCTAAAATTGAGATAAAAGACTAATACTTAGAACCTCTTACTTCAAGTGGACTTGTACACCTCCTTAACAAGACTCTATTTATAACAATGTCCCTGAACAAAGATGTCCTAAACAACCACAAGAAGAAAAGTCTAAGCTGGCAATCACAACCCTCCAAAATCTGAGTTCAAGCTACAAAGTTGGTGGGGGTGAGTAAGAGGATAAAATTTGGAGTCAGATATTCAACTAGGTATGTTTGAGTGAAGACTCTTCTCTTTATACACGAGCATCCTTTCTACTATGCCTGGAGTCATCCCTAAGTCATGAACAATGCCCCAGTAGTATGCATCACTTACTACTATACTGAGTTAGGTGAAGGCTTGTTTATAACAGATTTTTCTGACCCAGCTCTTGCCTTTACTGGAACTTGATAGTAGTCCTCCCTCCTTCCTCCTCTCCTCCAACTCTTCACTTAAAAATTGTCTATATCTTATGAGACCTGAGTTCAATCCCATCTCTCCCTCAATCTCCTCCCACATGTACTGTTCAAGGTCCTGTTTTGCTAATTCAAACTTCCATGACACAACTCAACATAATTTATGTGCGAATAACTCTAGGGGCAACCTGGGCCTTGACTTCTGTTGTCTTTAACATGTTTTTCTGTCTGGATTTCTTGTTTCAGTTTTTAGAGGTTTATGTAATAGTTCCCTAACTTTACTGTAAATTCCTTGAGGGTAGCAAAAGGCCTTGCCAATTTATTACACTTATAATCTGTAGTTCTTTTCTTCTTGTCTTCCAGTGCACTAGAAAACATAGTTTAGTAGGGAATTTTTATATATAGATATAAGTCACAGAGAGTTGGGTTTGATTTGATTGGCAGCCACAAGAAGTTTGTATGAAGTAGAATAAGTTATCTGTTGTGTTCTTTCCTCGTCTGTAAAGTTGAAAAATAACAACATCTACCTCATAGGGTCATTGGTGACACAAAGTATATAGTTGGTCCTGAATTATGTTTGTCTCTGCCCCCGCCTGGGGCTTTACAGAATAGTTTCACAGTAGTGAACATTTCAATTTTGTCAGGATTCTTTTAACAGATTTTTCTCTGGAGTCCTTTGCACCCTTGAGTCCCCCTCACTGGAATGCAGCCAGCCTACTCCTTATATCTTAACGTATGATCTTTTAGCGACCCTCTCTATATACTTTATTAGCACCTGCATTTACTACTGTTTCATTCCTTTTCTGAAACTTTGGATCTTCTACTAGATTGGCGACATTTGTGCAAGGGGTAAATCCACAGGGAGACATCCTAATTGGAGTGGAAAACACACATAGATGTGCAAATGAGCACAGATTGGGTAAATCCTAGATATATAACATCTCCTTACTGACTCTGAACCTTACCCAGATTTACTCACAGCAAAGTGAGATCATAATTTCTCTTAGGGCTGTGTTTGGACTACAATGAAAAGTAATGGATGTGAAAATGTCAGTCACTCTTCTTGGGCCTTGGTAAGTAATTAAGAAATGCCAAGCACTGTTCCTGGCACTCAAAGATGCTTATAATTAACTATTGAGATAACTTACATGGGGCCAGGTGGTGGTGCACCCAGTTTAGCACACATATTACCAAGGGCAAGGACCCAAGTTTGAGCACCCATTCCCTACCTGCATGGGGGAGGCTTCACAAGAACTGAAGTAGGTCTGCAGCTCCCCCCCTCCCTCTCTCTCCTCTCAGTTTCCTCAGTCCTATCAAAAGCAAAATAGAAAAGAGGAAAAAAATAAAAAATGAACAAGGAGTGGTGGATTCATAGTGCCAGCACTGAGACCCAGTGTAACCCTGATGGCAAAAAAAGAAAGAAAGAGGAATCTTCTCTGCTTTACAATGTTCCTAACCTTTTTTTTCAATTTAGCAATTCTAGCTCAGGATTGCTTTATTCAAAACAATTTTTAAAAATTTTTATTTATAAACACTAATAAAACCATAGGATAAGAGGGGTACAACCACCAGAACTCCATATCCCATTCCCTGCCCTGATAGCTTTCCTATTCTTTAACCCTCTGGGAGTATGGACCCAGGGTCATTATGGGGTGCAGAAGGTGGAAGGTCTGGCTTCTGTAATTGCTTCCTGTGCATAACCTTAATACTAACCTGGCCCTCATGTAATTTTAAAAATATTTTAACATATTTTTTGAAAGAGAGAATGAACCAGAGCATCACTCTTAGGGCAAGAGATGCCAGAGATTAAACTTGGGATCTCATGCTTGAAAGACCAATGCATTATTCACTGTACTGTCTTTCAGATCACAATTTTGTGATCTTTGAAAAGGAAATTTTTCAAAAATCAGTAGAACTATATTGGTATAAGGTTTTTGTTATCTGATCAAAGATCCCTTTCTTTATTAACAGAACAGAAACCAAAAGAGGTTGTTGAGGAGAAAAGTGATTTTTATATATTAAACGAATTGAAATCTAAATCTTCTAGGAAGATGAACTACTCAATTATTCTGAATTCTGCTGTCTTTTCCTGACTTTATTAGCAGGTGAAAAGCTAGAAAGAGAGAAAAGAGGATGATACATGGAGAGTTCCTGGGATAGTAAACTGGGTGTGGCCATTAATGACTGATTCTCTTTCTGCCAGGGGACAGAGAGATACATATGTAGAAAACCATATTCATTCTTAGTAAGTTTTCTAGTTGCAAGTAATAGAGGACATAGAGGTGGACTGACATAAAGACTCAGTGTTGTGGGGACCAGGTGGTAGCGCACCTGGTTAAGCACACGTTACAATGTACAAGGACCCCAGTTCAAGCCCCTGGTCCCCACCTGCAGGGGGAAGCTTTGTGAATGGTGAAGCATTGTTGCAGGTGTCTCTCTGCCTCTCACCCTCTCTATCACCTACTTCCCTCTCGATTTCTAGTTGTCTCTATCCAATAAGTAAATGAAGATAATGAAATAAGTAAGCTACATGAAGACTCAATGTTGTGTCACAGAATGTAGGGAACAGCTTCTGTGAGCTGAACTCCTGAAAGGAAAAAAAAAAAAAAGAATTTGAAACTAGAACCCCAACCACACTATCTCTCTATGGCCACTAGTTCCAGTATATTCCTTTTCTTTCTGACTTTTTACAAGATTGGTTTTCTTTTACTTAGACCAAAGACAACAGTTTAGAATTCTATAGTCAATTAAAGATTCTAGCCATAAGGAGAGATTGACTCTTTTCTCTGCTTTGTCTGAATTCCCAAGGAAGAGACTCTAATCAGTGCTGCTCGAACTAGGTGTCTCCATCTGGTTCAATCAAAGGGAGCCAAAGGTTGGGGTCACATCATTTATACATGGCGCTCTCAGGATACTGCTCTGTGGAGGAGGGCAGTCAGCTGGGGATTCAGTCATTTTGATATGAGGAGATACCTCAAAATGTGTCAACTTTTGATGAATGAGACAAGGTTCCAGCTCTCATGCAATGAGTAAGATAAAAAAAAAATGAAAAATGAAAAAAAAGGTGCCACCTTTATATGATGCTATCTGTGCTGAGGGGGGAAAAAAGGAGATAGTTTTCCAGCAGTGTCATAGTTCATCTTAATTATGGTGTTAAATTTGCTTTAAAAAATTTTCAAGTAGTGCCAGTGAAAGAGCGCAGGTCTTTAATAAGACTGAACTGCCTCTCTGCCCCAGTTGTTATGCTTTGTTTTCAGAGGGAGGGTGATTACAACATCTCTCCACCATCAGTGGAGTGCTTGGCACTGTCCATGGTGCTGTATTGTGATGCCAGAGCTCTAACCCTAGGTCTCAGGCATATTAAGTCTTCTTCCATACCCACTGAACCACTGCCTGGTCCATGGTGATGAATTTGAACTAGAGGAAAAGAAATTCATTTATAGATTGCTGATGTGCCAGACAGGGCACTTTACCAAATTCTTATTTAATCCAGAATTCAGGATAGGTTGTGTCTATTCCATCTTCTAAAGAATCTATAGTGACTTTAGTGAGGACTGGAACTCCAGTGAGGAGAAAACACTGGAAGATATAGCTCAATGTTACTGAGTCATACACACTCACTACACAGCTTGTAAAAATTATGAATGAACTTTAAGTCTCCATGTTCCACTGACTTTTTAAAAATGTGCATCTGTCAGAAGGTGAGCTCAGATCTATAGGGATGTAGAGGTCACATAGGCTCCTAAGCTGAATATGGGCCCCAGATCACATCAGATAGATGGGGTTTATAGTCAACAATATTTGTACACCTTTCCTTTATTTGGGAGCTACTCTCTTCCCTGATCCAGCTTTCTGGTCCTTTTCCAGCCATGAGACCATCTCCCCAGAGAATAACTTGGATCCACCTGCATATAAGATTTCAGGCTCAGGGGAGAAAAAAAGAAAAAGAAAAAAACCCTGCTCTAGCCACAGGCCCTTTGGAATATAACTAAAATATGCCTACTAGCTATCTACAAAACAAAGACCACCCCCACACACACACACTCTTCATCTGCACTGTTCCAGCCTTTAGGTTCATGATTAGTCTGATTAGTCAACAATTTGCTTGGCTTTGTATGTTAACTCTCTTTTCAGCCACCAGGTTCCAGATGCTAGCATGATGCCAACCAGACTTCCCTGGACAGCCCCACCAATATGTCCTGGAACTCCTATTCCTAAGAACCCCACCCCACTAGGGAGAGAGAGGCAGACTGGGAGTATGGATCTACCTGTCAACACCCATGTTTAGCAGGGAAGCAGTTACAGAAGTCAGACCTTCCACCTTCTGCATCCCACAATGACCTTGGGTCCATACTCCCAGAGGGATAAAGAACAGGAAAACTATCAGGGGAGGGGATGGGATACAGAGTTCTGGTGGTGGGATATGTGGAGTACCCCTCTTATCCTATAGTTTTGTTAGTGTTTCATTTTTAAAATAAAATAAAGTGTGTGTGTGTGTGTGTGTGTGTGTGTGTGTGTGTGTGTGTGTGTAGCCATAGGTCTTGTTCAGGCAGGATTTCTCTACTCCTGAGCCATTTTTTTTTCATTCAAGATATAGGGAAATAAATAGGTAGACAGACATACAGACAGCACTCAAGTTCCCCTGGTTCCACTGCGTCTTCTACATGATGCCAGGATTCTAAACTGGACTTTGCACACATCTAGACATGCTCCCTACCTGGTAAGTCTTCTTCCTGACCTCTTCAATGGCTTTGTCCCCATGACTAATTGAGAACTTCTTTGTAGGGGCCCAGTGGTGGTACACCTGGTTCAGAGCCCATGTTACAGTATGCATGGACCCAGGTTTGAGCCTCCTTTCCCCACCTGCAGGGGAAAAGCTTTGCAAGTGGTGAAGCAGGACTGCAGGTGTCTTTTTGTTTCTCTCCCTCTCTATCACCCCACCCCCAATTTCTGACTGTCTCTATTTCAATAAATAAAGATTAAAAAAAAAGAACTGCTTTATATCGGGGTGTGACTCTACCTTGCACTCAGGCCTCTCAGTCAAAAGTCAGGTCAGATTTATTTTCTTTCTTTTCCCATTTCTTCTCCAGGAAATCTATGCACAAGTCCTATCTTTCATGCTCCCTGTGTCTGCTTTGACTCATTCCATTTCTCTTTGTCAACCTACTGCCTCACATCATCTCTCACCTACATTGTTAAAATAGTTTCTGCTTCAGCTTTGCACTCTTTTTCCAGAGAAGTGAAAGAAATCTTTACAAAATGTCAGTTATGCACATGCATAAGGACCCCCTTGTTGTTTTTCATTATTTCACTTAGAACTAAACACACACTCCTGACTTTACCTTCTAAAACAACATATGTAGGAGCCCTGTCTCTCTCTTCATCCCACCCTTAGTCCTTTTTCTCGAATTACTTTGATCACACCACATTCATTCTTGTTTTATAAACAAGCCACTTTCCCTCCTGGCCTTTTCTTCTTCACTCCTCCTTTCAAATGTTAGTTGTACAAAATTGGCTCCATGGACCTGCCTGTCTCAGTTAGTTCTTCTCCACCCTGTCCCAGTCACTCTTCAGCTCATCAAACTATTCTGTCATTTTCACAAGTACATACCACTATCTGTAGTTCTCTTGTTCATTGCATATTACTGGTTTATTATCTCTCTCCCATTTGCAGATCAGAAACCCTCAGAGAACTCTCCTTTTGTCTCTGTCTCTCTGTTTCTCTCTTGTGTGTGTCCCTTTTATTCACAACTGTATATTTGGATTAGTCCCAGTACTGAGCAGGAGACATTCACTGTTTGCTTGTGGCAGGAATGAATATTAAACTGTCCATGTTAGAAATCCAGGGTGTCAGAGCTGTGCCTATGTCCTTGCATCATTACTGGCCACGTCGGGGGGCACTTAGTCACTGTCTCTTCTAGCTCATTCCACTTAAACCCTTGATCACTGAGATTTATCTCTGAGTTTAATCAAATGTAATTTATATTGCAGACTCCTCAGTAAATAATTGATCTGCCCTCTCTGTTGTCTTCATCACAAATACTTCTTTGTACTCTAAAGAAATAATTTAATCAGTCGATAGTATACACAGCCCTCTTATTTAGAAGGCAGATGGAAGATAAAGCATGAGTCTTGCTCACACCAGAATATATCAGGACCAAAATAATCTGCCTTAAAAAATAGCCTGCAAACAAGTTGGCAGCAGAAATACCCAATTAATTCCTCTTGTATTTTTTTTTTCCTAGTGGAGATGACCTCATAAGAGTTGTAGCTGCTACAGGAGAAAGTTCTCGGCCAATTGCAGATTGCACATGGAAATAGAAACCCTAGTTCATTTGTAGTTTAATTACCATCTGTCCAAGTCCAAGAGACTGTTTTCCAATGCTGACTGTTGTTACAGGTTGGTCAAGAACTCCTAACTGGGAGTTTTGGCAGTCCTGCCCTGTTTTAACCTCAGCTAATTTCAGAAAATTGATTTCCCATCTTCTCTGTCTCTCTGGATGTCCTGACTTTCCATGAGCAGGTTGAATGAGTCCTTTTATAAAACAGATTATACAAACATCCTTCTTGGATTTCTTCAAAAGTAAAACCTTAGAGGAGTAGATGTTAATGTTCATTGTCACAAGTGTGTCTATTTTGAGTCCCGTCTTTTTCTGAAAAGAAACAGGGAGGAGGGTAAATAAATGAAGCATCCACTCTCATAAGTGTAAAAAAAAAAAAGACTTCATGGGGGTGTTCTCACAGGGAAATTTCATCTTTCTGTTGTCATTAGGAGAAATCCTCAATATTACATTTCTCTTTTAATCCAAAACATACTGATGATAAAAAAAACATTGCATAGATAAATTAAGATACATCTATATGGTGGGATATTATGCTATCACTAATTAACATGTTGCAAAAAATATAGATGTGAAAAAAATACATAGTACACTGCCAAATGAAAGAACCAAGCTACAAATTTATGGTATGAAATCAGCTCTGAAAAATGTGTGTGAGTGTGTGTGCACACGCAGGGAAAAGTTTGGAAGAGTGGACACTCAAATGCAACCACAGATAGACCTAGACTATATTATACGTGATATTTTCCTCCTTTCTTTCTTTCTTTCTTTCTTTCTTTCTTCCTTCCTTCCTTCCTTCCTTCCTTCCTTCCTTCCTTCCTTCCTTCCTTCCTTCCTTTCTTTCTTTCTTTCTTTCTTTCTTTCTTTCTTTCTTTCTTTCTTCCTTTATTTCTTTCTTATGCCAGAGCATGACTCAGCTCTGGCTTATGGTGGTGCGAAGGATTGAACCCCTGACTTCAGAACCTCAGGCATGAGAATCTCTTTGTATAACCTTTATGCCATCTACCCAGCCCTTCACCTCTGTGTTATCTAAGGGAAACCAAATATTTCATTTTACAATTGGTAATAATGCCTAGAAGGCAAGTATTCTTTTTTTTAATATTTATTTATTTATTTATTCCCTTTTGTTGCCCTTGTTTTTTTATTGTTGTTATTACTGTCATTGTTGGATAGGACAGAGAGAAATGGAGAGAGGAGGGGATGAGCGAGAGGGGGAGAGAAAGACACCTGTAGACCTGCTTCACCGCCTGTGAAGCGACTCCCCTGCAGGTGGGGAGCCGGGGGCTCGAACTGGGATCCTAAAGCCAATCCTTGCTCTTTACCACCTGTGCTTAACCTGCTGCGCTACCACCTGACTCTGTCTTCTGTCTTTCTTTCTCTCTTTCTCTTTCTTCCTTTCTTCCTTTCCTGCACTTTCCAAATTTTAACATGTGAGCATACTTTGCTATGTGATTAGAAAAAAAAAAAAAGCAGTTGTTTCAAAAAGTATAAAAATATAAAAAAGATTTTAAATGTATCTGTTATTTTTCATTTGAAAACAAAATCATTTTCACTTGTCATCAGCTGCCAGGGCTTTGTAGATGCCTCATATCTGCTCTCATGTGCACTTGCCAACGGGAGACAAGTTGTGAACTTGATAAGCACAACACCCACAGCTCCTCCCAGTTCTGGTTGTAGCAAGAATGCCTGAGGGTGGGTGATCACCCTGCTCACTCTCACAGAATTAGCTGCCCAAGATAACTGGAACACTGCAGACCTGCCAGAGGCCTTTAAGTTGCATTTGGTGAGAGGGTGTTAGCTATAGATTTACCTTCTTGATGAAGCTTAGCTTCATGGAACATCAATATCTGTTGACATTATTTGAACACTTGCAGCTGCCCCTGAGCCCTCCTTCCATCACTCTGGATTATTGCAGGCACTTGCTGGCTTGCTTTTCCAGAAGATCCTCTCCCTTCCAGAACATTCTCCCTCAAATGCTTTTGTACTGTGCAAATATGTCTAAATGATTTTGGACTGTCTTCGATCAAGTTCTCGGGAAACTAGTGGATAGTTTGCCATAAGAGGTGTACTCACTGAGAAGTGTCTTCTGTAGCAACACAATGAGCAAGTTGCAGGCGGCCGAAGAGAACATTGGAGGCAGGTGTTGAGCTGTGGTGCAGCTGCAGAAAAGACCTTAGCTGATCCCACTAGTCTATGGGGAGCTGTGAAGTTGCCCTTCAGAGTTGTCTCAAATTCAGCTCCTGGTCCAAGGCATTTGTGCCTATCCTCTCCTAATGAAGGAGTTTTTGATTGAATGAGAGCTACAGAGGGGAGAGGAAGTGATATGAAGACAGCATGGCTTTGGGTGAACTGACCACTCTTTGATGGAGGGTCACTTAACCAAAAGCTTTCCCAGGCTAGTAAGTCATGGTGGGGTTGGGGTGGGGTGGGGTGGGGTGGAGAGAGGAGGCCCGAGTGTTATAGAATGGGTCTTTAGACTAAAACCTGTAGCCAGCAGTTCACAGGAATGGGAGCAAAAAAAAAATGTCAATAGGATACTGACCAGGGGGTACACTGCAGGTACTTCATGCATGGGAATGCATCAGGATTTATTATAATCCTGCATGATCAGTATCATTAACTATCGAAGAGAGATGGAGTGACTTTTTTTTCTTGACCAAGAGGCTTTGAAGTGACAAAACCAACCAAGAACTTAGGCCTCTGCTAACTGGTTTTCATTCCCCATTTATTGCCTTCTTCACATCTGTAAATCCAATTTTCCTGTTGTATTCTACATTCCATTCTGCTTCACCTTCATCCATATAGTACCTCAACCACAATAGTGTTTATGTGGTGAGAAGCACACCAGCCACAGTAGATGTGGTGAAGCTGGATTCAGATCTGTCCTTCCCCTGCCTTCTGCAGCCTTCAGCTGCTGATTCTTTGTAGAACTTCTTTGATTAGCACCATTCATTTTGCAGCCTTCCTGAATACTGTTCTCTAGTTTGATAGTTAAGTGTTTTCCTCTTACAGCCCTAGTATTTTTATTTTTATTTCTTTATTTTTAATTTATAAGAAGGGGCTAATAGGACCAGCAAGATAACTCACTCACTGGATCATGTGCTTCCTTTGTTATGTGCATGACCCAGATTCGAGCTTTGGTGCTGTGGTCTCTTTGTCTCTGATTTTCAATTTGATGTGGTTAACCTGAAGTGGTGAAGCCCCTGTAAAGACAAAAACAATAAATAAAACGTGTGTGTGGGGGAACTAATAATGCACACTGTGCTAGGTTATTGTAGGGAAGTTTGCATAAATGGACAAAGAACTTACAGAGGTTTTATTTATTTTTAAGCCATTATTTTTTTGTGATTAATAGTGGCTTACAAAATTGTAAGATTACAGGATATAGTTCCACATGACACCCAACACCAAAGTTCTGTTCTCCCACCTTCCCAAAGATAACCACAAAGGTTCAACTAAATCTTAAAGGCTGTTATCACAAGGTGTGTGTGTGTGTGTGTGTCCGTCCAGCAGTGCTAGTACTATGACTCAGTATTTGCACAAAGACTCCACCATTTCTGGTGGCCTTTTTTTTTCCTTTGATTTTCTTTGATAGAAGATGAGAGACAGAAATGGATATGGGCCAGGTGATGGCGAACTTGGTTACGTGCTCACATTACAGTGTGCAAGGACCTGAGTTCAAGCCCCTAGTCCCCACTTACAGGGGGAAAGCCTCACCAGTGGTGAAGTAGGGCTGCAAGTGTCTCTCTGTTTCTCTCCCTTTCTGTCTTCCCTTCTCAATTTCTCTCTGTCTATTTAATAATAAATAGACAAAAGTAAAGAGAAAGATTTATAGAAAAGAGAGATATAGAGACACTTGCAGCACTGCTTCAACATTTGTGACATTTTCCCCTCACCCCTACAGGTAAGGACCAGGGACTTATTCTTGGGTCTTCCCACATGAAAATTTGCATACTCCATCAAATGTGCCACCATCCAGCCCCAAACTTAAAGATCTTTTAACATTCGCTGTTTGCCATGTACAGTGTTATTATCTACCTAGTTAACTGCCCTCTTAGTACAGTACGCCCTAGTTTTGCCCTCTTTACAACTTGGCCACCAGGATAAACACACAAGCCCCTTCATAAAAACAACTAAGCTGCAAATAGTGTGAGCCATCCTTAGGCTCTCTGGAAGCAAGTGTGTACAGACAAGCCGCTGATTAGAAGCAGCTGGTTAGTCCTTGTCAGGCTCAAGTTAATAGGATTGAAGGACTTCAGAAGGTCTCACTGTTCAAGATTACAAATATTCTCTCAGTCTTAAAACCAGGAAGTTTCTCCTTTCTTTTTCCATCTCACTGATTTTTTTCCTGTCTATGAAAAATATGATTGGCCATTTTTCAGTGATACCTGCTTTCTAATTGAAAGAAGTGTTGGCAGTTACAGAGTCATGGAGCCTGATTAATAGTTATCTGAGACTTTGAATGCTTTGACTATAGTTTAAGCTTGATGCTCCAAAGTAGGCATGTGTGTACTCTCTTACTTGGGAAGAGGAGTGTTAAAAAAAACAAAAAAAAAAACAATTCCTGATTAAAGAAAATTAGAATAATTTCCCTTACTAAGTGCATTTCTTTATCTGGAAAATGATTATTGAGTACCGTTACATGGTAGACACTGCCCTAGTCTGGGGACACACTGAGCACTAGAGGGCAAAGTGCTGGTGTTCCCAGAACTTAGACCATAGCAAGTGGATATGCCCAGAGTTGGCGTCTTCCTGCTATGACATGCCTGCACTGACCAGAAATCGCCAGAAGCATGAAGTATGCCCTGAATTTATTTATCAGTAGTTTGATCTTTAGTTTAGTTTTTTGTTGTTGTTGTTTGTTTGTTTTGACTAGAGCACTGCTCAGCTCTGGCTTATGGTGGTGTGACGGATTGAACTTGCGGCTTTGGAGCCTGAGCCCTCAAGGTCTCGGTCTCTCTCTCTCTCTCTTTCTCTCTCTCTCTCTCTCTCTCTCTCTCTTTTAAGGAAAATTATTATATCTACAAAAACCTTTATTAGAACCAGTTTTTAAAAGATTTTATTTATTTATTGAGAAAGATAGGAGGAGACAAGAGAGATGGAGAAAGAACCAGATATCACTCTGGTACATGTGCTGCCGGGTACTGAACTCAGGACCTCAGGCCTTAGAGTCTAGTGCTTTATCTACTGCACCACCTCTTGGACCATGGGAGTCTCTTTGCATACCATTATGCTACCTACCTCTGCCCTGTCTTTAGTTCTTTTTGAGGGAAATTTCTAAATAGTATTTTCAGAGATAGTGCTGGGATGTTGTTGAGGTTGTTATGGATTTATTGGTTTGGCAAGATATGGCCACTGTTTACTTTCTTTAATTATGAAAGCTTTATCAACGATGTCATGTGATTTTAAAATGATGTAAATTTTTGTCTTTAATTTTTTGGATAGCTCAGAGAGAAATTGAGAGGGTAATATAGAGAGGAAGAGAGATGACACCAGCAGTACTGCTTCACTGCTCATGAAGCTCCCCCACTCCAGGTGGAGAGTGGAAGTTTGAACCCAGATCCTTGCACATGGTTAGGTATGTGCTATATCAGGTATACCATTTTCTGTATAGTAGAGTTTAAAAATATTATTGAGCTATTTCAGATAGAAACAGTGAGAACTTGAAGGGGGTTGTGGAGATATGGAAGGTGAGAGAAACACCTGCAGTACTGCTTCATCTACCTGTGAAACTTTTCCTCTGTAGGTGGGAACTAGAGGCTTGAGCTGTAATGTGGGCAATCAACTGAATGCAAAGCCCCATAATAGATATTTTAAAAATAAAGATCAGACAAGAAGAAACAAACAAACAAAAAACTAGCAGACCTTTGTGAACAAGAGCAAAGAAGAATTCTTAAGAGAATGTGAAATGCATTCCTGATATAGGGACCTGATACTTTATCAGTTCTTAATCTGGCTCTGCCTCAGAGTCACCATTTGAACTGGAAAGAAATTGTGAGGGTGTGGTTGAGCTTGGCAGAACATTCATCCTGTCAGTCTCTCTCTCTCTCTCTCTCTCTCTCTACTGAGAGGTCAAGCCAGGAGGGACACAACCCCCCAAGGTTTTCCTCCTCTTATCAGACTCCCTGCCTCACAAAGCACCCTGCATTCCTGATACTATGGCCTGCACCCTTATTATCTACATAATCCTTGTTTTGCCTGAAAGATCCCCACCCATTCCATTCCTTTGATCTATCTTCTTTCTACCCTCAAGACCCTCCCTGCCTGCAGAGTATTATTAATCCTACCAGTTAAAACCCTCTCGACAGTTGCTAAGGAAGTTCCTACCTTTCCCAGCCCTTCTTTGCCTTTCTGCCCCTTTCCAAACCATGTCAAGCCATGTCAAGCCATTTCTGTTTCTGACTTGCCACTTCCGGGTCGGACTTTTAAAAAGCCTTGGCTGTCTGAATAAAGAATTGAATTGCTTTGCCACCACCAGCTCTGTTCCTGAGTCATATCTCTCTCTCTTCTCTCTTCTCTCTCTTCTCTCTCTCTCTCTCTTTCTCTCTTTCTCTCTCATGTCGCTGAGTGAGTAGCAGCCCAGGCTGTATCCAGTCGCGGTCTCTCCAACCCAGAGAGTACGTGCCCTGGAAGAGGCACCCCCACGCTATCCCAGCAGAAAGAGAGCTCACCGGATGGCTCACCACCCAGATTTGAGCCCCAGCACACAAGAGGCATTATGGTACCTGAGGAAGCTCTGGTGTCATCGCATCTCTTCATCTTTCTATCTCTCTTCCTGAAAAAAAAGTTGTTAGAAGGGATGAGATTATATGTGCATGTGGACCTGCCCCCCCCCCAAAAAAAAAGAAAGTGTATTTGACAAAGCCATTAAATCAGAATCTCTAGAATCTTGGTACATGGTTCTATATAACAAAGGTCAAGTGGACTCCAAGATACCCTTTTATACAGAGCTCTTTCCAGAAGTACCACTTGAAGAACACTATTCGAAAGGAAACGTGCATGAATCATAGGCTGAACATTATTTTAGCCCTTTAATTAGTTTACCTTTTAGCAATAATGACTCCAACTATGTTTGTAAAAACACAATTTAACAACTCTCCTAAGTGTGGTATTCCTTTATTCTGCTCAATACTCAGCTAGTTAATTACACAAAATCAGCATTCTCTCTTACATAGCCAGGCAGAGATAATTATTTGTCCATGGCATATCAACACCTGGGTAATTGAAAGATAGAATTCTTCATCAAATAAGTTATCTCTGCTGCTGGGCTCTGAAGTTCCCCCCACCCCACCCCCACAATCTGTTATTAATCTGAACAGCCGTATAGACAATAGGGATCATTCAGTAATGGACAGGATGATGTTGAACAGACTGGATTTTTTTTTCTTTTAAATTTTCTTATCATCAAGATGAATGGCCTGATAGTCCAGATAGATAGGCAGAAGGAGGCAATATGTCTTAGTTTGTTTTAATAATTCATGAGGTAATCTCCCTATTGCCTTTAGGATAGAACATCCTGTTCCTAATTGCACCCTTATTCCCAGGCAACCAGAAAAAAATCCCAAACAGCTGGGACCATTACTTCTCATGCAGTATGACTCTGTGGTTTGCTTTGGGCCTCTGGTGTGTAATATAAAACATGCTTTTTGGGGTGGGGAAGGCAGTATATGTTACTGCATGACCAGTGCCAAGAAGTACATTAACTCATCTAATTTTCCCACCTATCGTAGAAAGGAGTGCATATAACTGTATAGTGTTTCACATATGTTGGTTCTCACAATTAAAAAAAAGTGACATGATAAGGGGCCAGGTGGTAGAACACCAGCTGAAGTGCACATAGTACAAAGCTCAAGGACCCGCTCAAGGATCCCAGTTCGAGCCCCAGCTCCACACCTGCAGGGGGGATATTTCACCAGTGGTGAAGTAGGTCTGCAGGTATCTATCTTTATCTCTCCCTCTTTATCTTCCTGTCCTTTTTCTCAAATTCTCTCTGCCCTATCCAGTAAAAACTAGAAAAATTGGCCACCAGGAGCAATGGATTTGTAGTATAGGCACCGAACCCACCCCAATGGTAAGCCTAGAGGGAGAAAAAAAGAGAAAATGTGACATGATTTTTCTACACATTATAAAATAGTGTTGTTATAACTGGGCTGGCTTCACAGGCGGGTAGCAGAGACGACCAGAGACACACGGCTGAGCTGAGAATGCAGTTTAATCTTTATTCAGGAGCGGGCAAACATATGCTCTTCCGTCTTTCTCCTCTGGTGGCAGAGAGGGACTCTCAAACTAATCACCACACAGATCTGTCCTCCATCCTTCTCCTCCGGCAGCAGTGGTAGGGACTCAGGAAGTACGTAGGATAGGGGGTGGGGAGAAGGGAGTAGCGTGAAAACTAGCAAGGGCTAAACCAAATCTCCTGGTGGGGGAGAGTGAGACCAAACCAATGTGAAGCATAGCAACAAAATAGCAGAATTCTACTTAAATGAAACACTTTCTGATCCATAGATAGGCTACTGTGCACTTGCCTAACCATGTGGCTTTAGCACCAGTGACCTTACTTCCTGAGTCTCAGTTCCCTCATCCTCTGAATGGGTGGCTTCTTTGCTGCCAGGGTTGTTGTGATGCCTCAATTTTTGGTTTATGAAAAAGGGGCAGCCATACTCACGTTCAGAGATTGTAGTCTCAGTCCAAAGTAGGTGACTAGGGGGAGAAATGGCAGGGGATGAAATGCTGCATGAGGAAGGTCAGCCTCTGGAATTCTGCTTTTCTGTAGAGAGTGAGCTGGAACCACCAAAACGTGACAGGTCAAAGCAGAAGCAGGAAAGGCAGACAGGCAGTAAAAAAGTTCTGTCCTTGGAGTCTGTGAATCAGGTTCTTCAGATCTTGTCAAGTGACATCTAGGGTTTCGGGGGGGTGTGCCACTGTAGTCGTGCCATCTAGTGGGTGATGTCAGGGTGTGCAGAACAATCTGCTTCTCGTGGTTAGCAGGGCATCTTATTTGAATGCTTTATAGAAAAAGAGGTTTGGTGCCTTAGCCAACTGAGTATTGGGGGATGTATCTTTCCTATTCATTTATTATTATTATTTTATATTATTTGTCATTGTAGTCAGCCGTTATCTGGAAGGTCCTGGGTGATTTATGGGGAAAAAGAACTTATCTTTTAACAAGGATTCTAAGGTGTAGGGAAGCGGGATTTTTTTTTTTTTTTTTTTTGGTATTTTGCCTTGTGTTGCCCTAGTTGTTTTATTGTTGTAATTATATTGTTGTTATTACTGATATTGTGGTTGTTGGATAGAACAGAGAGAAATGGAGAGAGGAGGGGAAGACAGAGAAGAGGAGAGAAAGAGACACCTGCAGACCTGCTTCACCGCCTGTGAAGCGATTCCCCTGCAGGTAAGGAGCCAGGGGCTCAAACTGTGATCCTCAAGCCGGTTCTTGCACTTAGTGCCACCTGCGCTGAACCCGCTGCACCACTGCCTGATTCCCAGGAACTATCTTTAACATAAACTCTATGGCCATGCCAATAGCAACCTTGAGGGCACATGTGGCTCTCCACATGTCCCCCTTTCTTATATCATGTTTTGATGTTTGGCGGACTTTGTTTTGTGTCAGTGCAGACTGTGCCTGTCTTAGGTTGGGGATCAGCCTTCCGTCTTACCTGTCATTGGAACACCTGGTCATTTTACACCCAGTAGTACCAGGTGCCCTGTCTTAGGTTGATTGGATAGCGCTAGTTTCCCTTTTACCCGTCATTGGCTAGCCAGCCCTCTACATGGTGGACGTTCTGATGGAGGGGGGCAAATCCTCCACAGCAACTCAATATTCTGCCATGTCCAGCCTATGATAGTGAGTTTGTATAAGTTGCATCTTTATGGCATCAATCTGTTGCTGCAAAAAGGCCATGAGCTTATTAAAAATTATAGGACCGTGGTCTGGGAGGTGGTGCAGTGGATAAAGTGGTGCAGTGGATAAGCGTGAGGTCCCAAGTTCAATCCCTGGCAGCACATGTACCAGAAAGATATCTGGTTCTTTCTCTCTCCTCCTCTCTTTCTCAATAAATTAAAATGTTAAAAAAAAAAAAGAGAGAATTATAGGACCTATTGTGAGCAGAAGAAGTAAAACAAGCTAGGGTCCCACAACTAAGGGTAGACAGGTAAGGAAAGGGGACTGTATCCATTGGTATGAAGAGGTGGGATCTTATCTCAAGTCTAAGGGAAGCAGTCAGTGGATGTGATGTCTAGGGGAACAGCCATTTGTCTTTGGGGGTAGTAAAGGATGTCCGTGGCATGGGTGATGTTATAAAGGGAAACATCTTTAAATTGTTGGCTGACAAAGGCATGGCTTATGGTGGCAAGACAAGATACCCCAGTTAAATTTACAAGAATATGTGAATGTTGTTAATTTACATAGGTTGTGTATGGAGGAACTTTTTATAGTTTAATACCTTACCATATGAACAGATGATTCTTCATATGAAGGCTTGATACCTGTACTCACTTACTTGTGAAAAAAAATTAAAACTTGTAACAAGTTAGAGGTTTACTATAATTGATACCTTGATGATTATAATTGGTTTGAATATCTTTATGATTTTGTTAAAAGGTCATCTAATGTGACCTCCTGTAGCAGTCACTACAGCAGGATCTTTAGACCAATTATAGTTAAAATATATATATTGATTTTTAACCATTTTTACTTTGGAGTATAAACAGACTCAGGTTACTTAGAGAGTTAACGTATGTTAGTGACAATGGTTTTAACATTTGCAGTGCCAGATTGATGCCAGACCTGTTGTGGATTAATTTCCACAAGATAGTTTACAGGGCACTTTTGGGGGCCCTCCAAAAGCATCCTGTATACAGAATTTGCATTTTAGTTTTGGGGATCTATTATCATGTTAAATATTTAGACTTTACCTTAAATAGTTAGTAACTTTAGCAAATTAACTTTACCTTTCCTGGTAGTGATATAGCTTCAAGGTTACACTTTCAACAGTTAAGTTAATGTTTTACCAAACTTGAAACATACATATAAACATTTAGTTATAACACACAGGAGGAAAAAAAACTTTTGTTATAAAAACGTATCATTAAAAAAAAAACAAATTTATATCTGTCATTACTCACACAGTTTAAGACTAAACACTTACATATATACCAAAACTTATATATAAAATCAAAAGAGAGAGAAAAAAAAATTTTGGAATTTTTCCGGACGTCTCCAGAAATTTTGGCTGCATCCAGCATTTTTATATAAAATTACCTTATAGAGTACTCTGTGCAGATGGGTCATTCAACACACTCACTCACAAAACACAACTGGCCAGTCATAACATAAGACATTCAGGGGAGGGGTAGGAGAGAGGGCTCTGTGAGCCAACTTTTGTAGGTTCTGCCATGTCATATTATGGATCCTGGGATGTATCCTGCGGCTAGTCCTCTTGTATTTCTTGTTCTTCAGGGATAACAGTGCCATCATAAGGGTATTGTTGGACATGGTGGGCAGGAACCCAGACAGGTTTAGACTAATTATGTGGGAAAATGCATGCAAAACCTCTTCCCATGGTCAATAGAGGGTCAGGCCCTTTCCAAATTTTATCAAGTGGGTCTTTCCATTTGACCTTAATAGATGGGAGAGTAGATAGTTTTGCCCACATAAAGAGAAACACCAGATTTTTGCCTTCACTATGCAAGGATGAATTTATATGAATTCCAAGAAAAGTGTCCTTGCCTAGAGCTAAGTCTTCAGGCACATTGACCTTGGATTCCCAGAACCCCCTTCCAAAATATGATAAATAAATACCTTTTGGTTTTACACACACACACACACACACACACACACACACACACACACACACACACACACACACACACACACCTACCTATGAGATCTTCATGGATACCTAAGTATCTGAAAAACAGAAATGAATCATCAACTTGATTTCCAAAGGTAAAAGAATTCACAACCAAACTGGTTATATTGGAAAGAAAGCACCTGTCTAGACTTTGGTGACTGTGCTCCCATTTATCAGTGATGAGTGAGAGAGATAAAGAGAGAACAGTCTGAAGTGTGAAATAGCGTTTATTTGTCCATTAGCTCACTTTAGTGAACAACTGGGAATGTGAAGTAGTTTAAAAGTTCACTGGATTCTGTAGGTCCCTTGCCTCAGTGTCATAAACACTGCTAATTGCCTCCTTCCTTGGGGTCTGGACTCCTGACAGAGGTGCTTGTTTTTGTTGAAACTTCTGCAAGGTGACTCCCAGTGTGGAACTTCTGCTCCAAAGTAAGCTTGTTCTCCCCCTGACAGTATCCTTGTGGCCTGTTCAAAATGGAGAATTCAATCAGTAAGTACCCTGGGGACTGCCATGATTAAAATTCAGAGGCAAGCCATTTCTTGGGTTACAGGGTGAACAGGTTATGATAAGGTTGAGAAACAGTCTCCCCTAATGGCAAAAAGCAAAGGCAACATTAAAATAACTATGGATGTGACATTTACTTTATCCCATTAGGAACTTTATTCCTTAGAGACTAAGGGAATCACACTCCATGAATGGATTTGAAACAGTGTGTGTGGAAGGGGGTTTAGTGACCCTTTGGAGTTCCCCACCGGGATCCGGACTCCTGGAGTGCACTAGACTCTTTTGCATAAATACATAAATTCATTTATTTATTCAATTATTCAGCAGAGCTGAGCACTGTGAGTCCACCCTAAGCCAGGCACCATGCAATGTTCAGAGAGCACAAATGAATTAATGGCAGTCCGTGCTCTCAAAGAGCTCAAGTGTAGAGAAGGAGACAGGCATGAAGACAAAAAAAAAGTCAGTGAGTGTCTCTGTTGCACTAACAGTGATAGTGATGGTGATGGAATAGAGAAAACACTGCCTAGTATTAGAAAACACTAGCCTCGGGAGTCGGGCTGTAGCGCAGTGGGTTAAGCGCAGGTGGCGCAAAGCACAAGGACCGGCATAAGGATCCCGGTTCGAACCCCGGCTCCCCACCTGCAGGGGAGTCGCTTCACAGGCGGTGAAGCAGGTCTGCAGGTGTCTATCTTTCTCTCCTCCTCTCTGTCTTCCCCTCCTCTCTCCATTTCTCTCTGTCCTATCCAACAACGACAACAACAATAATAACTACAACAATAAAACAACAAGGGCAACAAAAGGAAATAAATAAATAAAATAAATATTAAAAAAAATTTAAAAAAAAAGAAAGAAAGAAAGAAAACACTAGCCTCTGGGGAGCCCTGGCTAATAAATCCAGTATATGCACTACCTTTTTTGAGCTTACAGATTAATGAAAATGTTGGCTATTAAGCAAACTATTATAAGGAGGTTGATTCATTGAAAAATACAAAGTGATATCAGAATGCTATGGGGATATTTTAATTCCTAGAAACCCAAAATATCATGTGAAGCTTCTGTGAACAACTATATGCCATCAAACTAGAGAATCTAGAAGAAATAGATACATTTTTAGAAGCATATACCTTCCCAAGACTAAATAAGGAGGAGCTAAAAAACATGAATAGACCAGTTACAACCAAAGAAGTTGAAATAATCACAACCTCCCCAATAACAAAAGTCCAGGCCCATATTGTTTTACAAATGAATTCTACAAACTCTTTAAAGATCATCTATTGCCTATAGTCCTCAAGCTCTTCCAAAATATTAAATACATAGGGATACTCCTTAACACTTTCTATGAAGCCAATGTCATTCTGATGATAAAAACAAACAGGGATGCAACAACAACAACAAAAGGAAGCTACAGACTAATATCCCTGAAGAAGACTAGATGCTAAAGTATTCAACATGAATATTAGAGGAGCCCTTTTAAACATTAAAAAGAAAATCACGTTTTTGATGAAAAAAAAAAGAAAATTCTATGAAGATATCTTTGATGCATTTTTTAGGACCCGTCTTCCTCCAGTAGCAGAGTATGTTAGTCCAGCCTCCCTTTGGATTGTGGGGCAATTTTTCTATTTCTTTCTCTCTCTCTCTCTATCTCTCTCTCTCTTTTAAAGATTTTATGTATTTATTTGTCAGGAATGATAGGGGAGAGAAAGAGAGTGAAATAAACAGACATCACTCTTTATATGTGCTGCCAGGGATTGAACTCAAGACCTCATGCTTGAGAGTCCAATGCCATATCCACTGTGCCACCTCCCAGACCATCAGTGGGACTATTTCTACCACTCAGACCAGTCTGCCTACTTACTGCTCTTTAAACAACTCTATATACATTGCTTCACTGGAAAGCCTCTTGCTCATTGTTTTACCTGTCAAATCCTTGTCGACTTACCTGGTCTTACTCAAATGCCAGACATCCATCAGAGAAGCAATTTCAGAATTTCTGCATTGAGGGTGATGTCCTGTAGAGGCCCACAAGAGGGTTTATGTTCCTGATGGAGATGACCAGTGATGGTGGAGAGATCTGTTAGAGGTCTAGGCCCAGCATATCTATGTGGGAATCCCAGAATTCCCTGGCACCAAAAGCTGTTACCAAAAGTTAGAAGGGAAATTCTTTTTTTTTTTTTTTAAGATTTTATTTATTTATGAGAAAGAAAGAACCAGACATCACTCTTTTTTTTGTTTGTTTATTTAAGATTTTATTTGTTTATGAGAGAGAAAGAACCAGACATCACTCTGGCACATGTGCTGCCAGGGATCAAACTTGGGACCTCATGCTTGAGAGTCCAAAGCTTTATCACTGCACCACCTCCCAGACCACAGAAGGGAAATTCTTTAATAGAGAAAGGAGTACAGTACAAACAGGCTCCAGAAACAAATGGTTAAAGACCTTCAATTGTGTATTATACCTGAATTCAGATTCAAGGTGTCCAAATCAAATAGTGTTTGCCAAAAATGTTTGCATATGCTAATGAATAGTAAGTGCGTGGAAAGATGCTCAGCATTATTAATCTTGAGGAAAAAGCAAAATAAAACCATGTTGAGAGATCCCTAATTATTTTCTAGATGGCTAAGATAGCTAGTAAGAGATGTTGACATCTGATAGAGAAACTGGTACCTTCAAACTTTGCTGTTGGGATTATTCTCTGTTAGAGCCCAACCTTTGGAAGAAAGGTTTGATAGTTTATAAAAATATATAAATATAATGTTACATAGGACAGGGTCGGTGGTGGTGCACCAGACTAAGCACACATTACTAAGCACAAGGACTCCCACAAGGATCCAGGTTTGAGCCCCCAGCTCCCCACCTACCAGGGGGATGCTTCACAGTGAAGCAGGTCTGCAGGTGTCTATCTTCCTATCCTCTTCCCTACCCCCTCCTATCTCAATTTCTCTCTGTTACTAACCAATAAAATGGAAAAAAGTGGCCAGCTGGAGTGGTGGATTCCTAATGCTGGCACTGAGCCTCAGCAATAACCCTGGAGACAAAAATAAATAAATAAAAATAAAGTTACCGAGGGCCCAGCAATTAATCATCTAGGCACAACATTAGAAAAACTGGAATGCATGTACAAAAACTGTTGCACTAATGGTCATAACATTATTCATGTTCTCCCAAAATAATCAAAAAAGTAGCCATTGACTGATGTCATAGACCCTTAGAATGGAATATTAGTAAGCAAAAAAAAAAAATTATCATGAAATGTTTGTGTATGCTGTATCATGGAATAATCTGGAAAATGTTATGCTAGTTGGAGGAAGAGGGTCATAAAGAATCACATATGGTATGATTTCATTTAAATGAAATGTACCTAGTGTTCAGAATAGGAAAAAAAAAATCCATGGAGATAGAAAGTTGATTAGTAGTTGCCTAGGGCTAGTTGAATTTCTGTGAGATAAGGAGGGGAAATTGTTGTTAATGGGTCCAGAGTGTCTTTTGGGAGTGATAACAATGCTACAAAATTAGCAAGGGGTAATGTTAGTAAATCTTTACAAATGCACCCAACCCACTAAATTTCACACTTCCAAAAGATACTTTGACTAGTTTGGGAATTATATCTCAGTAAAGCCATTTTTTAAAAAAAAAAAAACAATTATTTATAAAAAGGAAACACTGGCAAAAACCATAGGATGAGCAGGGTACAACTCCACACAATTCCCACCACCAGAACTCTGTATCCTCTCCCCTCCCCTGATAGCTTTCCTATTCTTTATCCCTCTGGGAGTTTGGGCCCAGGGTCATTATGGGATGCAGAAGGTGGAAGGTCTGGCTTCTGCAATTGCTTCCCCACTGAACATGGCCATCCACACTCCCAGCCTGTCTCTCTCTTTCCCTAGTCGGGAGGGGCTCTGGGGAAGCTGGGCTCCAGGACACATTGGTGGTGTCATCTGCCCAGGGAAGTCTGCTTGGCATCATACTAGCATCTGGAACCTGGTGGCTGAAAAAAGAATTAACATACAAAGCCAAACAAATTATTGACTAATCATGAACCTAAAGGCTGGAATGTTTCATATGAAGAGTTGGGGGGGTCTCCATTTTTGTAGATAGTTAGTAAGCCTATTTTAGTTATATACCAAAGAGCCCATGACTATACTAGTTTCTTTCTTTCTTTTTTTTTTTTTTTTTTTACTGAGTCTGACATCTGCTATGCAGGTGGATCTGAGTTATTGTCTGGGGAGATGGTATCATGGCTGGAAAAAGGACCAGAAAGCTGGATCAGGGAAGAGAGTATCTCCCAAATATGGGAAAGGTGTATACATATTTTTTACTATAAACCCCATCTGTTTGATCTGATTTGGGACCCATATTCCACTGAGCTGCCTATGTTAAGTCAGGCTCTGCTGTCAGTTTGGAGTATTGATGTCATCTCCTTTAAAATGGTATTCATTGGTAGAGCCTAAATCAAAGAGCAGGTGTGTGGACTAAATGAATAATTGCATGTAATTTCTTTGGTGACATGCGTAGTAAATGCTATACAATAGATAGATGTGACACTGGGGATTTTTTTCTTGCGCATATGACCTTTTCTGTTAACCATTTTGAAGCATCAGGTGAGTAGTGCTTTTGCTAAAACAGGCTGATGATCCATGAATGTCTGAGGATGCATAAAGACTGAACCTTTCCCTAACATTCTCAAAATGTATGTGCCCCTGACAGAACAGCTTATGGCTCTGATTTCTTGTTATTTATTTCTTAACTAATATAACTTAGACCTTACTGAAGATGTGCTCATGAAAAATTACCCTTTTAATGGTGGAACATTTAATGAGAAACTGTATTATCTACTGCATAAGTGCCCTTCATACAAATTAGCTTGGCCCTGGGTCCTAATCTAAATTGGGCTCCCTACTTTCTCTAAGTGGCCTAATATTTTCTTATTAATCTCTGTCCTTGTTCACCTGATCTGGCTCTGCCTTTTCTTATGAAGTTTGCTCCTCAGTGTAGTTCTGAACCCTAACAAATATTTCTTAAAGCTGCCTTTCTTTCTGACTCATGAACATTTTGTGAACATAATGGACACAACTGCTTTTACTTTTGAACTATCTCTCCAATAAAAGTTTAACATTGTCAGTTTGTAAAGCATCAAAAAAATTGAGTCCTGTCTTTTTTACAAGATAAACATGAGGGGGTTGCATGGAAGTTCAGTGAGTTAATGAAGTGCAAGCACCAGCATAAGGATCCCAGTTCAATCCCCCAGCTCCCCACCTGCCAGAGGGGTCATCTCACAATCGGTGAAGCAGGTCTGCAGGTGTCTTTCTCTCCTCCTCTCTATCACCCCTCCTCTCTCGATTCTCTCTGTCCTATCCAACAACAACAAAATCAATGGTAACAATAATGACAACAACAAGGACAACAAAATGGGAAAATAATGGCCTCTAGGAGCAGTGGATTCATAGTTCAGGCACTGAGCCCCAGCAATAACCCTAGAGGCAAAAAAAAAAAAAAGATAAACATGAGGCTTTGTAAGTAATATAGGAGGAGGGCATGCAGTTAATCATTGTGATTAATAAATCAGACTTGGAAATATAAAACACAAACCCAAGCTTTGGAATCAGACAGGCCTGGGATTAGACCCTACATTATGAATTTGAAGTTACTAGACCTCTCACATCTGCATGTTAGATCCTCATTGACAGAACCAGAATAGTATTGGGTGTCATACAAGCCATAGCATATTTTTACTTTTCTTTTTTTAAATGTTTTTTAATTATCTTTATTTATTTATTGAACAGAGACAGCCAGAAATCAAGTTGGAAGGGAGTTAGTAGAGGGGGGAAAAGAGACAGAGAGATACCTGCAGCCCTGCTTTACTACTTGCAAAGCTTTCCCCCCTTGCAGGTAGGGAACAGGGTCTAGAACTCAGATCCTTGTACTTTGTCACATGTGTGCTCAGTCAGGTGCACTACTACCCAGCCCCATGCATACTTTTTCTGTGCAAAAAATATCTCATGATTTTTCTGACAATTCAACAGTAGCCACTTGTAGGATTATCTCTGAGGTCAAGCTATAGGTGAATATAGTATGCTTTGATACATGATATATGTTGCTTTAATTAAATTTAAAGAAGTTTTTGATAGTGGGGATGGTATTATTAGTACCTGGAGAGAGGCTGAGTGGTAGGTAGCATACCTGGTTGAGCACACACATTACCACATGCACAGAATGCAGGTTCAAGCCTCAGTTCCCCACCTGCAGGAGGGAAGCTTTATGAGCAGTGACACAGTGTTGCAGATATGTCTATTTCTCTCTCCCTCTCTGACTCCCCCAGCCCTCTCAATGTCTGTCTTCCTCTATCAAATCGAAGTGTGTGTGGGGGGGGAGGGGGAAACAGTGTCGTGTGTTGAAGGGACAGAAAGAAAAATTGTAATAAAGTAAGATAGTCTTCCTAAGAAATAAAGAGACCATGGGACCAGTTGCCTAGCTACTTCATAATATTGCAGAGGTGGCCTGTAGCACCATTAACCCTCTTGTTTAACTAGATGTCTCTGTAGGGCATAGTGTGGTAATATGTTCTCTATGCTCTAAGTTTTCCTCTGTCATCTGCCTTCATTGTACCCTGAAGAGTAATTTTTTTGCTATATTTTATTAGCAATTTAATATAGATTTTAAAAATTGTAAGATAATAAGGGTATAATTCCACATGGTTCCCACCATTAATGTTGTGTGTCCCCATCCCTTCCATTGGAAAGTGCAGTAGTTCTCCCAGTGTCACCAGTGGGAGTACAGAGCCCTCTGGTTTACCTCCCCTATCACTTACCCCTCTGGGAATATGAACCAAAATTCTTTCTGGGGTTTAATAAGTGGGAGTTCTGGCCTCTGTAATAGCTTCTCTGCTGTACATGGGTATTGGGCATGCCCCTAGCCTGTTTCTATCTTTCCCTGGTGAGTTAGGGAAGTCTAATTTTTAAAAAAATTGATTACAGTTTTTGATGAACAATTCTTGTAGTATATTTGATTTGTGGAATATCCAACACACTCTTAAATAAATTTGGATTTAGCAAGGGTGCGACAGGAAAATAAAACAAAACAAACAACAAAAGACAACAGTAGGATCTGAGGACCATAGGTTTAGGGGCTGGCGCTACAGATAGTTCACCATTTCTCCTCTGTGTATCACCCTCATCCTACAAAACATCTCCCCCTCCACACACAGAGACCCCTACACCTCTTTGACCTCAGTATTATGCCTCCTAGATGCAGCTTTTACTGGACTGATAACTGGAAATGAGAGTGTTTTGTAGACCCTATCACTGGGAGATGAGAAATTGTACCCATGTATCAAGAACTGTACCATGACCTACTAATTCCTCACTAAAAAGAATCTAACAACTATCATTTTCAGAAAATTTACTGTGTGAATACCTGCTTTTTTTTTTTTTTTTGTCTGACTTGACATTACAACTTTAGTAAGGTTGGTGTTTTATCTACTTAAATAGATAAGGAAATTAAATTTAAACAGGCAGCATAATTGACTTACAAGTGAGGGAGCCATGATTTAAAGTGAAGATGCCTGGTTCTAAAGCTTGCATTTTCTTATAATCTATCATAACATAATACCTTTGTTTACTTGAAGTAGGCACCAAAAAAATTGAGCATTTAGGGCACAGATTTTGTCTCACTCATCTGTGGCCAGTGAATAGTAGCACGTAGATCATCTGGCACAGAGAAGATGCTCAGTAAGGGAACAATGAAGAAGCAAAAGATATTCAAGTCTATGTCGTAACTAATAGAAAAATAGTAAACAGTGATTAGCTGTGGCTATTGGTGTTTACTGTATTGGGGCCTAGTGGTGGTACAACTGGTAAAGTGGTAAAGTGCGCAAGTTACCATGCACAAGGACCCCAGTTTAAGCCCCTCGTCCCCGCCCGCAAGTGGGAAGCTTCACAAGTGGTAGAGCAGGCTGGAGGTATCTTTTTTCTCCATCTCGTCTCATATCATCTCTGTCTCTCTCTCTCTCCCTCTCTCTCTGTCTCATTTTCACTACCTCAAGCATATCCTCAGATAAATCTCATCCTCATATTGTAAAATTCTTGCTATACACACAGGAGGAAATGGGCTAAGTTATGAATGACCTGGAGAGTGCCCTTAATTCGTTTTTTTAAAATAGTTATTTATTCCCTTTTGTTGCCCTTGTGTTTTATTATTGTTATTGATGTCATTGTTATTGGATATGGCAGAGAGAAATGGAGAGAGGAGGGGAAGACAGAGGGGGAGAGAAAGATAGACACCTGCAGACCTGCTTCACCGACTGTGAAGTGACTCCCCTGCAGGTGGGGAGCCCTGGCTCGAACCAGGAACCTTGCGCCTCCTGCGCTTAACCCACTGCACTACAGCCCAACTGCAGAGTGTCCTCAATTCTTTGACTGATCAGTGAGAGGAGGCATTATGGAAGAAGTATCAGAAATTGGAGCTAATGATAGTCAAAAGAAATGAGTCTCAGGAGAGCCGGGCAGTTATACACCCAGTTAAATGCACAGAGTACTAAGCACAAAGATCAGGGTTCAGCTCCCCACCCATGGGGGGGGGGTGAGTTCATAAGTGGCAAAGCAGGTTTGCAGGTGTCTACCTTTCTCTCTCCCTCTCTATTTACCCCTTCTCTCTCAATTTCTCTGAGTCCTATCCAATAAAAATTGGAAAAATGTCCGCTAGGAGCAGTGGATTGGTGCAGTGTTGGCACCAAGCCCCAGCAATAACCCTGGAGGGGAAAAAAAAAAAGAGTATCAGAATGATAGGAAATTCACTGGTTTAAGAAAAATACTCCAGTCTATGACTAACTTGAAGACATAAGAACTTTGTGTTTCTATAGATTCATCTTTCTTTTCTGACTATATTAAATTAGATAAGCCACTTGGATTGTATGTCTTTTATCTTCATCATCTGAAAAATGATTATCATCTTTCATTAGCCTAGCAATGGCACGCCTAGTAAAATACACATATTATCATGACCATGTGCAAGGACCCGGTTCAAGCCCCCAGTTCCCACCTGAAGGATGCCAGCTTCACTAACAGTGAAATTATGCTGTAGGTGCCTCTTTTTTCTTTCTCTCACTCTATCCCCTCCTTCCCTCTTGATTTCTGTCTCTATCTAATACATAAAATAAATAAAATTACTGTTTAAAAAACTGTTCCTGGGAGTCGGGCAGTAGCACAGTGGGTTAAGCGCACGTGGCGCAAAGCACAAGGACCAGTATAAGGATCCAGGTTCGAGCCCAGGCTCCCCACCTGCAGGGGAGTCACTTCACAAGCGGTGAGGAAGGTCTGCAGGTGTCTTTCTCTTCGCACTGTCTGTCTTCCCCTCCTCTCCATTTTTCTCAGTCCTATCTGACAATGGTGACATCAATAACAGCAATAATAACTACAAAAACAATAAAAAATTATTCTCAGGGCTCTTCTTTCTACTTCTCTTTAAATGTCTTCTTTGTTATTAGAGATTTAATGATGACTTACAAGATTAAGTGCTACACCACTCCAGTCACCAGAGTTATAGCCTCTTTATAATAACTTTCCTCTCCTTATTTTATATAGATGTTTGAAATTCTAGCTTATGAAACCTAGGAAAATATTATGTTGGGGCCAGGTGGTGGCCCACTCGGGTGAGTGCACATGTTACAGTGCTCAAAGAGCCGGGTTCAAGGCCATAGTCCCTACTTGTAGGGGAAAAGCTTCACTAATGATAAAATGGTGCTTTATTTACTAATTTCATAATTTGTACTTGTTACTAGTAGTTTGTTACAAGATTGTAAGACACATATACAAGCTATTGTCTTTTACTGTAAACTGTAAACCGTCCATCTCCCAATAAAGAAGTTTAAAAAGATCAAGATTGTAAGATTACAATGTATAGTTCCACACCATACTCACCACAAAAATTCTGTTTCCCCACCCTCCAACCTCACAAGATATCCACCAGAGTTCTTACAAATCATACAGTTTGCTTTTTTTTTTTTTTAAGGTGTTTCTCTTTCTCCCCTTGCCCTCTCATTTTCTTTCTGTTCTTATCAAATGAACAAATTAAGTTAATTAAAATGTTATACTAATAATTATTGAGAAAGGCTTCTGTAAGACCTGGGAGAACTATACCAAGGAGCTTGGAAGCTTCTTTCTTTATACACGAGTTAGCAGAAAGGATTTTATGTAAAGTCATTTTTGATAATGGTTCTTAGGTCATTACTTGATACAAAGCAGTTTCTCTGGAGTCTCACTATAAAACTGTCCCTGGAATTGGGTTTAAGGAGGGACTGGGACCTAGGCCAAAATCACATTAAATGCTGAAAATACTAAAGAAGTTCAATGCTAATATTCTTGTTTTCTTTTCATTTTTATTTATAAAGTGGAAACAATGATAAGACCATAGGGTAAGAGGGGTACAATCCCCATCACCAGAACTCCTATCCCATCCCCTCCCCTGATAGCTTTCCTATTCTTTAACCCTCTGGAGTATGGACCCAGGGTCATTATGGGGTGCAGAAGGTGGAAGGTCTGGCTTCTATAATTGCTTCCCCACTGAACATGGGCGTTGGCAGGTCTGTCCATGCTCCCAGCCTGTCTCTCTCTTTCCCTTGTGGGCCAGGGCTCTGGGTAAGAAGGGCTCCAGGACATGTTGGTGGGGTACTCTGCACAGAGAAGTCAGGTTGGCATGATGGTAGCATCTGGAACCTGGTGGCTAAAAAAGAGTTAAGATATAAAGCCTAGGTGCCAGGTGGTGGCACACGTGGTTGAGCATGTATTACAATGCACAAAAAAGACTTGGGTTCGAGCCCCCGGTCCCCATCTGCAGGGGGAAAGCTTTACAAGTGGTGAAGCAGGGTTGCAGGTGTCTCTCTGTCTCTCTCCCTTCCTGTCACCCCCCTCTTGATTTCTGGCTGTCTCTTTCCAATAAATAAAGAAAGTAAATAAGAAATTTAAATAAAAAGATATAAAGCCAAAAAAATTGTTGACTCCTCATGAACCTAAAGTCTGGAATATTGCAGATGAAGATTTGGGGCCTCTGTTTTGGAAAAAGCTCCTAGGTCTATTGTAGGTATATTCCAAAGGGGCCCATGACCCTACTCATTTTTGCTTGCTAATATTCTTCTAACAAGAACGTTAGACAAGGACTTTCAGTGGGTGGTTATCATTTGTTGAATCCCTTTCAGGTATGAAATGCGGCATTAGTTGATTTACATATACATTTGCTTGTTTTAATGTCCTATCAGAACTGGTTATTTTAATTTTTTTTTTCTGACATGAGAAAGCAGAGGATCAAAAAATACAAGAAATTAATCTCAGGATGTGAATAGCCAGAATCCACATCCAGGAGTGTAATAATTTATTTGTACCTAGCCCAATGAATTAACTTTCCTGAAATGTACAGATGCCAGAAGTTGTGGGCATAAAAAGCCCACCCACAGTGCCTGAAAACTGAAGTATCTCAAGCCTGTTTTTCTGTTTCTTCTTTTAGGCCAGGATCGCAGTGAAGCCACTTTGATAAAGAGGTTTAAAGGAGAAGGGGTCCGGTACAAGGCCAAACTGATCGGGATTGATGAGGTCTCTGCAGCTCGGGGAGACAAGTTATGTCAGGATTCCATGATGAAACTCAAGGTGCTGTACACAGATTTCACTTTAAATACCACAGGCTTGATATGACTGAGAAAAAGGCATGTGATGGCAATTACAGTACAAAAGCTTTATTTATTAGTGTGTTGGTAAATTAGCTCACTGATGATTTGCTGCATTTATTCATTGTCAAAAGATTCTAAACATTAATCAAATATTTATTGGACACCTAGTATGTGGAGGTATTGTGCTAGACTTTGTTTTATCATTTTTGGTAATGTGAATGCTTACTAACTAGGTGCACCACTGCCTGGTCCTTTGCTTTAACATTTCTGAATACAATATATTACTCAATTCCATATATATATATTTTTTTTTATTTATAAAATGGAAATATTGACAAGACCATAGGATAAGAGGGGTACAATTCCACACAATTCCCACCACAGGAATTCCGTATCTCATCCTCTCCCTTGAAAGCTTTCCTATTCTTTATCCCTCATGGAGCATGGACCCAGGGTCATTATGGGATGCAGAAGGTGGAAGGTCTGGCTTCTGTGATTGCTTCCCCGCTGAACATGGGCCTTGGCAAGTCCATACTCCCAGCCTGCCTCTCTCTTTCCTTACTGGGGTAGGGCTCCAGCGGGGAGATGGGGCTCCAGGACACATCGGTGGGGTCCTCTGCCCAGGAAAGTCCAGTTGGCATCATGGTAGCGTCTGGAACCTGGTGGCTGAAAACAAGTTAAGATATAAAGCAGAACAAATATTACTCAATTCTATATTCACTGTGCAATGCCTGTAAGAGTATGAAACTAAAAAAGTTATGTAGTTTCCAAGATACCATGAATTTTACCACTTTGTTTTAATAAGCTGTACATATTTCATTCTGTAGTAAATAGAAAAGATGTTACATTAAGATTAAAAGCTTATTTTACTTACATTTGCCCCACAGTTTGCAATGAATGAATTTTTTTTCTTCCAGGAATGTAATCTGTCTTTATGTATATGCTATTCCAGTGCTCTTGGTGGACTTTATTTATTTATTTATGTTCAGATAGAAAGTGAGAATTAAAGAGGAGGAATGAGAGCCAAAAAAAAATACCATAATGTTTTTCTACCATTCATAAAATGTTTTCTTTGTAGGGTGCTCCTTGTGGTAGCCAGGGTCTCAAACCAGGGCCTCATAAATACATAAAGAATGTATCCTATTTCATGATCTACCTCCTGACCTGCTGAAATACAAGTTTTTTTTTTAAAGTTATATGTAATTAAATACTGGGTAAAGAAGAAATCACAAGGAGAATTTTAATTTTAAAGTCTTTGGAAAAGTGTTGAGATCAAGATAGAGCCTACATTGCAATAGGAAGGACCCAGGTTTGATCCAGACCCCTGCTGCACTAGAGGAAGCTTTGCTGTAGTGGTATCTGGCCCTTCTCTCTCCCTCTAATCGTATGTATCTCTCTCTCTCTCTCTCTCTCTCTCTCTCTGGAAAAGTTGTTCCAGAGTATTGAAGGCAACAAAAGAAACTTTTATTGATAAATCTAAGGGAAGAAGGAAGGTAGGAAGGAAGGAAGGAAGGAAGGAAGGAAGGAAGGAAGGAAGGAAGGAAGGAAGGAAGGATGAATATGAGCGAGCCTAAAGGATAAATTGGAAAATTGCTAAATGGGCCGGTCAGTAGTGCTGTGTGTTAAGTGCACACGGTGTAAAACTCAAGGACTGGCTTAAGGATCCCGGTTCCAGCCTCTGACTCCCCACCTGCAAGAGAATCACTTCACAAGTGATGAAGCAGGTCTTCAGGTGTCTTTCTCTCCTCCTCTCTATATTCCCCTCCTCTCAATTTCTCTCTGTCCTATACAACAACAACAGTAATAACAAGGGCAATAAAATGGAGAAAATGACCTCCAGGAGCAGTGGATTTATAGCGCAGGTGCTGAGCCCTAGCAGTAAGCCTGGTGACAAAAGAACAGGGAGAAGAAAAAAAACTTAACAAACAAAACTCATAAAATGATCTTTAACATATATGAAGAAGAGTATTGTTTGTCCCCATATGGCCTCCATATAGTCTGATTCCTTTTGTTAAAAAATTAATGTAGGGCCATCAAAATAACTCATCTGGATAGCTGTGTCTGTTTTGCCATGCAGACAGTCTGGGTTCAAGCATCCCACACTCCACCTCCCATAACTTAGAGGAAGCCTCAATGCTATCCTTTTCTCCTCTTTCTCTCTCTATGTGTATGTCTTTTTCTATAGTTGGCCTAGAGCAGCAAAAGTCTGGCAAGATATCCCCAAATTAATATAAAACATTGAGAATACAAATGACTTAGAAATAACTCTGTCAGATATCTTAGGCATTAACGACACTAACTCAATTGTTGTCCTGATTATACAACCCCAAAAACGTTGTAAAATGTTTTGAAAGTACAAAAAGTATAAGTAGGAAAACTGAAACCACCCACAGGTATATCACACAAATAGACTAAGTGTCAGTCTTTATGTGTTTGATTTATAATTTGTTGTTCCTCTTTATTATTAATTTGATGTATATACCTATGTTTAATGTAATTGTGATTGCTGTTCCTTGTGTTTCAAAGAGATTTATTAATTTATTTATTTATGTATGTATGCATTTATTCTGGTCGGGGAGGTTGAGTAGGACCAGAATATCTGGGGAATCAAAACTATACCTGATGATTGAGAGCCCAAGATTTTAACTCTTTCTAGTTTTATTTTCTCACATTTCCTTCATATATGACAGCTGTGGTTTGTTTTTGTTTAAACTAAATTTTATTATATGTTTAACATAGATATTATATGCTATATCTGCCCATAGTAGGCCTATAAGAATCATTATTTAAAAAAAAAACTATTTCCAAAACTGCACCAATTTTCCTTTTGGTTTTCATATAAATACCTTATTTTAAAATTACATAATAATTATAATATAATTATAAATTCATATTAATATATTAAATGGTATAGTAGGAAATGTAGATAAAATACCAATATTATGACTTCAAAGATTGTCACAAATTATTTATATTATCACTATAAGTGGTAAAGTATTCTTTATTATAACATATGGTGTTAAAAGATTTTATGAGCAAAGCGCAGGGACTGGCGTAAGGATCCCGGTTTGAGCCCCCGGCTCCCCACCTGCAGGGGAGTCGCTTCACAGGCGGTGAAGCAGGTCTGCGGGTGTCTATCTTTCTCTCCCCTTCTTTGTCTTCCCCTCATCTCTCCATTTCTCTCTGTCCTATCCAGCAACGAATTGCGTCAACAAGGGCAATAATAATAGCTACAACGAAGCTACAACAAGGGCAACAAAAGGGGGGAAAAAAAAGATTTTATGGAAGACTCAAATTGAACCTTCTTTTGCCAAGGTCAAATCTGATTCATAAATATACTAAGCTACCCTGATTTCCCTGGGCAGATGACCTCACCAATGTGTCTTGGAACCCCACCTCTTCAGAGCCCTACCTCACTAGGGAAAGATAGAAACAGGCTGGGAGTAGGGATCGACCTACCAACATCCATGCCAGGTGGAGAAGCAATTATAGAAGCCAGACCTCCCACCTTCTGCACCCCATATAGAATGCTGGTCCGTATTCCCAAAGGGATAAGGAATAGAGAATGTAGGGGCTGGGTGGTGGCACACCTGGTTGAGTTCACATGGTATAGTGTGCAAGGACCCAGGTTGGAGCTCCCAGCTCCCCACCTGCAGGGGGAAACCTTTATGAGTGGTGAAGCAGTACTGCAGGTGTGCAGGTGTCTCTCTACCTCTCTTCCTCCCTATTCCTTCCATCTCAATTTTGGACTGTTTCTCTCCAATTAATAAATAAAGACCAAAAAAAAAAAAAAGCAGAAGAATAGGGAGTCTTCAAATAGAAGGGATGGGGATACAGAACTCTTGTGTTGGGAATTGTGTGGATTGTTCCCCTTCTGTCCTACAATGTTGTTGATCATTATTAAATCACTAATAGATAAAAAAGAGATTTAAAAGAATAGACTAAGAAGTCTCACAGAAACCATTCTAAATGCCCGCTATTTGACTGATAGATTGTAGTTTAATAGATATGGTGGGGCCAGGTGGTGGAGCACCTGGTTAAGTGCACATGTTACAATGCACAAGGATCTGGGGTTGAGCCCCCAGCCCCCATCTGCAGAGGGAAAGCTTTGCAGTTGGTGAAGTAGTGCTGCAGGCATCTCTCACTCTCTGTCTCCCCTTCTCTGTTCATTTCTGGATGTCTCTAAATAAATAAATAAATAAATATCAATTAAAAATAGACATGATGGAGATACTCTCATAATGAATATCCTTGAGAGAGCTAATGATTATAACCAGTTTTTGAGGGAGTCATAACACTGCCCTGCCCCAGAAGAGGACAAGGGACTCAAGCATGAAATCTACTCAGAATTCACCCTTTGGACCAGCAGGCAAATTGCACAAAACGCCTAGTAGAGACTGCGGTACACATGATCAGAGCCCCAAGTCCCCTAACCAGATAGAGCAATGTCTGCTTCCCCAAGGAGACCGTGTCCACTTGTATGAGGATAAAGGTCAGTATCATGACTCTTATTGAAGCTTCTTCTGAGAAGAAATGAGCAAACCAATGGAGATTTGCCTCTGACAAATATTAATCCGAAGGCATTAAGAAACTCTCCAGTCACTTGATTTTCCTCCAGAGCCACAAGTCTGCTGTGGAAGACAGAGAATCTGATGCATCTCTCCCCAGCATCCTGGTGGATAACTATTTACCAGGCATCTGTCACAGATTGCAACATTGGCCAACTGCCCTCATGGAAACACCAAGGGCTAAATGGACATGAGGCCAGAGTCATCATCTGTTCCCTAAGGCTGACTGGACCAGAGCTGACATGACTGTTGACCTTGAATATGTTTGTTCATGTGTTATGTGTGTCCCTGCATATGCTACCTGCAGTGAAATGCTCCATCTGTCACCTCTCATCACTGGTCTTCTCCAAAGCCCTGTGTTTTGTCCTACTGGAGCACACTCCTGCCAGATAAGCTAAGCTTGCTGAGGAGTTCTAAGTTCCCAGACAATTGTGTTTCATTATTTGCAAGTTTCTCAGAAGAATGTTGACATTTCAGTTCCCAGTAGTTTTTCTTTAGGAAACATAGACACATAAATAGCCAGTCCTCCATTGGGGTACCTGCCTAGGATAAGCCAAAGACAAAAAAGTGCAAAATGCCTCTTAACCTTGCAAAAAGACTCCCTTATTTATGGTAGGCTGTATGAGAAGTAGGAAAAATAAGTGTGGGGGGGAGGTATTTCCTTTTGCTGTATTCTGTCTCTGAAAATGGTGCATGTACCTTCTCTGGATAATTTCCTTAGATTGTAATGCCTTGAGGGAGGATTCATATTTTTGTGGGTACAGATGACCAAATACCTGTCTATCAGCCAACACCATCATCTTTACATTTTAATATAGAGTCAACAAAATGCTTGAACATGCTTTATTTCACCTGACCACCACTTAAAGTACATACTACCCTCCCTAGTTTGTAAATATTTCTGGTGTTTATCAAAATTAATAGATTTGCCCCCAGAACATTCATTGATTATAAGTAAGTCCAAAATTCACACCAAGACTTCTAGGTCCCAAATATTGGATAAGAATAGTTTTCTTTAACAATATTCTCTTTTGTGTCTGCATATAGTTGATTTTGGTCTCTAATGAGATGTTTAGTGTCTACATGTCAACTACAATCCAGTAGCCATAAACCTTTGATTTTTCTAGAACAGTTAGCTTTCAGATACCCTGAGCTAATTGATAGTGGCTGAAACTAGGAGATAGGATGAGATCTAAAGACAGTGCCTTGGCATCTAAATACTGAGTCCTAAATATGTCAGCCTGGGGCCAGGCAGTAGCACAGCAGATTAACACATGGCACAAAGGACAAGGATCCCAGTTTGAGCACCCAGCTCTCCACCTGCAGGAACCAAACACACCCATCCAAAAAAAATTTGTGTATACTTATGTTCATAGTAACACAATTTATAATAGTGAAAATCTGAAAGCAATCCAGGTGTCCAACAACAGATGAGTGGTTAAGCAAGTTGTGGTATATATATACACAATGGAATAGTACTCAGCTATTAAAAATGGTGATTTCACCTTCTTCACCACATCTTGAATGGAGCTTGAAGGAATCGTGTTAAGTGATATAAGTTAGAAAGAGAAGATGAATATGGGATGTTCTGACTCATAGTTAGAAGTTGAAAAACAAGACCAGAAGGGAAAACGCTAAGCAGAACTTGGACTGGACTGGGTGTATTGCACCAAAGTAAAAGACTGAGGCTTTTACTTTGGGCAGTGCTCAGATCCTGGAACATGATGGCAGAGGAGGACCTAGAGGGGGTTGAATTGTTATGTGGAAAACTAGGAAATGTTATGCATGTACAAACTATTGTATTGTACTGTGAACTATAAACCATTAATCCCCCAATAAATAATTTTAAAAATTCTCCCATCTAGATGCATGCAGCATATGTGTGGCTGGTATGTGTGTCAATCATGTGACAGAGTGCCTGGCACATGACAGGTTTAATAATATCAGTATTAGTGCTAGAAATAATGACAACTCTTATTTCCAACCTCTCCCTCCCTGCTGCACACGGTACACAGTACAATGTTTTCATTATCTGTTTAAGTCTCCCAATACTCTTAGGATACAGGAAATACAGTTATTCTCACTTTTAAGTTCCCTTTCAGAGTTCAGACTATTAGTGGAGAATCTGTAATATTTTGTGTAGTCTTTAAAAAAATGTCTTTAGTTAGTGCATCTCAAATAAGCCCCTGGAGAAGGTTGCAATAGAAGCAGTTCTAACATTGGAATCCCAAAAGTAACTGTTTTAGCTCCCTCTATGTCTTGCTTGTTCTCTGAGGTTTGGGAAGGTCACTTGACCTTATGTTTCTTCAACTGTAAAAATTAGGGAGATATTCCTTAGGTTCCAAGACTATAGTTTGAGCTAAGTTACATGACATGAAAAATAACTTCTAGGATATCCTAAGGATTTGATAGACATCTCAGCCTAGAATACCAGTTCATATCTAGACACCAGAGGCTACAGCTACAATCTAGGCACCACGTTATACCAGAGCTGAGTGGTTCTCTGATGCTTGTGCGCCCCCCCCCCATTGTCTCCATCCTCTCAATACAAATAAGTGAATCCTTTTTGAAAAAATATATTTAGTAGGCACCTAAAATGTTTGAATTCTTGAATCCCAGGTTTCTGTTAATGACTTCCTAGAAGGTTGCTAATTTTAGGCAGAGAGCCACACAAGGCACCTACTTCTGGGTCTCCTGACTCTCCAACCAGAGCCATCTGCAGGCCTTCCATTAGTTGGACATAATGACACTGAATAATCTGAAGGAGGAGGGACGAGAGCCCGAGGCTTACTGTCAGGTGGCAAGTCTGGCTAGACTTAGTAGTGTAATTTTTCAGAGCCTGACCTAGGGTCCTGTCTCACAGGAGAAACATGTTTGATAACATGTTTAATTTCCCCAAAGATAGCACCAAGCAGATAGTCCTTCATTTTTTTCACTACTTCATATATTATACATAGCCATATTCTACAAACCAATGCTTTTAGAACTGATTGGAACCAGAAAGCAAAGGGTGGTGTTATGTCATCATTACCGCAGGTGCTAGATTACAAAAAAAAAGCCACATCCAATCCCAGTGTTCCTTAAAATCGTCCCTCATAGAATTCATGGCAAATAAAAAAGCAAGTCGCACATTGAGGAATCTAGGAATTTTGGATGGGAGAAGACTAAGTTAAAGAGAGAGGACTTGAAGTCTGGTGGAGGCACACCTGGTTGAGTGCACATATCAGAGTGTGCAAGGACCCAGGTTCAAGCCCTCGATCCCCACCTGCAGGGGACTAGCTTCACAAGTGGTGAAGCAGGGCTGCAGATGTCTCTCTGTCTCTCTCCCTCTCTATCTTCCCCTTCCCTCTAAATTTCTGGCTGTGTCTATCCAATAAATAAAGATAATAAAAATAAATAAATAATGAATTTGAAAAAGAAAGAGAAAGAGGACTTAGCTTTGGGGATGAGTCACAGTCTTAAGATCATATGTTGGTAAGCAGCAGTGCTGAGGGCTGATAGAAGAATGCTGAGTAAAGTTACATGAGAGTTGCTGAAAGAAGAGCAAGAAGACACAAAGTAGAACAATAATAATTACCCTCTGCATGGAGAATCTAGTTGAGATGATTTATAATTTTGGCATTATTTCATAACCAACTTTCTATTCCATCTAGGACATATACCTATCTTTCCAGACACCATTTTTCTCACCTATCAGGTGATAACTTCAGAGGACTTAGCTTTAAGGTTTTCTTTAACTCTAACATCCAGCTCTTTTTTTTTTTTCTTTCTTTCTTTCTTTCTTTCTTTCTTTCTTTCTTTCTTTCTTTCTTTCTTTCTTTCTTTCTTTCTTTCTTTTTTGCCTCCAGGGATATCACCTGGGTTTGGTGCCTGCACTATGAATCCACTGTCCAGGAGGCCATTTATTTCCCTATTTTTGTTGTTCTTGTTGCTGTTATTATTGTTGTTGTTGGATAGGACAGAGAAATCAAGAGAGGAGGGGAAGACAGAGAGGGGGAGAGAAAGATAGACACCTACAGGCCTGCTTCACTGTTTGTGGAGTGACCCCCGTGCAGGTGGGGAGCTAGGGGCTCAAAACAGGATTGTTACCCCAGTCCTTGTGCTTAGAGCTATGTGCGCTTAACCTCACTGCACTACCACCAGGCCCCCGATATCCAGTTCATTTGCGAATGTGTAAGAGACTCTTCAGAATGAATGGGTGATTTGTGGTGGGATGAATTTCCTATTCGGTACCAAAACTGGAACTTGATTATAGACTTTAATGGATAATCATTCATTTCTTAGAAGACATTACTTTTCTAGCATCCTACCAATGTACCAGATACTGTGTTACTAATTTAGAGAGTAATTTTCTCAAGTATTAGAGGAGGATATTTATATGTGATGGAACAGTATCAAGAAGTTAACCAATTTGTCCAAGATCTCAGAGATACAGATATATAGTCTACATACTTGGATTGTATAGGATATTCCAGATATGTAAAAGGATGAGTCAACAGCTAATTAAGAATGCCTTTTATGGGGGCGGAGCCAAGATAACAACTTAGAGGCAGCTGCTGGCTTGAGCTCCGACAACACTGGCTGAATAGGTAGGAACAGAAGGAAAGTGGAAAAAGGGGTCCTAAGTATGACACCAAGGAGGTGACTATACCTCAATCTTGGGTTAGAAGACAGAGGAAAAAGAAAGGAAATCTTATGATATTTCTTAAAGTGCACCCTTCCTCCCACCTCAAAAACCAGACCCCAGGGGCTGGAGAGCTGCTACCAGCAGGCTCCCTGCTGCTCAGCTTTTTTCTTTACCAAGATTCCTGGCTCAACAGGGGTGTCATTCCAATTCTTTTCCTATTTGATTTCCTTCTCTCTCTCTCTCTGTCTCTCTCTCTTTTTTTTTTTTCTAAGTGGAAGGAGCTCTAGTTGAGTAACAAAATATCTAACCTATCAGAGCCTCACCCCTGCCTGGGAAAGACTACCTGGAATTTTTGTTTGTTTGTTTGTTTTTTGCAATTGGTGGTTTTGCTCAGGCTGCCTGAGCTAATCCTGAGCCCGCCAAGCTACAGACTGACTGTTAGGGTTTTGTAATCTATTTTATTTTATTTTATTATTACTATTATATATACACATTATCCTTCTCCCCCCTCCTTCTTCAGACCAAAATTAACTGTTATTATTTTTTTCCACTGTTAGGTGACTGGCTGTCCTGTCTATTGTGAGAAGAACTTGTCTAATTCTACCTCTTCCATCCACTCTCCCCTTTTTTCCTCCTCCTAGCTAATTTAAAAAAAAAAAACTTTCCTTTCACTGCTCTTTTTTTTTTTCTTCTTGTTCTTATCTTCTTCCCTCCTCCTTCTTTTGCTTTCTGAATTCATTGATACTCGCTTATGAATTATTTTGGGGAAGAAATCTGACTCAGAGTGGACTCTCTGTGTGTATCTCTTTTCTCTACTTCCCTTTCTCCTCTTGCTACCCCTAGAATTTACAGTGGACAATAGATCTGCATAATTGTCTATTCTTGCTTTCCTTTTTTCCTTTCTCTTTCTCATTCATTTAGATTTGGTTGCTATTTTTTCTTGGACCTGAGGTGTTGTTTGGCTAACTGGTATTGGTTAAACTGCATCAATCCTTGCTTCAGTTACTATTGTTGTAATTTCTGAGGTTGGTGACTACATTTGTCATAACGGTGCTTAGCATAGCATGGCTTGTACTCAAAACACAACAGCTGAAGAGCAACAGAACAGAAAAATAAAAAACACATCAATAAAAAAAATGGTTAGATCAAGACCAAATAAAACTGCAACCATAATGAATCAAGACAGGATCCCAGAAGAAACTCCAAATCAGTCAGAAGTAACCATAGATAAGAAAAGTATACAAGCAATAATAAACTTAATAATCACAGAACTGAAGACAACTATGGAGGAAAGGGCTATCAGAATTAGGGAAACAACAGATGAGACCCTCAAGGAAAGTACTATCTACCTCGAGGTAATCAGAGAACAGAAAGCTGAAATAGCTGAACTAAAAGGTCAATTAGCAGAACAAGCTAATACTATAACTGAACTGAAGAAAGAAGCTGAGGGAAGGAAAAGCAGGCTAGCAGAAGCAGAAAACAGAATTAGCCATGTTGGTATGTGATGCTGAGGAGTTATTCTGATGCAGTCTCTGCCCCCAGGTTTTACCACGCCCCACGAAATCCTAGCAGTGCTCCCTTCAACCAATCCTGCCCCCACACGTCACCCCTGGTTGTTGCCCAATAAAAGCTCTCTCACCCCCTCCCCCACGCTCTCTGGGCTCTCTCAGCACTCTCTCTCTCTCTCTCTCTCTTGCCCTGTGGTGAGGTAGTGGGGACAGCCATTGTCGGCTGACTCCACGTGGCCTGAGCCACCCCCCCATCCAATAATAAAGATTTGTGTACCCCACTTGCTCCGGACCTCCTCTCTCTCTCTTCTCTGCAGCACAGACTGACAGGTATGCTTCTAATTCTGCTTCTAAAACCCCTTCTGTTTCATTGGTTTAATTCTTCCTGCTTAACACTGTATTCTATTTATATAACCACTGTTAACTAAGCACCACCCTGCCTGCAGGGCATTAGTTTAATCCCCATTGGTTCATGATGTCTTTTTGCTCTGCCCCCTCTCGTAGTCACCCTGATTTTTACCAGTCTCTTTTCGCCCCACCCTCTCTACATCACATCCTGTTTCCACCCTACTTGGTGAGTATATATATAAGGACAGGATTGTGATTTTAGGTAGTTTATATAGCTTAGATTGGGCTGTGTTTCACATGAATAAAGAGATACTGCTGCCCAGCTCAGCCATGAGTCCCTGGTCATCTGTCTCCCGCCCGCAAAGCTAGACCGGCATAGCCAGACAGAGGATGAGCTAGAGAAAACTAAGAAAGAGGTAAAACTGTCCAAAAAGAGATTAAGAGACACTGAAAACAACAACAGAGACATATGGGATGATCTCAAAAGAAGTAACATTCGTATCATTGGCTTACCAGAGGAAGAAAGAGAGGAAGGGGAAGTAAACATTCTAGAGGAAATAATAAAACTTCCCAGACCTAAACAACAGAAAAGACATTAAGATCCAAGAGGCCCAGAGAGTCCCAAACAGAATCAGCCCAGACCTGAAGACACCAAGACACATCATAGTTACAATGAAAAGAAGTAAGGATAAAGAAAGGATCCTACAGGCTACAAGAGAAATACAAAAAGTCACATACAGGGGAAAACCCATAAGATTATCAGCAGACTTCACTCAAACTCTAAAAGAATGCCCTTTATTACAATAAAATATCTAGGAATAAACTTGCAAACAAACTGAAAGACTTGTATGCTGAAAATTATGAGTTCAAGGAAGTAGAAAAAGATATAACACAGTAAAAAAGAATATACCATGTTCATTGATTGGAAGAATTTTTTAAGTTATTTTTATTATTATCTTTATTGGATAGAGACAGCCAGAAATCAAGAGGGAAGGAGGTGATAGAGAGGGAGAGAGACAGAAACACCTGCAACCCTGCCTCACCACTCACAAAGCTTTTCCCCTGCAGGTGGGGGGTGGTTTGAACCTGGGTCCTTGCGCATTTTAATATATGCACTCAACCAGGTGTGCCATCTCTTGGTTCCTGATAGAAAGAATTAATATAATCAAAATGACTATTCTGTCCAGATCCATATTCAAATCCCCATCAAGGTCCCATCAATTTTTTTAAGGGAATAAAACAAAAGCTACAAAAGTTTATTTGGAACCAGGAAATACCCATAATCACCAAAATAATCTTGAGAAAAAAGAGCAGAACTGAAGGCATCACACTCACAGATCTCAAACATTCTATAGGACCATCTTAATAAAAAATGCTTGATACTGGAACAAAAATAAACACACTGACCAGAGTAATAGATTTGAGAGTCCAGAAATTAGCCCACACCACCTTTGGACATCTGATTTTTGAGAACTATTAAATGGAGTAAGGAGAGGCTTTCCATTAAATGATGTTGAGAAAATTGGGTTGAAAAGTGCAGAAAAATTAAACTGAACCACTACTTTTTACCACAAAACTCCAAATGGATCAAGGACTTGGATGTTAGACCAGAAACTGTCAAGTACTTAGAGAAAAATATTGGCGGAATTCTTTTTCATCTACGTTTTATAGGCATCTTCAATGGCTCAAGTTCTTTCGCAAGGAAGACAAAAACAAACAAGCATTAAAACCAACGGGATTACACGAAATTGTAAGACTTCCGCACAGCAAACAAAACCAGAACCCAAACAAGGAGACTCTTTACAGAATGAAAGATCTTTACATGCCATATAAGCCTCATATCCCTACCTGTAGGAGGGAAGGTTCATGAGAGCTGAAACAGGGCTACAAGTGTCTTTCTTTCTCTACCCCCCAATTTCTCTCCGTTCTAGCAAAATAAAAGAAAGAAAAAAATTACCTCCAGAAGCAGAGGAATCATGGAGGCACCAATCCACAGTTATAACCCAGTGGCAATAACAAAATTGCTTAGAAAGAAAGGAAGAAATAAATAAATAAATAAATAAATAAATAAATAAATAAATAAATAAATAAATGTGTTGGAGCCATTCAAAATAGCTCACATAGATAGTATACTGCTTTGCCACATGTACAACCCAGGTTCAAGCCTAGTAAACCCCACACAATGCACTGAAGGTAACTTCAGTGCTATATTCTCTCTCTCTCTCCCTCCCTTACCCCTCCCCCTCACTCCTCCTCCCCCTCCCCCTCTCCCTCTCTTTGTGTGTGTATCTCTGTCTTTATGTGAAAATAAAATATCTCTATGAGTAATAGCATGCATTTGGAAGGGAGGAGAAGGAGAAACACTCTGAATAATTACTACCTTCCTTGGACTATTTTGGGCACCTGTGACAGAACAGGATGTTAGGCTAGCCTTTTGTGAAATTTGCCTTCTGACATGTGTGTTTATGTATGTATACATGTATATATGTATGTGTATATTTATAAATGTATACACATATGTCAAAGATACATGTATATATCTTGATTTACTAAGTGTTTAGTAAATGGAGAAACAGTTACATTGACAAATCAATATATTCCATTAGAGGTATATTCCTCTAAAGCACAGAAGTGATAGGGAAAAGGTTAGTGGAAATTACAAAATATCTTGGAAAAAATTGCTAACTGTACACATAAAACTATTATCATATTTTCTCAAATGAAATTGAGATATGCAGTCTGGCAGTGGTTTTCTTTGTAATCTCTAAAATTGATTCATATGAGAACCTTTTTTTCAGAATATAAAAGTAGAGTCATCTCAGGAAAGTATTCAGTAGCACTGCTTTATTTAATAAAATCAAAGCCTATCAGTACAAAATTTAGAAAATCCATTATATTTATCTTGAGATCTCTAGCTATGAATCATATAACTAGTCACAAAGTAGGCATTGTATAATTTATGATTTCCTCAAATGAATCAATTCTTAGTTATCTAGTTATACAGTGCTAGAGAAACAAAGACAAATGCTACCCTGCAACATCTAGAAGATGCAAGCACACTGAGTAAGGAAATATGGGACACGCACAGGAAAAGGAGTGTTCATGATTGGTGCCATCGGCTCATGGTATCTGACATGCCTTTGGGACCAGAGGGAATTTTCAAATGAGAACACTAAAGTAAAAACCATGTCTCTCTTTCAACAGGGCGTTGTTGCTGGCGCTCGTTCCAAAGGAGAACACAAACAGAAAATCTTTTTAACCATCTCCTTTGGAGGAATCAAAATCTTTGATGAGAAGACAGGGGTAAGTAAAAGAATCACATGTTATTGTGAAATTGAATTCATTGACATATGTGCCCTTAAAAGCCATTACTCTCTGGGCAGGAATATCAAACAAGCATAACAACATTTAAAGCGACTGAGAAACTTGATCAACTGTGATGGTCCATCAAAGGGGGCTGTCTCTGGCATGGCCACAATGTGACTGTACCATGTTTCCGATAGTGTAATTGTGATAAGAGTGTCACACAGAGCCAGTAGTCTAATGGGAGATTGATGAGCTTTGAAGAATGGTGTGTAATGTGACAGTTTAAGTTGAATTTCTTTGTGTTGGCAGCTTTAATGCATACATCCTAGAGGGAGGTACATGCAGGTCTTTTGAGTCAGTCAAAGCATCCAGACTCTTAAGTTTAACCTGTGGCACCTGGCAATTGCTGTACTCAAAAGGAATAAATGGAATTCTCATTCTTTACAACTACTACAAAAATCTGTTGCTACATGGCCAGGAAATGGAAGGGCTGGGATGTTTGCCGAAGCCATGAAAGATGTGGCTTGTGCTTTTATCAACTTCCCAGCAGCAATTAGCTCCTGGATTCATCCCCAGAGTTTGCCCGACATTGACACTGTATGGTCCCATTCATTGATTGTAAGAGAAAAACAGAAAAACATCCTGTGATCTCTTTTTTCAAGAGAGTTCGAGTTGAATGGGCCAGTTTCCCCTTTTATTCACTGAGTGCTTTATAACTTACACAACATCTCCACGTATATCATCATTGTCTGTCAGTCACAAGATCATTTATTTCAAGCAATTTATAAATAACATTCACCTAGTCATTTTCCAACCTTAATAATTTTTCATGGTTATTCCACTTTTGTTCTGACTCCTATTAGGATACTATATAGGGTTGTAAAATAATTATTCATAGTAAATATGTGTTTTCTTGAAGAATAATTACTCCTAAATAGCTAGTAGTTAAATAGATATTTGTAGTTCCATGTACGTAGTAACACCAGCCAGACTTGCCAAGTTTGAAGCAACTGAAGTGCACATCAGTGGATGAATGGAAAAACAAAATGTGACATGCATAGATGGTATTATTATTTAGCAATTGAGAGAAAGTTCTGACAACTGTAGGGTGAATTTTGAAGATATTTTGCAAAGTGAAATTAAGTCAGTTACAGAAAGACAAATTCTGTGGCTCTCAACTTCTTTGAAATGTCTGGGGGTACCAAGGTAGATATGGTGAGTTGTAGAAGCAGATTGACAGTGATTGGTTATTAGGGAAGGAAGTAGCTTTAAATGAGTCTAAAGTTTCAAAAGAAGAAAAACATCCAGGAAATAGTTGGTAGTAAAAATAGCACAGCACCGTGACTGTACTTAATTCCACAGAACTGGGCATGTAAAATTGAAAAAAAAAAAGGTATATTTGATTTTTTTTGTATTTAAAAAAATATTTATAAAATGGAAACACTGACAAGACCATAGGATAAGAAGGGTACAGTTCCCACCACCAGAACTTCTTATTCTTTAACCCTCTGGGAGTACGGGACCCAGGTCACTATGGAGTACAGAAGGTGGAAGGTGGAAGGCTTCTGTGCTTGCTTCGCAGCTGAACATGGGTGTTGACAGGTTGATCCATACTCCCAACGGTCTCTCTCTTTCCCTAGTGGGGCAGGGTCTGGGGAAGCAGAAGCAGGGCTCCAGGACACATTGGTGGGGCCCTCTGCTCAGGGAAGTCCGGTTGGCATGATGGTGGAACCTGGTGGCTGAAAAACATTTGATTTTTTTAACCACAATAAAAATGACTAGTAATAACAATGCATTTCTTGAGTACTATTATATATTAGATGCAGTAATCACTTTACCTATATTACCCTGTTTCATCCCATACCAGTTCTAGAAGCTGTAATAACTGGTGCCCTATCAAGTGTTTATTATGTGGCCAGATATTTTTTGGTAAGGATTTTAGGACTACTAGCTCATTCCCCACACACACAACCCTCTGGGACAGAGAATAGTATTTTCTCCATTTTGTATGTGAAGACATTAAGGATAATTCTCTATATTTCACATTTGAATGGCACCCTGTGGTAAATGTCCTTCACCTTTTATTTCACTAAGCATAATCACCTCCATTTCAGTCCACTTTTTTTTTCAAATGATACAACCTCATTTTCTTTTGACTGCAGAGTAGTATTCCATTGACTATATATCCAGTAACTTCCCTATCTAGACATGTGTGGATGGACATTTAAGTGTCTTCCATATTTTGGATATTATATGTATTATAGCTATGAACATAGGGGTGCATATCTTTTCAAAATAGTGTTTTCGTGTCTTCTGTGTATATACCTAAGAGTGGTATTGCTAGAGCATGTGTTTAAGAACTCTCCAAAATTTTCCATACAGGCTGTAACAGATTGTATTCCCATCAACAACTTATCAGTTTTTTTCCTTCACATCCTAATCAACATGTTTGATTTCCTAGTTGTTGTCATAGGCCAGTCATACAAGTGTGAGTTGGCATTTCATTGTAATCTTAATTGCATTTCCCTAATGATGAGTAAAGTGGAACATTTTTAAATATGTCCATGGGCCAGTTGATTATCTCACTTAGAATTTCTCCTCACTTAACAAAAGTATACTTTCTGAAATCATGATTCTCCTTTTCCTGGTATTACTATGGTTTGAAGTACCATACTCACTTTTGAGCAGCACATTATAAAACACATGTAGACATATCAGAGAATATCCTGGTAAGAGAGTTTGGGGAAGTTGGGGAATTGAAACTATGCTGAGTCAATACATCTCAATACAAATGTGAACTTTATGGGATCCTAAGTAACATCCAAAAATGAGAGAATTTGTGGTTTATAGAATTGTTAAGAAATTATTACTGAAAAGGGGCAGCTATGCATAAATGTGGACAGATAGTTGTAGAGATGATGGTGGGCCCATGTCTACAACTTTAGGGGAACTGCGGTGGATTGCATTGGGGAGACTGAAGATTCAGAATTGTGATGGTGGGAATGGTATGAATTCAAACCCCTATTGACACAGAATTATATAATACTAAAAATAAATAAATACATAAAATAGAAAAAAGAAATTATTATTGTTCTCTTTATATTCCCTGTGGGAGCCAAGTAATGTAAGTCAACCTTAACTGAGAGATACTTTTAAAGTTAATTTTATACTCCAATATGTCTTCATCTCTAATCTCATCCCAATTCTATGTCTGTTCCTTACCGTGATAAATGGCATTAGCAAAGGGACAGATGTGAGGCAGAATAGCAGATGCTTTGAAGAAATGGCAAGGTAGTTCACCTGAACAATATGCCCTCTCTGCTATGCATACCACTCAATTTCAAGCTCTGCCACCATTGTCTCTTGCTTTGTTCAGGAAAAAAGAAAGAAAGAGAGAAAGAAAGGAAGGAAGAAAGAGTGAAATGTTTAAAGTATTAAAGCCCTGGTCAATAAAGGAAGAGTAGGAAGAACAAGATAAGGAAGAGAGAATAGGGAAGAGGAAGAGGAGGAGGAGAAAGAGGAGGAGAAGGAAAGATAATTTCACTTGTCTGGGGCCTATGTGTTGTGGTTTGTTACTCTGTCATTTACCCCCCCTCCCCATGTGGCTGCATCTAGATAATTAAAATATGAGTTAGTTTATTTTCATTACATTTGTTTCAACTCTTTGAGGATAAACCAGCCTCAAAGAAATATACCACCAAGCCTTATAAAGTTAATTTTGGTTCTTTAGCAAAACACACACACACACACACACACACACACACACACACACACACACACAGAACAAGACAGTAAAGTCACTATTTTAGACAAATCAGTTGACTTTAAGGAAAAGAAAACATAACCCTAGTGAAAAATGAGGAAGGCAAAGTTCAATGTTTTCCTGTTGTATTCAGTCTCCTCCAGTGATGTTTGATTTGCATGAAGCCTTCTGCAACTTTAACTTCTTAATATACCTCAGTGAAACCCTGGGGAATTCTGGTGGAAGGAATTGAACATGTTTATACCTAAAGTAGAGATGACAGGAGACAAGGCACCGCATATTAATAGTTCAACTCTCCAAAGAGTTGTATACTACAAGAAATTGACTTGTTCTGAGTGACCTCAAGAAATGGAATTAAGACAAGGTGGTGGGAGTTTCTAAGGGATGGTTTTGGTTTTTCTGTAAGAATAAAAAAAAAAAATTTCTATCACTTAAAGCTACTCAACAGTTCTGGACCATGTTCTGTGCAAGTGAGTTTACTGTCACTGGAAATACTTAAGTAACAATCATTGGATGGGAAAATTGTAGAAAGCAGTCAAGTGAAGGATGAGATGTTGAACAAAGTCACATCCAAGTTGATTTTGGAAACCAATTTTAAGATTCTGCTTTTCCTTTAAAGTCATCCCTATTGGTGTGATTTATCTTCAGATAAATGGAGTTTTTTCAGAATGTACACTGAGAATGGGAACAGTTTACTGAACCTTTGTCATTGCCCAGCAGGAGACAAGCTGTATTGTGCTGGATAAGTGTCTAAGTGAATTATTTTCTTCCACATATCAAAGAAATGGAAAGTGTGATCTCTGTTATTTGGAGTGACAAACCTTAGTTGTTTATCTTGTCTGAAGTATTCCTGCTCAAGCTTGACTGCACTTTTTTTTTCAAACCAAGAAAAGAAACATTTGCAGAACGTGACAATAGCTAGAATTTTTAAATCTGAAAGCTGTCAAAAATGTTTTGATCCCAATTAAGGAGACCCTTTGCAGCAATTTACACCTTGTCTTAAATTTCAAAGAGCTCTTAATACCAAGCCTTCTGTAAGTTAAATTTGTTTTATTGTTTGCATGTTGCATGGACTAAATCAATACTGAAAACTGTTCATATGTTCAGTTACCTAAGCATTGTGAATATGTCAAAGGAATCAATGAGAATACTGAAAATGTCACATAGAAACTTATTGTTACTATTAATAAAAATGGAAGCAGTAGCATGTGAGGAGTAGAAATGGTTTTTATATCAGTATGTTACTAGATCCTCAAATTAGACTAGTGAATATCAGGGCAAACGTGAGGTTCTCTTCACTGTGTAGATAAAGAACCTGAGAGCATCCCTGACTTGACTGTGTAGTCAGAATAAACCTTATAACAAGTCCTGTGTCTCTTTTTTCTGCTTCCAGGTTTATCGCTGGGGCTCAGTGCTGGCACTATGAATCCACTGCTCCTGGTGGCCATTTTTTCCATTTTATTGGATAGGACAGAGAGAAATTGAGAGAGGAGCGGGAGGTAGAGAGGGAGAGAGAAAGATAGACATCTGCAGACCTACTTCACTGCAGACCCACTTTCCCAAAGACAGCATGTTTTAGATGTGCTTTCACATAATGGTAAGGAAGCACTTTGAAGTCGCCTCTGTAGGTGGGGAGCTGGGGGTTCGAATCTGGATCCTTGCACACGTCAGTGCACTTAGTATTAATACTATGTGCTTGACTGAGTGCACCATCGCCTGGCCCCACAAGTCCTGTGTCTTTACAGTAAACTCCAGTGATGTATTTGTCTCTCATAGTTTAATTCCATAGAACTATGATAATTTTGTATCATAGGATTCATAAATATTATAGGGCCCTAAATATGAGTCTCATAGCCAAGGCAGTAGTCTGTGACTACAATCACATGCTAATTTTGTCTGTTCCTAGTTTTATTTTACATTTACTTGCCTCTCCTAGATGCACCATAGGCAGTACATTGTAAACATCTATAATGTAGAATATACTGCTGTCACCATTTTAGAGATGAGAAAACTTGGTCCAGAAAATTAAGTCATAAAGCTAATAAGTGACAGAACTTAGGTTCATAGTCTGCTCCATCATCCTTGATGTTAGTAAAATATCACTAAGATACCATGTTTAGCAGGGAAGCAGTAACAGAAGGCAGACCTTCCATCTTCTGTACCCCATAGTGATCCTGGACCCATACTCCCAGAGAGATAAAGAATTAGGGAAGCTATCAAGAGAGGGGATGGGATATGGAGTTCTGGTGGTAGGAATTGTGTTGAAATGTACCCCTCTTATCCTGTGGTCTTGTCAATATTTCCATTTTATAAATAAAGATTATATAAATAAAAAAAATCAGTAAATATCCCATATGCTTAGAAGAAGATCACTAAGATACCTGTATTATTCTGTTTTGACTGATATAACAACGCCCAGGTGACTTATACTATAAACCAGGTGACTCAAAAATTAAAAACATGTATTTTTCATGATTTTGGAGGGAAATTCAGTATCATGGCCTTGGCAGATTTGGTATCCAGTAAAGACCTATTTCCCCAAAGACAGCATGTTTTAGATGTGCCTTCACATAGCCATAAAGAAGCATTTTGTGACTTCTTATTTATTACAGAGGCACTAATCCCATTCACAAAGACTTATTTTCATGACCTACTCATTCCCCCCAAAGCCCCACTTCCTAACACCATCCCATGGGAGTTAGGATTTCAGTGTATGAGCTTGGGGAGGACATATAACATTCACACTATAGCAACAGGAAATTTCATATATTTTTCCTTTTCTTTTATGCATACTAGAGTAGATACAATAGTATTTATTCTTATTGTCATCATTGTTACTCAGTTTCATCTTTATGAGATTCCCTAAGGAAGAAAAGAAAGGGTGAATTTGCAACTTGAGTTATCACTTCTATAGTTGGTCTTGTGGATAAAATGTTGGCAGTATAACTAGTACATAGTGATGCAAGAGCATATGAGATGCTTATTTGATGACACAAACTGCTTTGTTTCCTGGTCATCAGAGGTTATTAATTGTTGGTCCTAACTTTCTACTTGAGAGCTTCAAGGTCTGTTGGAGATACCAGATTCACAAAGTAAACTGATGGCTGCCAAGTGCCATTGCTGTGGCCCACGTAATATTTTTTTAATTTTTATTTATAAAAAGGAAACACTGACAAAATCATATTATAAGAGGGGTACAACTCCACACAATTCCCACTACCAGAACTCTGTATCTCATCCCCTCCCCCTGAAAGCTTTCCTATTCTTTATCCCTCTGGGAGTATGGACCCAGGGTCATTATGGGATGCAGAAGGTGGAAGGTCTGGCTTCTGTGGTTGCTTCCCCACTGAACATGGGCGTTGACAGGTCAATCTATACTCCCAGCCTGTCTCTCTCTTTCCCAAGTGGAGAAAGGTGTATGGGGAGGCAGGGCTCCAGGACACATTGGTAAAGTCATCTGCCCAGGGAAGTCTGGCTGGCATCATGTTAGCATTTGGAACCTGGTGGCCAAGTTAGGGGTTAGTTGGTTAGTTAGGCTGAAGGGTTCCATGCCTGATGTTTCTGGACACAGTCCGAAGTGAAGAGTGCTGAAGTAGTACTCATTGTGTTGATTAGGTTGGGATCAACAGATGCAGTGTCAGTTGGTATGAATTGAGAGAAGCATACAGGAAAGTGAGCCCCATCCTAGAGATTCTAGGACTGGGGGAAATATAGACTCTATAGAGGAAGTGGGAGGTTCCTGCTGTCTTAGGGTTTAAGAAGGCAATAGATAGTTATTGCTGTAATCAAATTATTTGGCAATTGTTTTAACTTTGAAATCCATTTGTTAGGATTTGCTGTATCATACACAACATCGCCATAATTTATGTCCTTTGCCATTATTTGTATATAGCTGTGTCTTACAGAGTAACGTCACCAGTTGCTTCTGTTCTCCCTGGTCTGGGCTTTTAGGAGAGTCAAACATTTCAGTGACTCAGTGTATGGTCTGTGCATTGAAAATTTTGAGACATTCAATCAATTTTTCCACTCTAATATTAATTAAGTAGTGATTTATATGACAACAAGTTAATAGGAGTGTACATCAACATACTTCCTACCACCAAATGACTGTGTCCCATCCCATTCTCCCACCCCTACTCCCACCCCACTCCTGCCAAATAAAATTTTGTCTTAACCATTTCTTAAGATTTTGATAGCAGAGGTACAGTGGAGAAGTGAGATGACAAAGACCAAGTAAGGAAATTAGAGAGAAGAGGAAACTATGCCAGCATGCAAAAATGTCTCAAAGAGGGAGATATGTGTTCGTCCCTGTTTTCTATCAAGAGATACGTTTGAACGCCTCTATGAATGCACAGATGAGTGGGTCCTGTGTTCCTAGCTGTTATCTACCTACTTAGCACAATGATATCCACATAGTAGATGTGTAATGGCATTCAGAAACTTTTAACACAGAAAAAGAAATTGGCATAGTGATTAAAATTCAGCCAGTGTTGTACATGGAATAACTAGAGCATAGCTGGGGAGAGGCTCGTCTAGCATTGGATATTGTTTCTCACAATGTAAGGGTGATTGAGTTTTAAATGCAGTGCCTTCACTTAAATTTCAGGACTGATTTAATAATTTAACTTCAGTGAAAACCAGATGTCACCTTACTTTGTCTCCTTAAAAACAAATCTGTTCTTTTTTTTTAATTTTTATTTTCATTTCTAAATAGATGTTTGAGCAGTGTTTGGGGAGGGCAGCTGAGACAGTAGAAGGAAATCTCATTTTAGGAAGAAAAAAGGAAGGAAGATGAAAAGACTGTAGAGCTGAATGCTGGGCCCTGGAAGTTGTAACACAGGACTCTTGTCACACATGACTCTCACTGGTGATATGGAGTAACCGGTCATCAAGAACTTACGGTTCATAACAGTCTTTTCTACGTTCTGTCTCATTGGACTCCCAATGTTTGGAGAAGGTTTTTACTCAGTTTACCAACGAGTCAACTCAAGTACACTTTAAGTGGCTTACCCAAGGCTGCATTCAATTCAGGAACTGAATTCAGATTCACACGTTTTTAGCCTCAAAATTGATTTTCGTTGTTTTACAAATTTTTATTGAGACATGTTATTTCAGCTCCAGTTATTAATCAGTATACTCTGAAGTATACTGAGTCTCCGAAGTAGCCCTAAAGATACCAAGAGGCAGGGAAATTGATTTTAAAGTTGTCCTTAACCCAAGTGATGTCACTGTTCAAATGAGGAAAATGGTCCATTTCTCTAAAACGGCTTTCCATTTCATGGAGAACTATTGTAGTAATTATCCCCGATACTAAGAAACATATGATGACTAGTGTTCTGCAGTGTATATCCTTCCCAGCCACATATAACAGATCTAGTATCACCTGAAGATGGCTGAGGGTGCCAACACTTTGAAGATGGCTGAGGGTACCATCTTGACATTCCCTGACCATACCACTCACTACCTACTTTCTCTGATTTGCTCAAGGGAACTCCTCTACTTTGAATAACCTTTGGCCTTCCTGACTCAACTAGCATCTTCTGTATCAGTTTGGCGATGGCAGTGAAGGTGACAAAAGCAGCATAACGTAGTCATCACCATTTATCAAGCTCTTTCTCTAGGTTGGATGCTTTATTAAACTAAATGCTTTGAACTTGAACTGGCATCTTCATCATGATAATATTGGCACAAGAGGGGATAAATGACTGTGGAAGGAGTATGGATTCAAGAGCAGACTGACTTGCATCTACTGACCAAATGCATGGATAAAAAATAGTTTTCTTCAATAAGCAGAACTTGGACTGGAGTTGTATTCCACCAAAGTAAAATGGGTGGGGAAGGTTCATGTCTTGGAACATGATGGTGGAGGAGACTAAGTGGGAGTTGAATTGGTTATGTGGGAAATGTTATGCATGTAAAAACTATTGTATTTTACTTTCAACTGTAAACCATTAATCCCCAGTAAAGAAACTTTAAAAAAAGGAAAATAAAATAAAATTTAAAAAATAGTTTTCTTAATGGCTTTGTGCCTATTTTATTTATATGTATAATGAAAATAATAAAAATAATTATATGTTAGACTTGAGCAAGACTAAATGCAGATTTTTTTTTTTATTGTTATCAGGGTTATCACTGGGGCTCAGTGCCTACTCAATGAATCCACTACTCCCAGCTGCCACTTTTCTCTCTTTTTTCTTTCTACTTTATTTTATAGTTTGGTATGCTTCTAATTCTGCTTTTAAAAACCCCTTCTGTTTCATTTGGTTTAATCCCCCCTGCATTCTATTTACATAACACTGTATTCTATTTACATAACCTCTGTTAACAAGCACCATCCTCCCTCCAGGGCATTGGTGGTTCAATGGTAGAATTCTTGCCTGCTCCGCCACCTCTCCTTGTCATACCCTGATTTTCACCAGTCACTTTTCTCTCCACCCTCTCTGCGGCGCATCCTGTTCCCACCCTACTGGGCTAGTATATTTATAAGGACAAGATTGTTTGTAGTTTTTAGTTTATCTTAGCTTGGTATAGATTGCGCTGCATCCTGCATGAATAAAGAGATACTGCATACAACCCAGCCATGAGTCCCTGGTCGTCTGTTACCAGCCCGTGAAGCCAGCCCGGCGAAAACAACATTATAGGATAGAGACATATTGAGAGGTATGGTGGAGATATAAAAGGAAAAAGAAAGATAGGCGCCTGTAGACCTGCCTCACTACACTTGAAAGTTCCCTCCTATAGGTAGGAAGCAGGGGTTAGAACCCCAGTCCTTGTGTGTGGTAATATGTTTGCTCAACCAAGTGTGCCATTGGCCAGACTCTGTGAATTTAATTTTACCCCCTGTGACTTAGTGCCCACTATAATAAAAACTTCTAAGTGTTAATAATACTTCTTTATTAACTGTATAGTTCTTTATTAGATTCTCTCAGCAGATTTAAATTATTTCATAATGCTCTTACAGCATCCTGTGTTTATCTTTATATCATAGTCATAGCAATGACCATCTTTATCACAGTGAATCAATCCCCATTAGACTTAAAAACCTCATGAAACACCTTGTCTTATCCACTGTTGTATCTGATATTTATCATGACATATGATGAACATGTTATTGGGCCTTGAATGAGAAAGGGGATACAGGGAGGCATGGAAGGGAAGAGAGAACGAATAAGTCAACTTATGATGAAGTGCTAATAGTCTAGGTTGGACATTGGAGCCCAAGATGCTAAATACCAAAGAAGCTAATTTTACTATGCAGGCAACAAAGGCAGAAAAAAAATAATGCACATCACTCAGAGATGTCCAGTCTTAGAATCTCAATGATGGGGGCCAGGTGGTGGCACACCTGGTTGAGTGCACATGTTACAGTGCGCAAGGACCCAGGTTCGAGCCCCCAGCCCCCACCTGCAAGAGGAAAGCTTCACAAGTGGTGAAGCAGGGCTGCAGGTGTCTTTCTGACTTTCCGTCTCTATCGCTTTCTTCCCTCTCGATTTCTGGCTGTTTCTATCCAATAAATAAAGATAATATTTTTTTTAAAAAAAGAATCTCAATGATGAAAAGTGAGTCACTTAGGCATTGACTAGACCGCTCATTTATAAATAACACCTAAAGTCAAAAATAGACACCTGAGACCTCTAGCAAATTATATTAGAGATACCTTGGCTGGAACATCACTCAAGACAGAGGAGTCAGTCCCAAATGCTCACAAAGCAGGAAGTAGGGATTTTTCCTCCCCCCTCCTTCTATTTCCTCATTTTGATCTTTTTCCTCTTTATAGTCTTTTCTTTCTATCACATCTTCATTCCCTTTTGCTCCTTTACTTCAACATGCAGGCTCCCGCATGCCTTACAACAGCCCCAGATCCATTTTAATATCAAAGAGATTGAACATCTAAAGGGAAAAATTGGGTCTCTGTATGTTTAGTACCTTGTTGGGTGATATTGGATTTTAATTTATCACAATAAAAAAATCAATTTAGAGCTCAAAACCAACATATTTTTAGAAATTGACACTGTCAGGGAGCTGCCTCTGTAAGATAATTTAGGCAGTGAGTAATTCCTGACAGAGGATAAAGGATGTTCCTATTGCCCTGAGATGTGAGACTATGAATGTTTTCAAGCAGATTTGGTCAACTCATACATGTAATATTTTTCCTTTAATGAATCATTTCTTCACTTTGGCCTTTAAATGGTAAAGTAATATTTGCTGTGCTGGCTGCTTTGACATACTTGATTTTGTTTAATTCAATTTCCTAAGAAGTCAACTGGGAAATTATTATTATTTCCATTGAACAGAGGAAACTGAGATCCAAAGAATTTCAGGAACTTGCATAAAGACAAAGACTAAAGAAACTATAAATCTTGGAACTGATCTTAGAAAGGCAGGGTGATAAAGCCCATTGTTTTTGCAATTGTCCCCTTTAAGGGCACGGTTAGGGCATCTTGCAAGTAAAGTAACCATACATTTGATCTCCAGGGAAGTCATACCACCTTTAGTGTTGTCCTCATGCTGTCTGACAGGTCCTGTGGCTAAGGGTTTCCCAGTTACTCTGAGGTCACTGGCAGGATATGTGGGTCACTGACCTGAAAGGCACAGAACTTCCATATGCCCTGCAACATTGGCTGTGACTCTGCTGCTTACTCGTTTACCCACATGAAAGAGACTTAATGTAATTCTTTTGCTTCCAGTGAAAACTTTTCTTGCATGTGCAACTATCCATTGCTGGAATGATTTTTTTTCATTCTTTTAACTTAGAGAAATAGACAGAGATAATGAGAGAGAGAGAGAGAGAGAAGGGGGGAGTCACCACAGCACTGCTTCACCATCTGTGGAGCTTTATTGAGTGTCATGGGGCTCCTGTAAGGTGGTGGTGGGGCTTGAACCTGGGTCTTTGCTCATGTTAATGTGTACACCCTATTGGGCAAGCTACCCTTTGACCTCAAAAATCTTTTTTTTTTTTTTTGGATGGGCCACTTAGTAAACTTAGATTTGTAGGCCATATAGTGGTTCCCAGCTATTTGATGTTAATTTTTCCATCATAGCTTGAAAGCCATTACAAAATATGTGAACAAGTGAGTATGACTGAGTTCTGATGCAGCTTTATTTGTAAAACAAACAAACAACAACAACAAAACTAAACAACTATTTCAGATGTACATTGTTGAGCTTGATGTTGAGGATAATTATTAAGGAATCTGGTGACATCAATGTTGACTTTACACCCATCAGAGTCTATGTCTTCCTCTCAGGGGCCTTGATTCACTGCTCTTCAGTGAAAGACTTGGCAAACGCTAGAAGAAGTGAAAGACTTGAGGAAAGATATAGAAATGTTTTGCATAAACCTGGAAGATGAAGAGTCAGCTCTGAGAAATTGTTAGGTATCCCTATCTGTTGAGGTTTAATTACTACACACTGTGGTGAATGCTTTCTGCAGATTCTCCTTATGAATTCTATTCCATTTTGCAGATGAGGGGACTGAGTTTGAGGCAGGTTAGCTCAGCTGAATAGGACTACTCTTAATTTTTTTATCTAATTTTAAATTTAAGCAACTAGCAACCTATTCAGATAAAAACAAATTGATGCCATAAACTTAAACTCTAGTAGTTTTTTTGTGTGTTTAGTAGTAAATATTCTTTTTTTTAATTTACTTTTTATTTATAAAAAGGAAGCATTGACAAAAGCATAGGATAAGAGGGGTACAACTCCACACAATTCCCACCACCAGCTCTCCATATCCTATCCCCTCTCCTGATAGCTTTCCTGTTCTTTATCCCTCTGGGAGTATGGACCCAGGGTCATTGAGGGTTGTAGAAGGTGGAAGGTCTGGCTTCTGTAATTGCTTCCCCGCTGAACATGGGGCATTGACTGGTCAGTCCTTACTCCCAGCCTGTCTCTCTCTTTCCTTAGTGGGGCAGGGCTCTAGGGAAGCAAAGCTCCAGGACACATTGGTGGGGTCCTCTGTCCAGGGAAGCCTGGTCGGCATCATGCTAGGATCTGGAACCTGGTGGCTGAAAAGAGAGTTAACATACAAAGCCAAACAAATTGTTGAAAATAGTAGTACATATTCTACTCATTTACTCATTTAACAAACATTCATTAAGCACTGCTCTTTGTAGAAGTATTTATTCTCAGGAATGTGACTACATTGGTTAAAAAGATATCCTTTCTGGTAGCATTTACAGAGGAGTGTGGAAAGACAGACAAGAAACAACAGACACACATAAATAATGTACTCTGTTACAAAGCAATAAATGTTATGGGAAAAGGAAGAAAAGTAAAGCAAGGTCAGGGTTTTCTCACTGTACTTTTCTTTGTCCTTGCAGAAGGGCCTGTGGCATACGTACATTGTAAATCACAAATATTAACGTGCTTTGGGAGCTTCTTGTACTTGTGAGGGTCAACTGAATAATGGAAAAAGACACTTCTGAAAATTATCATCCAAATTCCAGAGACCATTAAACTTGTTATATCAGAGCTGTCTGTTTGGCTCTCTCTCCCTCTCTCCTTCTCTCCCTCTCTCTCTCTGCTTTTGTTTAGATTGCTTTATATGGGGTTTATTGCTTACTGTTTTTCTTTCTATTTAATGCATTTATTTAAAAATTTAATTTAACACTCATTTTCTATGGTTGTGCATTGGTTACTTACTAATGCTTCTATATTTATGCTATCACTCCTCAGAGCTGTTTGCATAGAAATGGTGATGCTGCCCTTAGGCATGGCACTGATGACTATTCTTTGTGCTTCTCTTCAGTATTTTTATGAAATTGTCCTGCATTGGAGCAGTGTAGTTTTTTGCCAAAACACTATTCAGCTGTAGTTTACGGTGGTGCTGGGAATTGAACCTGGGACCTAGGTGTCTCAGCCATGACAATCATTTACACAACTGTTGTTTTTGCCGGGTTATGTTGTTTTCGCCGGGCTGGCTTCACGGGCCGGTAACAGACTACCAGGGACTCATGGTTGAGCTGTAGGCAGCATCTCTTTATTCATGCAGGACGCAGCACAATCTAAGACGAGCTAAGTTAAACTCAAAGTACAGTACCTTAAAACTCACAATGCTGTCTTTATATATACTTGCCAAGTAAGGTGGAAACAGGATATGACATAGAGAGGGTGGAGAGAAAAGTGACTGGTGAAAATCAGAGTGTGACAAAGAGGGGGCAGATTAGGCGAGAATCCTATCACTGAACCACAAATGCCCTGGAGGGAGGGTGGAACTTGTTAACAGTGGTTATGTAAATAGAATGAAGTGGTTATGTAAATAGAATAGTGTTAAGCAGGGGGGATTTAAACCAAATGAAACAGAAGGGGTCTCATGCATACCAACACACAACCATTATTTTATCTCCTTGGCCCTGCAACATTCATAGTTAAGACTACAATGAAGGGAAGGAAGTATGGCATAGGAAGCTAAGAACTATGTCAAGTGAGAGTCTGGTAAAATCTGCCTCTCAGAGAAAAAGGTTCTATCTAGGGAATGGTTCAAACTGGGACTTGAGGACAGAGTTACCAGTCTGGAGATTCCTCTAGAAAGACTAAATTTGAATCATTTTTCACATACAAAAAAGCAGATTGTAGAAATACTAATGATAATGCTATTACTTATTGTTGTCCTAGATCTTGTTCTGAGTACTTTCTACCCTCTTACTCCATACTTTTATAAATTATGGGATCTCTTAGCAGCTCCTGATCTCCTTTGGCAAAGAAAAACAGTAAGGAGCTAGCCAATCTTTATAACAACCTCATGAAATAAAGCTATTATTTCTTGTTCTTACCAGATGAGAGTGGCATTCAGAGAGTTTGAGTGATTTGCCAAGAAGTCTCAGCTAATAAAGAGTGCCTATCTTATTTCACATCACCCTCGTTTACCAGTCAAACCCAGGATACAGGAGTGTGATTTATGCTGCTGGATGTCTTTTAGGATATCTCTTGGAAAACACTTTGGTGATTTCCTGGTTTCCTTCTTCTTCATTTGTTCTTTTGTATTATTGTTGCTATCTGTATGTACATTCAATTAGAGTACTAACTGAGATGAATTTAATGCCTTCACATTTTTTCAATTTACTGTTTACATTGTTATTGATTTATTTTGGATAGAGACAGAGAAATTGAAAGTAAGGGGAAAATAGGGAGAGAGAGAGAGAGAGAGAGAGAGAGAGGAGGGGGGCAAGAGAGGGGCTATAACATTTGTATCACTGCTCTTGAAGCCTTCCCGCCTATAGGTATCTAGTGACTAGGAACTTGAACTTGTCCCTATAGAGGACTGCACAACTACCTGTTTGCATTTTTTATTTGTTTTTTGTTCATTTTTCTTTGATGTGAGAGATAGAGATAGATATCTGCTTCATCACTCAGGAAGCTTCCCTCCTGGGACTGGGAACTGGGGACTTGAATTCGAACCCAGAGTTCCCATAACTTCTAGACAAGGAGACAACTGCACTTAATGCAGTCAATCTCAATTTCCACTGTTATGAATGACCTAAATGTAAAAGTATATTGTTCTTCCAATTTTTTTTAAGACTTTATCTTTTTTTTTTTTTATCCATCTCATCCTATTCCCATATGTGTAGATTTAGACACTTTTTTTTCTCTTGCCTCAGATATATTTTCCCAAAAACATTACTAAGTACTTGTAGGAATAAGAAAGTTTAAGCATAACCTGCTATAAAAGCAATTTAATATATTAGTCAAATTGAAGGGTCTATAGAATCTGATTGAGGGTATAGAAGGAAGTTAACATGTACTGAGCATACATTAAACACTATTCTTATATTACAATATAAGCTCTTGGAGGACAGAATCACTTTCTGCCTTCTGCTACCCAACCTGTGCCCGGCCAGAGAGTGGGAGAGCCTTCCTGCACTGGTAGAGTGCTGGACTCTACACTTCAGAATATATCGATGCTTGGGCATCCACTCATATGCAAGCATGTTTTGATTCAACATTTAAGAGAGAGGTTAGCCTAGCAGAGCTGGTGTGGTGGGGGAGGCAGGCCATGGGAGTACCACACCAACGGTGCTGATGCATCACACACAGTCGTGTCACAACCAGGCTGTGAACTATAGACTCTTCTGCTGGACAAAGCCATGACTAGTAGTGAGAGTAGTGGGTTAGTGGAAAATAGATACGGTCTAGTCCTTGAGGACAGAGTCCAGTGGCATCACAGTTGCGACTCCTGTCTGGAGCCTCCTTGTTTGTCATCTCCCCAACATGAGACACCATGTGCAGCTATTCCAGCTGTAGGAAACTCCTGTGTGTGACTTCAGCTAATTTTTTCTGTATGGGGGGGTTTCCTTCCCCACTCCCAAACTCACCCTCCCTCCAGCTGCCTCGGCCACATAGCTTGGGGGACTTGCTTGACAGCATGGATTTGACTTCTTAAACTATTTAGAAAATCAGGAGATTTCAAATCTGCAAGAAATTACCATGGAAGCATAGCCTCAATATTTAAATATGAGATGCTTTTACCTCCAGAGACAGACGTCTGAATTTTTCATGATGTCTAAGAGATGCGCAGACTATTTTGAAATTATATACTTAAAATTTGGGAAAATAGAGACTGTCCTGGCAGTTGTCATACTCGAGACCATCATAACCTTACTCTTGAGGGGGAGCTACTTCATCTACTATATAAATGGGTCCAAGGAGAGTGTCTGAGATGTGGAGATGCAGAAATGTATCATCTCATGCCTCTGCGCAGTATGATGTATTCACCCCTGTGAATAGATGTATGTACTCTCTCATGTTTATTTCTGTGCTGTCAGAATCTGTACTTTTTTTTCCCTGCTTAACTGTAACCCGGGATACAACTGCCTTGGTGCTAAATAAGAAACTGTTCCATTTGATACAATGATGTTTGAGGCTTTCTTTGTAATTTTAAAAGTACTTTTACTGTTTTCATTATAACTGATTTTTACCCTAATCTGATATGATTCATATTACACATGGAATCTTACTGGTAATAAAACTCGGGTTCATTTCAGGGCCCAAACTGTGCAGTAGTAATGAATGACACCTGATTTTTATTTATATTTAAAGTCATTTCTAGTTGTAAAAACAACCTCTGCTAAATACAGGAAAATCAGAAGGAATAAAATACAAATTATGAAAACTTTCACCCCTTCATAAGAGGGTTCAAATTCTGTCCACAACACTGCATATGCCAAAGTAAAGCTTTGTTTCTCTTCTTTTATCAGAACACTGCTCAACTCTGGCTTAGGGTGGTGCAGGGGATTAAGTCTGGGACTTAGGAGTCTCTGACATTGAGGGTAACTTCACATAACCCTATTTCTCTCTCTCTCTCTCTCTCCCACACACACACACGCACACGCACACGCACACGCACACCTATTTCTCTTTTTCACTAACTAGCAAGTCAGTGGGGCTGGTGTGATAGCTCACTTGAATAGTGTGCTGCTTTGCCATGTATGCAATCCAGGCTCAGAGTCCAGACCCTACCACACTGAAGGCAGCTCTGGTGCTGTGTTCCCTTCTTTCACTCTCTTTCTGTGACTCTATTCTCAAATTATATCCAAAGGGGAGAAAAATTAAAAGTGTGTGTATGTGGGGGTCGGGCGGTGGCGCAGTGGGTTAAGCGCATGTGGCGCAAAGCGCAGGGACCGGTGTAAGGATCCCGGTTCGAGCCCCCGGCTCCCCACCTGCAGGAGAGTCGCTTCACAGTCGCTACACAGGTCTGCAGGTGTCTATCTTTCTCTCCCCTTCTCTGTCTTCCCCTCCTCTCTCCATTTCTCTCTGTCCTATCCAGCAACGAATTGCGTCAACAAGGGCAATAATAATAACCACAACGAAGCTACAACAAGGGCAACAAAAGGGGGGGAAAATGGCCTCCAGGAGCGGTGGATTCATGGTGCAGGCACCGAGCCCAGCAATAACCCTAGAGGAGGAAAAAAAAAAAGTGTGTGTATGTGTGTGTGTATTAAATATATACTTTTGAAGAACTCATACATACCATCCATTCCGCTACCTATTTGTCAACATACAGAATTATCTTTTACACATATATTTTTAAACACTTCTATAGGAAACTTCAGTTTTAATGTCTTTGTTTTAGTCTTATTAACTGCTCATGATGGCAATCAATTGGTCAACACTAATAGAATTGTAAAGTCTGTTTGTGGTACTAAGAAAACTAATTGTCTTTTGGCTTTATCTGCAGTTCCCAATAAGAGCAAGAGGTATTCTGTTTCTCAGAGAACCTCGGCTTGTCAGTTCTACCTGTTATTCTTTTGTATAGTGATAGACAGAACTGGAGACGGACACATGATGGAGGGTACCTGCAGCCCTGCCTCACTGCTCGTGAATCTTCCCCTCTACAGCTAGGACCCATAGTTTTGAACTCAGATCCTTGCACAAGGTAACATGTTTTTTTCCAGGTGTGCTACTGCACAGCCCCAGCTTGTCAATTCTAAACATGTGACTTTTCTGGAATCCTATTTTGCTCCTGGCTGTATGCTTTTTTCTAGTCTGTGTTCCAGTGAAAGTTATTCATTCTCCCATGCATGTTTAAATGACACCAAGAGGAAAAACCTTGATGAATTTTTCTGTTATACTTTTAATATTCTGGTCTCTGACATTCAAGCAGAACAAAGTTTAGTTACCTACTCACTCCTGCATACTTAGCTGTGCAGTCTAGGATAAGACACTTCACCACCGTAAGCCTATTTTTTTTTCAGTTATGAAATGGAGGTGGGAAGAACCACCTTTGGAGGTCTGCTGCAGTGACTCTAGGGCAAGAGAATGGATGCTAAATTTCTTTACAGAAAAATATTCATTAATGATACACATTAACTTTGCCACAATAGGAACTGAAGGGAACATTCAATAAACATTCACAAATGCATCATCGACTCCTCCATTCCTTTGACTTTTTATCATTTATTTTAAAACATAGTTGAGTAGAGGAACACAGCTTAGGTTATGTTTAAATTCAGAATTAGTGGGTTCTACTGTATGGAGGTTTTATTGTAGCCACTACTTGGATACCTCCAGTGTCCCCATGGTGCTCATCTATTTGATTTTCTGCCCACAGCGTCCATATTCCTACTTGTCTCGTAGCGGGAAAGGCTTGGCTGTTGACTGTGCTAATCCAGCACAGGTCGGGTGACGAGTCTTTATTCCATCTAGCACTGTGAAAAGAGCCTGGCTGTTTGGGATCGTATAATAGGGAGAGGTCATTCGCTGAAGCCCAGTCGGCTAAGATAGAGCCGTCAGCACGAGTGGAGGAATATCCCCAGTCTTGGTGATGACTATTAAAGTCTCCAACGTAAATGGCTGGGTGATTCGGGCTAGGCAGGACCTCATTATCCCATGAGGCACTGGGAGGCTTATATACATTGACGAGCTGAATAGTTCCAATAGTAATGGAGTCGTAGAAGGTCGAAGAGGCCGTATGGTAAACGTCCGCAAGACACGATTTGGCATAGATGGCTCGGCCGTGTTTAGGATGGAGATTATAGCATATTAAATCGAATCCACTGATGGTGAATCGAGCAGCTTCATCGACTGCTATATGTGTTTCTTGTAGGCAGATAACATCTGCCTGATGCTGTATCGCCAATTGACCAATAAGAATGCGTTTGGCAAAGGACAGCCCCTCAACATTAAGTTGGAGGACTCGAAGAGCAGGACCAACAGCTTGAAAGCTGTCAGGAGCTGCTTGTTGCTGGCTTTGAAAGTGACTGGGATCCATGTGGATTCAGTCGGCTAGGAAGGATCGTCAGTTTCCCCAATGAATGGGTACTCACGGGATGCACCACGGGAAGGTCAAATCTGCCTTTGCTTTTCTTTCTTTCTTTTTTTTTTTGAAACTATGTGTTTATTATTGGGAGAGTTAAGGTTAACTATTCCATGGGGTATTAAATGTCTTCCATAAAAATCAGAGATCCTATCGGCACCTTTACAGATTTATTTGTTTTTTGTTTTCTTTTACTGAGCCTCTTGTTTCTAAAAACTAAAACCTCATATCAAACATTTGCCAAGCACACATTGTCTACCATGCACTGAGAGAGAAGATAAATCAGAGAAGCCCCTTCCTCCACACCACCCATGATCTAGCAGTCAAATAAACATTCAGACAGCAAAGTGATTAGTAGGTCAGGGTGTGTCTGCCTCATTTCAGGTACCTATATATGTGTTTCTGAATTATTGACCTGAAAAGAAAGCTAACAGAATCTTTCTCATTAAGCAAGCAGATGATACTTAATTGATTCATAACTAGAATGTCAGTGAAATAAAGATATGCTACAAAGATACCATATGGAGAACAGAAACACAGAACCGATTATACAGCTGACCCCCAAAGCCATAAGAACACACTGCCCATTCCAAAGTTGTCAGTATTTCTTGACCTTTGCTTATAGTGTGTTTTTGTTTGTTCTTCTGCCTAGAATTTTCTTTCCCTGATTCTATCCCCCTGTTTCTCTGTCTTTGCTTTTTTCTGTATCTGGTTGACTCTCATTCTACAAACTACTCAGATCAGTAACCATTTCATTACTAGTCTGTGTTAGGTATCCCTTACCTATACATTCATATAACAAGACTTTTAGTAAAACAATCCTTGGGGCTGGAGCAATGCTACCACACATACCACCTCCCACTCCTATCTAAGCGCACATGCTATCATGCTGAAGGACCCAGGTTCGAGCCCCTGCTCCCAGCCTGCCAGGGAGATGCTTTGCAAGCAGTGAAGTAGGTTTGCTGTTGTCTGTCTTTTTATCACCCTATTTCCCCATCCAATTTCTATCTGCCTATCTAGTAAAAAATACTAGGGGGGAAATGGCTGCTGGGAGCAGTGCGTTTGTCATGTAGGCACTGAGCCCCAGTGGTAAACCTAGTAGAAATTAAAAAAAAAAATCCACTTGTCCATTGGTGATATGCATAATCGAATATTATTCAACCATAAGTGGAAAGAAAATTCTGACCTTTAAGACATTATGCTAAGTCAATGACAAAGGTACAGACAGTGTTTAATTTCTCTCTTATGAGATTCCCAGAGTAGTCAGATTCAGAGACATAGAGAAGAAGGGTGTTTTTTGTGGCTTAAGGTGGAGGGAAGGGAGATCAGAGTACATGTTTGATAGGTAAATTGTTTAATCTGGGTAAGATGAAAGAGCTGAGGTATAAATGGTGGGATGGTGACATGACAATATGAGTACATTCAATGTCACTGTGTACTCACGGGGATGGTACAAATGGTGAATTTGATACTCTGTGTTTTATCACAATAAAAAAGTATAGTTGGGTGTTCCATGCCAGTTTACTTTTCTATATCTTAAGTTTCTTTTGAGAATAAGAGGCCATGGGTTTTCTCCAGTGTATTTACGGAGCTAAACACATACTTTGCAGGTAACTGATGCTCACGCAGGAATAAAAAAAAAAAACAAGGAATAAATGAATTCACATAGATGCCTTCTGCTATTACTGTATTTGTAAATATATTCTGATTTTCACAGATTGAGAAAGGAGTTTGAGAAAGAGTGGTGGCCTTACTAAAATCACACAGCTAGTGTCTGCCTAAGTTAGAGTTGAAAACCAGCTATTGTTAACCCCAATCCAATCCAAAATATGATTTTTTTTCAATATGCCGCCTTTATAGTCATCATTACTTTCTACATAGAACCCAAGAAGGTTGACACAGATAAATGAACCTTAAATGCCATTTCTTAAATTAAAAATGATTTTCAAAGAGGGGAAAGGAAAAGGGGAGAGAGGTAGCTGATATAAGACTTTCCCTAGGATATAGTCACTTTTCATTTGCTTTTTATTTTTCCATTCTCTTGCTATGTAACCAAAAGAATTGGAATGAGGAGATTGATTGGGCAATCAGTTGTTTCCCAAGGGCTGTAACAGAATCCCAGTCTCTTAGGTAATTTAACCTGCAAGGGGGTTTTGCTCTAGGGAACAACCCACATGGTTGAGAATGGACAAAATGATTTAATAGGCCTCTCCTGCCCTAATTGCTAATCTTCCTTGTGGGAACCCCCTTCTCATGCTGCATTAAAGACTCCATTAATTTGTTTATGTATAAAGTCAAGCTATTTCTGAGATGTTCCTATGCAAGAGTCCCTGGCTTGTACCACCATCAGCATTTGCCGATAAGAAAGATGCATTATGCATTTTATTGCCTTGTCTATGAAGCACATGTGACAACTATAAAATATTCTCATGTATAGTATGAATATCTGTCAGGGTAATTGATAAAGTAGACTGTAATAAAGGTAGCTAGAATGGCATTCCTCGATGCTGACGTCTTTTAAGTGCTGAAGAGGAGGGAGGAATGGCATTACATAAATCCAGTCTTTAAGAAATTGCTGGCATTTAAGAAAAAATAGTAAGAATCCTTAGGCCTGCATTTCACTTTCAAGTGTAATTATTTTATATTGCAATTCATATCTGCTGACACATTGGAATCAACTCAAATAGAGAAACGCCATAAATCTTGCATTGTTTAGATTAAGCACGTGTTGGTGCTGGAAGAAGTCTGGGAGGTGGGGCTGCCCTTGTGTGTAAATAGCTTAAGAGAATCAAGTGCCTGTAGAAGTTATAGATGTAGGTAAGACAGATGGTCCAACCAGAAACACCCTACCAGTTTAAACATACAAAGAAAGAAGAAGCCCCAGGATGTATGTTGAGAATGTTATATTTTTAAATGATCTTTGCTTATGTATTGGATAGAAACAGCCAGAAATCGAGAGAGAAAGGGTGGTAGAGACACCTGAAGCACCTGCTTTACCACTTGCAAAGCTTTCCCCTTGCAGGTGTGGGTCAGGGGTGGGGGGAGTCAAACCCAGGTCCTTGCACATTATGACATGTGCGCTCAACCAGGTGTGCCACCACATGGTCCCAGAATGTTATTTAACTTCTCTGTAACCTAAGTTATTCATTTTTAAATAGAAATAATGATAACCCTCGCAATCCTTCATAACATCACAGGACAGTTCAGAGCATTCAATAAAGTATTGCATAGAAAGTGCCTAGAATAATACCAAACATAGAGTAAGTATTCAAAAGGCATGAATGAGCAAGCTTGCATTGCCATCACCACTTTTTGGATGAGGAAACTAATCAGAGAGGTTAAGGAATTTGCCTAAGCTGACTGATGAAAAAAGTGACCCTGGGATCACATTTCATTAAAAAGTGATCTTTTTTTTGTTTTTAACTCCAATGTCTAAATCTATTCTGTATCTGTTCCCTGTCTGCTACGTGTTCTTGTCACACACTTGGTCCTTGTTCTAAATTTTGAGTCTGGGAGGTGGGAGCTTTGTCTTTTCTATCCTGTTATCCTGTTCCCTCACCTGTCCAAAGCTGGGGCAGGAGAAGGAGCCACCTTCATGGTAAGATTATTTATTTTCCAACTGGGATCTTCTAGTACAAGCTGTGTGTTGTGTAAATGTAAACTGATTTTCAGATTTTGAATCTTTTTTGCAGTAACATTTATACTTTATTACCTCCCCTTGTCATGAAAATCTATTAGATATTAGAGCAGTTCCACAGTTTTGTTGAAGAACATCTGTTTGAATGGTTAGTAACCCCTGACAATCCCTGTGTCGGATGTGTGTTATTCTTCCCCAGCATTTGGCAAAATCACAAAAGAAGGGGAGTTGGGTGTTAGCACAGTGGGTTAAACACACATGGCACAAAGCACAAGGACTGGCGTAAGGATCCCGGTTCAAGCCCCTGGCTCCCCACCTGCAGGGGAGTAGCTTCACAAGCAGTGAAGCAGGTCTGCAGGTATCTATCTTTCTCTCCCCCTCTCTGTCTTCCCCTCTCCATTTCTCTCTGTACTATCCAACAATGATGACAACAATAATAACTACAACAATAAAACAAGGGCAACAAAAGGGAATAAATAAATAAATTTTTTTTTAAAAAAATGACAAAAGAAGGAATCATATTCTGGGACATAGGCCATACATCTATGCCCTTACTTACCTGCCTTGTATCAAAAAAACTTTGCCAACTCTGCCTTTGATTGACTATACATCCTTGGCAGGCAAGATAGTATACTGTGTATGCAATGGGACATTTATGTCTGAGGTTCCAGGACCCCAGGTTCAATCCCTTGCACCACCACAAGCTAGAATGGAACAGTGCACTCATAAAAATAAAAGTATATAACTATATATTGTCTTCTTAAACCCTAAGACAACACTTTAGGGAGACTTTCAGCATGAGGGCATAAATGAAACTGTGCTTAGGCATAGAATGAGTGCTTGGAACTAATAAAAGATGAATAGGAGGTATATAAGTTTGATCCGAGTCCGTTTTGTGAATTGTTTTGTCTTTACAGGCTTTGCAAGCTCTTTGAAATTCAATACCACCAAATAATAATATATGTAAATAATAACATATGCTGCAGTGCACTAAGATTTTGGACTATATTTTGCATATCAGACATGCCTTGAAAACTATAAAATCTCTGCACATGTTTATTGCCTCAAATGTAAAAGGAGGCAAGTTAAAGCATTTTGAAAGGAAGATAGAATTTCAGGTACAGGCCCAGGTTGTGGCACACCTGGTTTAGTGCATAGATTACAGTGCACAAGGACCAAGGTTCCAGTCTATAGTCCCCACCTGCAGGGGGAAAGCTTCAAGAGTGGTGAAGCAGGGCTGCAGGTGTTCTCTGTCTCTTTCCTTCTCTATCCCCACCCTCCTCTCAATTTCTCTCTGTCTCTATCCAATAATAAACAAGTAAGTAAATTACTAAATGTCAAAAAATAAAATAAAAAGAATTTCACATACAGATCTGCAATTGAGTCTTATGGACTCAGGCATTTTACCTCTTTGAGCACCATATTTTTCATGTTAAAGTGGGACAAATATTAGTACTATCTCACATCTAATTTACAGTAGTTATCAGGCTCCAGTGTGATATAAAAGAAAGTGGCCTGTTAAACATTGAGCACTAGAGTACTCTCCAGATATTGGCCTTTACTACAAGACTAGACAATCATGGGAGTGCCTCATCTTTGTCCTTCTAGATTCAAAAGTCATTTTTATAAAAGCAGTCAATTTTCCCATGAAGACACACACACACGCGCGCGCACGCACACACACACTTGCACTGCAACATTTCTAGCTTTCGCAAATTCCTCTTTTTACCCACTCCGCCTTTTAACTGGAGATGCAGTCAGGAGGTAGCAGTACTCAAAGCCAGAAATCACTGAGCTTTTTCCATGTAGGTAGGAATTAGAAGAGCTGTGACTGTCTTTGCCTCTCATTTTGTTGTCTGCCAGATGATGTTTGCACAGTCCTGGAATAAAGTAACTACGGTCTCTATTCAGGATAAATGCTAGTTCTGTTTTGTACCGAAAGATATATGCCAGCACATAAAAAGAATTCTCTCCTTGGTGCTCCTATTAATTCATAGCAGTTATAGAGAGCTGTAAAATGCCACCTAATTACTTCTTCTTCCTGCTGTATATTTCAAGGGTGGCAGGTATCCTACTAGATTAAGGTAAGTCTGGTATTAAAGCCACTGGGCTATAATCTTTGCACCCCCCTTTTCTTTTTGCCTTTCTTTATAACTCACAACTCAGTCTGTGAGAAGGGATATTGGCCTTAAGAACAATTTTTGTCCTTGAGCTCTCTTTATCCTTCTATGAGTGGATAGGACAGGGAGATGCCCATGTTGCTTTTGCTGGCATTCATTTGCCCACTTGTGAAACGGGGGTGATTATTGTAGTAGTTTCTGAAGAAGCATCTTATTTTTGTATATAGTATGAATGAAGAACCCTAGCCTGCCTTCTAAGAGAATAAGTGTACAAGCGCCCAGCATTCCAAAGGGGAACCTTGTTCTTGAGCAGTCAGTCAGTCCCTGAGCAGTTTGCTGAGCTGTGGAAAGAGCCGTTACACATGTCACTGACATATTCCTGACTGGGTCAGAGGCGAGGGGCTAGCACCTCTGTATAATAGATGGACAGTGTAAGCTGGAAGTGCTATTATTTTATCACATTTTTCTGGATGAATAATGTCCCACATGATTTCATGAGACTGCCTTATTACCTTGGTTATGAGGGTTCTTTTTGAGGAGAGGCTCTAACCCAGCTCCTTTCAAGAATCCTGCCCCTTTGAGAAATGGTGCAGCCCCTCTTCACCCAGATGAAGACCAGTCCTCCCAGGAGTCAGGAGTTCAAGTTTTTAAAGTTAGTCAACCCAGCGTACAGGTGTCAGCTGAGGCTTTGAGTTGACGTGTGAAGTAGGGGATAGGGGGCAGAGTTATAGGACTGGACTCTCAGTTTGTGGAATCTGACACTATCTCTGGGTAGTAAGAATTAGGTAGTAGGACCCCCCCCCCAGTTGGTGTCACAGAGTAATACCCACACACCTGCTGTAAGAAATGTTGTGGGTAAGGTGAGTTGTGAGGGTAGAGGAGAAACGCAGGAGGAGCCTTCTTCATTATTCACCACCATGGGATACAGTACGGGTGCACCTTGCCCTCGGATAGTGTGCTCCACTAGACAGGGCTATTAAAGAGGTGTTTCATTTCAGACTGTGTACCATTGCTGATCTGAGTACGCTCTAGTCCACCCAAATCATTATGATTTTATGTGAGTTAACACAGGAGAAACCTGAGGCCTGGGCAGTTACTTGCCTAGGGATCCATAGCTGACAAATGACTGAGCTGGAACTGTTCTACACAATTCTAAAGCCTGTTCTATACAGACCTTTGATGTTTGTGTGTCTCAGGGAATGTAGTTAACTACTATCTTTGGTTATCATTGTTGGGCCTGCACAGCAAGCTGACTGCTCCCAGTGACCATTTTCTTCTTCAGTTCTCCTCATTCTCCTTCTCTCTTTAAGGATGATGATGAAGAGGATCTCCTTTTTCTCCCTCTCCTCCTCCTCCTCCTTCTCTACCTTTTCCTCCTTTTTCCTTTATTTACTGATGGTAGCATCTAGAGAAATAGAGTGGGAGAGAAGGAAAAAGAGAGAGAAACCTTCAGCTCTGCTTCACCACTCATGAAGTTTCTACTGCAGGTGGGGGACCCAGGACTTAAACCTATGTTAACTGCACATATTACCATGCACAAGGACCTAGGTTCGAGCCCCAGGTCCCTACCAGCAGGGGGAAAGCATCACAAGTAGTGAAGCAGTACTACAGGCATCTTTGTGTCTCTCTGTCCCTTTCTTTTTTTTTTAATATTTATTTTATTTATTCCCTTTTGTTGCCCTTGTTGTTTTATTGTTGTAGTTATTATTGTTGTTGGATAGGACAGAGAGAAATGGAGAGAGGAGGGGAAGACAGAGAGGAGGAGAGAAAGAGAGACACCTGTAGACCTGCTTCACCACCTGTGAAGCGACTCCCCTGCAGGTGGGGAGCCGGGGTTCGAACCGGGATCCTTATGCTGGTCCTTGTGCTTTGCGCCACCTGCGCTTAACCTGCTGCGCTACAGCCTGACTCCCTCTCTGTCCCTTTCTATCCCCCCCCCCCGTTTCTCAATTTCTCTGTGTTCTGTTAAGTAAAATAAAATAAAGTCTAAAAAATCACAGCCTAAAGAGTTATGTAGCATCACGCCTGTTAAGCGGCAAAGCTGGAAATGGAACCTAGACTGAGGGTCTAGACTCAGAAACTGCTGTCACAACTACTAGGTCTCTAGGTCTTGCTGCTGATTTTAATCCCACTCAGTCTAATTGTGCTCTCACTCCCAACAGAGGAATCCCCAGCCTCTACTCCAACGTGGAGAACCTTGGTAGATCTTCTGCTTGCTTTGGGAAAGTTAACATTGCAAAATATCTGAGTGGACTGTTTGCTTCTGATTTATAGGAACTTATCTGGCCCCTAGAGAACTAGTCCTGGGTAAAGGCTCAGCCTCTCTTTCCACTATTGAAGTGCTAATCGATGCAGCAAATACACCTGATTGACTTCATGTCAAAGACCCATTTCACAACAATGAACAACATCTTCTGTAATTTGAAAACTGATTACAGACCTGCAATTCTTTTCTTTTTTTTTAACATTAAGTGGGATTTCTCTTTAAGAAGCAGTGAAAGCTTTGCCAGTTGATGCTGAGACATCTCCAAAGGGGTTTCTTTGCCCACTTCCTTCTCAGCGAATCTATTAAATTATAGTAACTGAACTCAAAGATGTAACAAAATAGAAAATAACACCATCTGCATTCCATTTTCATTCATTAAGAGCTCTGAGCCTAATCAAAAAGATGAGCCTTCATATAAACAGTGTTTATTCCTTTTTCTTGTGTATCCGCCACGGCCTGTCTATTAAACAAGTTTTATGTGTAAAGCTGGAACATGGGAGCCAGGCGATAGCACAGCGGGTTAAGCGCATGTGGAGCAAAGCACAAGAACCGGTGGAAAGATCCTGGTTCGAGCCCCCGACTCCCCACCTGCAGTGGAGTCTCTTCACAGGCGGTGAAGCAGGTCTGCAGGTGTCTATCTTTCTCTCCCCCTCTCTGTCTTCCCTCCTCTCTCCATTTCTCTCTGTCCTATCCAACAACGACAAAAACAACAATAATAACTACAACAATAAAAAACAACAAGGGTAACAAAAAGGAATAAATAAATAAATAAATAATTTTTTTTTTTTAAAAGCAGCAACATCTGAAATTGCAAATACAGAATTGCTAGGGAGGGCAGAAAGTCAGTAGTTCCAGTTCTACATTCATTGGTCAGGGGAGAAAAATTAAACAAGGATCACCAAGGCAGGGAGACCCAGGTCAGTTTCCATAGAAACTTTCTTACAGTGCATCTTAAGCTATCACGAGAAGCAGCAGGGAAGTAGTCTATCCCTTGAGTTAAGTTTCACTAGAAGATTGTGTATGTTCTGAATTCCTTGACCATCCTTCTCACATCCTCCTCAGATACAGTAGCAGTTGTCAGAGCAGTTTAGATCTGAGTGTGTGCCTGCCGTATACCTTCTTTTTTATTTCTTGGCTTATTTGTGGTTCCTATTTTTCCTTTTTTTTTTTTATTGCTTTAATAATGGTTGACAAGATTGTAGGATAAGAGGGATACAATTCCATACAATTCCCACAACCAAAGTTCTGTATCCCATCTCCTCCATTGGAAGGTTCCTTATGCTTTATCCCTCTGGGAGTATGGACCCAGGATCATTATGGGGTACAGAAGGTGGAAGGCCTGGCTCCTATAATTGCTTCTCTGCTAGACCTGGGCATTGGAAGGTTGATCCATACTCCCAGACTGTTTCTATCTTTCCCTAGTGGGGTGGGGTCTATGGAGGTGGGGTCCCAGAGCACACTGGTGAGGTTGTCTGCCCAGGGAAGTCAGATTGGCATCATGGTCGCACTGCAACTTGGTGGTTGAAAAGCATTAAGAGTATAAAACAAAATATTTTAATAATAAGGAATCTAAAGGTAAGGATATAGCAGATGAAAATTGGGGGGGGGGGTCTCAATTTTGGAAAAAGCTAGCAAGTCTGTTTTAGGTATATTCCAAGGGGCCCATGACTACTAATTTTTGCCTGAGCCCCAACAGCTAACATGCAGGTGAGATAAAGTTACTGTCTGGGTACTTGGTGTCAGAGTTGGAAATAAGACTAGAAAGCTGGATCAGGACAGAGAGAAGCTCCAAAATGTGGAGAAAACATATAAATACCATTAACTGTAGACCTCATTGATCTGATCTGGGGCCCATTTCTATTCATATTCAACACAGTAGCCTGTGTGACCTCTGTGTGACCTTGCATTCAGCTCTGACATCAAACTGCTTAGGTTCACACCCCAAATCTCAAGCCAGAATAGCCCAACCTATAATCGTCTGTAGACCAGCTGAATGACCTGTTTTCATGCCATCATGTGTGAGGAATGATTTTATATTTGTAATTGCTGGGGGGAAACATTAAAAACAGAGATCTGTTTCAGAACATGTATAAAGTATATAAAATTTATATTTTGCTGCCCATAATTAAAAACAGATGCCACACAGCTTTCCTTCCTGGTTTTTATGTAGTCTGATAGGATTATTTGCACTACAGCTGCAAAGTAGAAAAGCTATGGATGAAACAGTAAGATCTGCAGGAACAAAGATAATTACTGCTTGGCACCCTTTACAGAAAATATTAGCTGATCCCCCCCTTACTTTAGACTGTACAGTAGATAAATGTCTAAATATGTTATCATCTTCATCTGAATAGTAGATGTAATAATAGTAGTCTCACTATAACATAGTTACACAATTGAATGTGATAATCTGAATTATCAGGCACAAGTCGACTCCTGCACATATTAGACACATAAGTAATGCCAACTAATGACCACATGCCTTTATGAAGTTACTTCAGTTCTTTGATTTCTAAATGCTTCCTCATTGCATATTCCTCTTAAATTCAGAGCCGAGCGCCTTCACTCATTTATCTATATTCAGATCCAAATAGCTATTATTCAGTAGCTATTTATTGATTCCCTACAATAAGTACTGAGGATTCAGCCCTGAGTGAACAAGACAGATGAGACCATGACCCTTATTACTGTCTATTTTATTTGGGGAGTCAGGCAATAATCATCTAAGTAGATAGATAAAATAATTTCAGATAGTAATAAGTTAGATACTGACCCTTGAATGATGGCATGAAGGGCACCAACCCCTCCAGTGTAGTTGAATATCTTCATATAACTTTAAACTCCTCTGATAAAACTACAATTTTCTTTCTTAGTCTTCACAGGAAGTAATGAGGGCTTCAAAGCCAACTGACATCTGCAGATGATTGGGCCTATAGACATAGGACTGGAAAAAAAAAATAGTACAAACAGACCCACATAGTTAAATCTGTTATTGTTCAAAAAGAAACATTAATATTTTTTTAATTTAAGGTGATATGATATGGAGTAGGAGGCATAGCAAAATCAGGTAAGTGGTCAAGGAAGGCATCTCTGGCTAGGGACAGTTAAACCAAATATGTTTAGAAAAGGTTTACTTATTCATTTTAATAGTAAAGAGAAAGAGACCAGACCACTGCTCTGCTCTGGTTAATGACAGTGGCAGGGATTAAGGCTGGGGCCTCTGAGCCTCTTCAGGAAAGTCTAGTTTTCTCCCTTTGTTCTGTCTTCATCACCCAGAACAACTGTGGAGAACATGGGAGGGGAGAGTTACAGGTATTGTTCTCACCGTTAGAAATAGGTGTAGGTAGATAGGTAGACCTTTCCTTGTTGGAAGGTGTGTCTTAGCCATGATGCTATGACAAGGTCTGTAAGGTCAGATCCAGAAGGACTCATGTTCTAGACTGAGCAGCCTTGCTCTTCTCTTTCTGACAGTCCCATTTTTCCTCACCTCCACCATCCAGAGCCCTCTCATCATTGAGACTTGCGTCAGAGATCTCTTCTCACAGTTACTCTCCTTAGCCTCAACTTCAACAACTAGTCTTCCTTTCTTGCCCCTTTATCTGTTTTCTTCTATTTTTTTTCTTTTTTTCTGAGCATATGCTTCCCTGTACTGTCTTTATTTCTGTCCACTTGCTAAAATCAGAGTATTTAGAAAGATCATTCTACTGTAGCTAGGGCAGTCTCTAGGTTTGAATCATTAGACTTCCCAATGCATGACTTAAGGCATGATCTCCTTAGACCTCAATTTTATCACCTATAAATGAGCATAATTCTAGTGTCTGTAACTCAGAGCTCTTCTGAGGTATAAATGAAATAATATCCATAAAACGCTTAGTTCATAGTAAACACTTGATAAACGTAAAAAACTGCAATTCTTATTACTATATGACTCATGACCACTTTTTCATTCAGTGTTTTGTTGGTTGCTTGCTTGCTTCTGTCACCAGGATAATTTCTGGAGTTTGGTGAGAAAGGAACTGTACATCTTTCTTTTTTTTTTCTTTTATACAGGGTCTTTATACCACTACCATTCCATTGCTGCCAGCAGAGTCTTATTTTTCCCTTTTACTTTCATAAATATAGAGAGAGACAGAGACAGACATACAGACTGCATAGCACCACTCCACTGTGCAATAAGCTGCCTTTTGTGTTTTGTGATGTTTCCTATGTGGTGCCAGGAACTCACCCCTGTATCCTGATGCACAGTAAGTCGTGCACTTTAACGGGAGAACTGTCTTCCAACCCAATACTACAAGTTTTTTTTTTTAAAGAAGACTGTTTAAAATATATATTATTTTATTATTTTGGGTAGAGACAGAAAAATAGAACGGAGAGGTAGGGCAGAGTGAAAGAGCCAGAAAGAGAGGAAAAGAGGAAGGGGGCCTGCAGCACTGTTTCTGTCTTCCAGCCCAGTACTACTAGCAGTCTTCTTTTAAGAATGATTTTTCCTTTATTGTGGGGATTAGTGGATTACCATCAACAGTAAAATACAGTAGTCGGGGGAGTCAGGCAGTAGCGCAGTGGGTTAAATGCTCGTGGCACGAAGGGCACGAAGGGCAAGGGCTTAAGGATCCCAGTTTGAGCCCCGGGTTCCCCACCTGCAGGGGAGTCACTTCACAGGTGGTGAAGCAGGTCTGCAGGTGTCGATCTGTCTCTCCCCCTCTCTGTCTTCCCCTCCTCTTTCCATTTCTCTCTGTCCTATCTAACAATGGCTGCATCAATAGCAACAACAGTAATAACTACAACAACAATAAAAAACAAAGGCAACAAAAGGGAAAATAAATAAATATTAAAAATTCAAAAAAGTACAGTAGTTAGTACATGTGTTTCCTCAGTTTTCCACATAACATTCTAACCCCCACCTAGGTCCTCGTCTGCCATCATGTTCCAGGACTAGAATACTCAGCCCAACCCCAGAGTCCTTTACTTTGGTGCAATACACAAAATCCAGTCTACCTTATGCTTTGTATTTTCCCTTCTGTTCTTATTTTGCAACTTCTGTCTATAAGTGGGATTATCCCATACTCATCTTTCTCTTTCTGGCTTACCTCAGTTAACATGACTCCTTCAGGCTCCATCCAAGATGAGGTGAAGAAAGTGAATTCACTATTTTAATAGCCGAATAGTATTCCATTGTGTATATATACCAAAACTTACTCAGCCAATCATCTGTTGTTGGGCACTTGGGTTGCTTCCATGTTTTGGCCATTATAAATTGTGCTCCTGTGAACATAGAATAATTTTTAAAATATATTTTGTTTTATTATTTTGGATGGAGACAGAGAAAAAAATGAAGAGAAAGCTCATATATATATATATATATATATATAGAGAGAGAGAGAGAGAGAGTGAGAGAGAGAGAGAGACTGAGACCTGTAGCACTGTTTCATTGCTTGTGAAACATCCCCCCTACAGGTAGGAAGTAGGGGTTTGAGCCTGGGTCCTTGCACACTGGAATATGTACATTCAACCAATTACACCCCCCTCCCCCGTATTGTAAGTCTTAAGCATTTGTATCTGCATTACTAGTGCAGTTCTTGAAATACAAATTGTACTGAGTAGATGTTTAGAGTGAAGGAGTGAAAGAAATTGTCCTTTTATCTATAGATATAAGCTCCTTACTTCCACCAAAAAGAATCAGATGCCAAGAGAAGTTCATGAGTTAAACTCAAGATTCCAAAGCCTCTGTTGCTTCTTAGCACAGCAATGTACATCAAAGTAGGTTACAGAAAGCTCCGAGCGTAAGAAAACTCCAATTCTTCAAGATGAGCCCACATCTAGATTATGTTGTCCCATTGCTTGCTCCATTGGTTGTCCCATTGTTGTCCCATTGGTTGCTTGCTCCTCGTGTACATGTGGCCTAGTTTTTAGGTGAAATAGTGACAGAGCATGACCTTGCTCTTTTCCTGTCTAGCAAAGCACAGATACCCAGACAGAACAGATACTCTGAGAAGCTTGTGATAAAAGAATGGACAATGTGACCACTTACATCTCAGTATTATTGAAGGGTACATGTGTAAACTAACATCACAGTTGGTCTACACATCATTGTGTTTCCTATTTCACAGAGTCATTTTAATAACTTTAGACCTTAGTGGAGAAGCAGTTACAGAAACCAGAACTCCTACCTTCTGTACCCCAAAAGGATTTTTGGCTCATACTCCCAATGAGGGAGAAATGATAGGGGAAAGATGAACAGAGGGCTCTGAACTCCAACTCCATCAGGACCTGGAGAGAGGAAAACAAAAAGGAAGGACATTCAGAAGTAATAATAGGTGTAGGTGTGACTTAGAAAGGAAGAGAAGTGGTCCAGGAGGTGGTGTAGTGGATAAGGCTTTGGAATCTCAAGCATGAGGTCCAGAGTTCAATCCCTAGCAGCACATGTACCAGAGTGATATCTGGTTCTCTCTTTCTCTTTCTCTCTCTCTCTCTCCCTTTCTCTCTCTCTCTCTCTCTCCATCTCTCCTATCATTGCTCATGAATAAATAAATAAAATCTTAAAAAAAAACTTTCATGTCTGAGGCTGCTGTAGACATGATTTAAAAACAAAAAGGAAGAGAAGATGGAACCATAGGAAAAGAAAATGAGCAAATATATATAAATATAGACAGATGGCTATATAAATGACAGTCAGCCCATATCTGTGATTTTGGGAAAACTATCGGAGCTTCTAGTGGAGGGAACCATACAGAACTTTGGTGGTGGGAATGGTTCAGACTTAAACCCCTGTTATCTTATAATTTTGTAAATCAGTACTAAGACACACACACACACACACACACGATTCCTCTAACACAAATTTAAGTGTTTTGTACAGAGCCCAGTAGAATTCAACCTATAGCAAAAACAATCCAAAGAACTCACAAATAAAAGTGTAAATACTGCACCAGGAAAAAAAGTAATAAAAGAGTGGTGGGGAGGCATTGCCTTGCCCCCATGACCTATCTGATGAGGAAAATGGTGAATTTCTGCTTTCCCTGAGAGATTATATGCTTTGATGAATTCATTCAGGGTTTGAAGTCCCCTGAGTATGTGACACGTGGAGTTCTTGATTTAAAAGGCACAGCAGAGATCCTTAGTGGGGTAAATTCACGTAATCAACAAATGTTGAGGCATACCTACTGTGTGTCAAGTTCTTTTTCATGCCTTCATTAGGAATATGACAACAGTAACTGTTACCTTTCCCCCAGGGTTGTCAAGTGAGACAGTGCATGTGGCTAACAATCATAATGCCTTAGACCAGAGAAATCCCTCGAAATATTGGGTGACATTTATAAAGTGATGACAGCTACAATGATGGGAAAAACCGGGAAGTGGGTGAGGTATACTTTGCATTTTTGGATTGCAAAAGTGTGTCTCAAATATTTTTAAGCTCATATTATCTGTAAATAACCTCTATATACCACCAGTATCAGACCAGATGATGCCTGCAGTCTTCTCCAGCCTTTTGATAGTCTAACTACATCTATGTAGATAGCATGTTTCTTCCCTAGACCTTGATAGAATTGCTCATTCTTCCTCTGTTCTTTTACTTTGTGACTGTGTGTGTTGGGGGGGGGGTAAGTATAGTTCAGAATTTTCCCTCGTTCTGTCCATTTCATAGTCTGAGTGTTGAGAGGAAGAACAAGATCATATTTTTATTGGTGTTCTCGGAGTTTAGCATGAAGATGGTGCTGCTTGGAAGTGAAGAACAGAGTGGCACAGTCCTTTATTCCTTCCTCAGCTTATATGTACCTCCTTTATTTCTACCATTTCATCCAAAAGGAACCCCTCTGTGTGTCTCCAGCACTTTTATATCCTTGAAGGTCCCCATATAAATGAAAATTTAAATTTTTATGATCTCCAATCTTTCATGGCCCTCCCTAGACAAGAAACAGAGAGAAAGCTCCTCCCCACCAATTGGATTACTTTGGGACGGATCCAGACCCACATACTTCAAAGACGGGTTGTGCTTGTTTATAAAAGAGCCGTGGAACACGGGGAATGACCTCAAATGTCTGATGAAGCTTTTAAATTGAGCAAACAGAACACTTGCTCCTCCCACACTCGGTGCAGCCATGGGTTTAATGAGCCCATGTCTTGTTGAGATTAAAGGAACTAAAAATTCTCCCCAAACGTTCAGTGCAAAGGGAGAACACTAGGGGGGAAATAAACGAACAGGGAGAATGGTTTCCAAACATCAAATAATGTAACAGAAGCTCGATGTGTCACTTAAGATCATTTCTGCTTTAGAAAAAGTTAACCCCATATAATGATAGTTGTCTGAAAGGAGAAACATCACTGGCCACTGAGCACCTTATCAGACATGACAACTGGTAAAGGCAGGTTTGATTGTGTGTACTTGACAGATCAGGAACATTAGAAATGGGACCCAAGTCTACCTGCCTCCAAATCCCATATATGCCCTAGAAGGGAATCTCATCACTCATGAAATTAGAATAGGACAACAGAAAGGAAAGAACACTTTAAGGGAAATCAGAGTGGCTCGGTGAGATCACGCTGAGTGTTGGCGGCTGTCTTTGCATAGGCTGTTTAATTGGTACCGTATTAGAGGAAGATGAAAAAAAGACAGTGTTCAACCTGATTTACATAAAAATGAGAAGGGGGGAGTGGGATATTCAAATGTGTGAGCCGAATTCTTAGATCTCTGCTTCGTGAGTGGCACACCGTAGAACTTTTTAAATTGGCTACATTGCTTTAATTGAAATATAGAATTGTAATAACACAATGTGACAGGCACCTACGGAGGGGGACCTTAGTTGCTCCCACCTCTCTCTGGAGCAACAAACAACAGGGGTGTGTGTGTGTGGGGGGGGGAAGTACACACAGAGAAGCACTTGAAAGGGCTTTGTTCTTTTCCAGGCTCTTAGAGGTTTTCTTTTTTGAAAAATGCATTCCCCCCCCTCACTGCAGGCTGCAATTAATCCATACCACACCACCCCCATTCTCACCATGTTCTTCCCATAGAGGTATTTTGCATCCATTAGGATGTTTGTTGTACACCGGGTGGAAGGAAAAGAATTTTAAAAATATATAGATTTATCGAGGCAGACCCTCCAATCTATTGCCAGCCTGAAACCAACTGACAAATTGGATGGGGGCCCTCACTCTTTCCCTTCTGTCTCTGCCTGACTGTGATCTTTTTCATGTGTACACAGATGTTGAAATTTATCACAAAGAAGTTTGACCTAGAGAGAGAGCCCTGGGAGATGGGCTCAGGCATCGAGGACAGATTTGGAGAGTGGGCAGGCAGTGACTGAGGACTAACGGGTGGCCCTACAAGTCTGCTCATAGAGCAAGCCCCTCCGAAGTCCAAGCCCACAACTTTTGGCAGGATTTGCCTTCTGCTTATGACCATCCCAGGCAACCCAGCCCCCAGCCCTCTTCTAATATTGGTTATAACACGTGTTCATGATCTTATCATGTGAAGAATCTTTTCTTCCCATTTCTTTACCTGACTCTCAGTCAAGGCCTTTAAAGTTCAGGGTGGACCATCCTTTCTGCAGGTCCACTGAATGCTACCAGTATATTAGCTCCTTTCATCTTTCCCCATAAGGGTTATGCCTGAAATATTCAACTCCTCTGAAATACAGTGTTCCTCTACCAGAGGGTTTCATTTCACATAACAGTAACTTAAACAAATTCAGTTCTCCCTTGTCCAAATTCCCAGGACAGCTTCTCTTCAAGTCAGCCCGCTTCAGTGGTAAAAATCGGTAAACCGTTGATTTAAAAATATCAACCCGTGGGGACCATGCGGGGGAGCACCAGGTTAAGCACACACAGTACAAAATGCAGGGACCCGCTGCTGCAGGGATCCCAGTTCAAACCCCTGGTTCCCCACCTGCAGGCGGGGGGGGGGGTCGCTTCAAAAGGGGTGAAGCAGGTCTGCAGCTGTCTTATCTTTCTCTCTCCGTCTCTATCTTCACCTCCCTCTCAGTTTTTCTCTGTCCTATCCAAAGAAATGGAAAAAATGACCGCCAGGAGCAGTGGATTCATAGTGCTGGCACCGAGCTCCGGAGATAACCCTGGAGGCAAAACAAACAAATAAACAAACAAACAAACAAACAAATATCAGCTCACCTTTGTCAGTGTTCTACAGCAGTCCTCCTTTATAAATTGGTTGTGGTGGGGGATCAGTTACTTTCTTCTCCACTCCACAGAGTGGAGAAGACACCCACCACGCACTCCCACAGTGTAACCTCTGCCAGATGTGACTTAGCATGTGCACCTGTCCGTAAACACTCAGGCCTTCCCTGCTTAGTGAGACCAGGCAGCCGGGGTATCTACTTAGAGGTAGCAGAAAAAAATCGCCATGAAGTTTCTAAACTATGATAGACCCTTCATTTCCCCAGGTTGCCATTCTATAGTTTCAATTACCTGCAGTCAATTGCAGTCTGAAAGTATTACTCCTAGTAAGGTATCTTGAGAAAGAGATAGGCCTTATCCACATAGGTTTCATTACAGTTTATTATTCTGATTGTTCTAGCTTATTAATTAACTAGAATTGTTAATTTCTCACCATGCTTAATTTATAGATTTTTATCTAAATATACACAGATAGAGCAGGGCATGTAGTGTGTATAGGGTGTGTTACTATCACTGGTGTCAGATATCCATCAGGGCAATGGGGAATCTTAGAATGTATGCTCTGGGGCTGGGTGGTAGCACAATGGGCTAAGCACACATGGCATGAAGCGCAGGGACCAGCTTAAGGATCCCAGTTCCAGCCCAGGCTCCCCAGCTGCAGGGGTCGTCGCTTCACAGGCGGTGTGAAGCAGCTCTGCAGATGTCTATCTTTATCTCTCCCCTCTTTATCTTCCCCTCCTCTTTCAATTTCTCTCCAACAACAGCAATGACAACAATAATAATAAGGACAATAACAAGGGTAACAACAAGGGCAACAAAATGGGAAAAAATGGCCTTCAGGAGCAGTGGATTTGTAGTGTAGGCACCGATCTCCAGCAATAACCCTAGAGGCAAAAAAAAAAAAAAAAAAAAAAGAATGTATCCTCTGTGGGTAAAGAAAGCCCACTGTGCTATTTTTCTACTTAACATGTTACAGATAAATGATAGTATACAGACTAGTTCCAGTGTACAGACCACACAATGTATGTTTAGGAAATTATTGGCTTCTGCCTCTCTGTGGCCCAAAGTGCCATGAGATGGAAGTCTCACCCCACCCCACCCTGCGCCCCATGGGCCTTGTCTCTGTCCCCATCGTGGGTTCATCTGCACAGGCCTTACATTTAATCTCCACAGCTTAACAAGATAGGTGTTCCTGGTTTTGCCTCTCACCTCACAGACCTGCCCACTTTTTCTCTTTTCACCCGCCATCACTATAAATCAACTTATACTGATTTTTAACACTGAAGTGGGCTGACTGGAAAGGAAGTGGCATTGGGAGAACTTCTGTGGTTTCCAATGGAGGGGATGGAGATGCAGAACTCTGGTGCTGGGGACAGTGTGGTTTTATATGCCTGTTATCTTACGGTTGTGTAAATCAATAATAAATCAATAATTTAAAAAAAAGAGTTCTGGTGGTGGGAAATGTGTGGAATTGTACTCCTCTTATCCTATGGTCTTGTCAATACTTCCATTTTATATTAAAAGGAAAAAAGGAAAGAAAGAAAAGACTATTTTCCCCATACCACACTACCAGTTAACACAGCTTCTCTCTTCCAGTGATCTGTTCTAGGTATTTTCAGAGGAATGCCTCATTTAGCTTTCACATCTGCAAAACATGCTTCATCCTACCTTCCAAATGAGAGAACTGAGACCCAGAGGGATTACGTGGCATGTTTGGATGGGGGCAAGCAGCTAATCAGTAAGATTCAAGCCCTGTCTGGAGACCCTGGGGGCTGTGTGTGTCCCTGTAGGTCATGCTGCCTCATCACGTGTTCAACACAGAGATGTCGAGAGTCTGTGCACCCTTCCTGCTGACCCCCCTCTACACAGTAAGCCACTCCCTCCCTTGCTTCCAAGTCTTTTGCTTTTTAACCACAATCTTCCTTCCACTGACTCTTAATTTCTTTGTACTCTTCCTTCTCATCTCATTTACTAGCTACTGTTAACACCCAACTGTTAGGACCTAGAGATTCAGTACTAGGCAGAGTTTGAAGAAGAAGTAAAAATAGCCCCACTATGAGGACTCAGGAGTAAAAATAGCCCTACTATGAGGACTCAGGAAGTATCTGAGTTTTTAGGCTGCAGAGACTCCAGCATAATTGTGGTGACCTTTTTCTCCCCTGTTTGGGACCCTGCCACACTGAGGAGATAGATAGATAAATATATATATAGAGAGAGGCCTTCCTTGTGCCCAGGACCTGGTCATTTTCTTGACAGATCATTTTCTAGGCCAGACCTCAGACATAAAGGTACTAAACTGACAATATCCAGTAGACCCCCAGCATCCTCTGACCTCAGTATATGTGAACAATGCAGTTAGAAAGCTATTTGCATGAAATCAATGAAGCTATTAAGGAAAGAATGTAAAGCACTTTTTTTCCCATTTAAAATTGGAGAAAGGGGCCAGGTAGTAGTTTACTCAGTAAGACACATTTTCATGTACAGGGGCACTGGTTCAGGTTCCCAGATCCCACCTTCAAGGAAGGGAAACTTCACAAGTGGTGGAGCAGTGTTACAGGTGTCTCTGTTCTGTGTCATTCTCTCTCTCACTATCACACTTTATTTAAAAAAAGTAAAAAAGAATGACTGCCAGGAATGGTGAAGTCGTGCATGCCCTAACAATAACTCTAGAGGCAAGTAAATAAATAAATAAGAAAAAATGGGGCCAGGCTCAGCACATACGTTACCATGCACAAGGACCCGAGTTCAAGCCACAGCTTCACACCTGATGAGCAGTGAAGCAAGTGCTACAAGTGTCTCTCTGTCCCTCTCCCTTTCTCCCTCCCCCTCCCCTCTCATTTTATCTCTGTCCTATCAAATTAAAAGGGGGGGGGAGAAAAGGAAAAAGCATGGCCACCACTGGGTGCCCCAGCAATAACTCTTGGGGCAATAAGATAAATAAATAAATAAACAAATAAATGTAAATTCCTCGATTAACTTTAGGATTTCCTACAAAGCACTTTGTGCCACCAGTCTCCACTGGAATCAAGGGAGTCTTTGAAAAGAGAATAAACATCTCATGGATGAAAACAGTTACTGGTGATGAAAAAAAAATTCATATGTTGTAATTATAATTTTTTTTGTTTGTTTTAAATCCTGGCGCTCAATCTGTGAGCTCAGTTTAGTAATAAAATACTAGAATTGTGCATGCAGGTGCAAATTTGATACCATGTCACTCAGTTCCAGACTCTATTTACAGAATGGAATCATCACAGTACATTCACACAATGAAGATGGCAGAGGAACTCATTCCACTCTAATGCCTTTAAAACTTCACCACAGGATGGATGCTGTACCTTTACCTAAGCCATTTTAAGGCCGTCTGAGAATTGTTACAGAAATAATAAGCCTGAGGTCCTGCTGTTAGCAATGAGTACCACAGTTGTTTGTGAAGGGAGATAGAGAGTGAATCCTGGGGGCCAGGTGGTGGTGCACCTGGCTCAGCACACACACTGCAATGCACAAAGACACAGGTTCAAGCCCCGGATCCCCTCCACCTGCAGGGGGCAAGCTTCATGAGTAATGAAGCAAGGTCTCTCTCTGTTTCTCTTCCTACCTCCCCCTCCCTTCTCAATTTCTGTCTCTGCCCAATAATAAATAATAAAATAAATAAATAAGTAAGTATACACAAGAGTGAACCCTGTAAGGGAAGGTCCTCTGGTCAGATATAAACATTTTTCTGTCACCGCTACTGCAGTTATCCTGTTCTGCAATGGCATTTGATGGGTTCTATTACTATTCTCATTAGAAGGGGTATACATTGAGAACAAAAGTTCTTATCTCTGAGATAGCAGGTAGGTAGCATTGCATAAGCGTGAAAAGACCAGATTTGGCACCAGAGAGTCTGAATTCAAATCTCAGCTCTACCACTATACTAATCAAGAGGCTTGCATAGATCATTTACGTCTGTATACTTCAGGCATGCTGACCATGGAGTTGTTCTGAGAATTAATGAGTAGAACCCTAGGGGAAAATTCTGGAATATAGAGAGTGCTCCCTGAATATCCAGTTTCATTCTCATTGCATCCATCTAGTGTCCAACTTTGTGATTGCTGTGGAGCAGTGGCCAGTCAGTGAATCAGCTGCAGAAGGATGAATGAACGGCTGGGTGAATTGGAAGCATAGCTGTAATCCACAGCATTCGAAACTTATCTGATCTATAACTTTCTTTGTATTTCAGTGGCTCTGCCAGAAGCCAGCCTTCTTCTTTGTCCAATTGCCCAGAGATGATTGGACTTGGTTCAGATAGCTATCCGGAGAGACAAAGAGGTTTGCACGTCAGGGACTGAAGTTGAATCTCTGTGAATGTGCAAAACTGAGAATTGATGCAGAAGTCATTATTAACTCACACATTTAACAGGATGTTTGCCTTTCAACAAAGGGTGACTAATTAATGTAACAGTTGATTATATAGCTCCCTTAATTTGTTACTGATTTTCAAATACCAAAGTAATTACATCACTAAAGGAGGACAGTAGCTAGAGTGTCAGCCTGCAAAAGAGATTCAAAAAGGATTGACTGTTGATTCTACGTTCTATTTGGACATAGCTTTGTGCTCGGGTGTGACTTGGCAGCAGTCTCCAACTCCATGAATAGAAGTCAAACCCTGTGTATCATCCTAGTAGTATGGTAAGGAGGGCCTGGCGCGGTGTGTGAGCGTGGAGGGATGGGGCTCCAGACTTTCTGATTCAAATCCTGAGTCAGCAGATAAAGGAAAAGTATTAGTTATATATTATATGATATGAGATGCAGTAAGCAAATGGAATATCTTACAAATAGAGGAGAAAGGAGACTGATTCCAGCTTGGGGCAGGTAGTGTGGTTGATTTGAGCCTTGGTGGATAGATAGGAGTTTTATTTGTTGGAGAAAATTTTATTGATCAACTACTATATGCCAGATTCTAGACAATAGGGATACAGTAATAATCAGGAAATTGTGGTCCGGGAGGTAACACATGTACCAGTGGATACAACATTGCATCTTAAGCATGAGGTCCCATGGTCAGTCCCCAGCATTACATGTACCAGAGTGATGTCTGGCTCTCTTTCTTCTCCTATTTTCCTTATTAATGAATAAATAAAATCTTTAAAAACAAATAAAGGCTTAAGGTCAGCTTTGGAGTGAGTGAGGGAAATGTAATAGGAAGCAGGTGAGAAGGGTCTCTAAGTCTAAGTAGACACTATTTCACTAGGGACTTGATACTAACTCACTACAGACTATTTTGTACTTTTACTTTCAGGTATATATTTTGCCCTAATTTATGGATATATGTGAACATATGCTCTATCTTATGTGACCTGGTCTATATCTAGGTTTGGGGACTTTATTAGGAAGTGGTCATCTAGGTTTGGGGACTTTATTAGGAAGTGGACCACCTGGAGTAGAATTAGAGAATCCTATGAAAGGAAAGGTCTCACCCAAATAATGAGGCTGAAGGGTTGATATTCCATGCCTGACGTCTCTGGACAGTCTGAAGTGAAGCATGCTGAGGTGGTACTCGTGTTGATTAGGTTGGGGTCAGCGGATGGGATATCATTTGATATGAACTGAGAGAAGCATGCAGGAACAAGCATGAGGAAGCATGCACCCTAGATGTTCCAGGACTGGGGGAAATATGGGCTCTATAGTGGAAGTGGGAGGTTCTTGCTGTCTTAGGGTTTAAGAAGGCAATAGATAGTTATTGCTATAATCTCATTATTTGGCAATTGGGTTAACTTTGGAAAATCCGTTTGTTAGAATTTGCTATATCATATACAACATCACCATAATTTATGTACTTTGACATTATTTATATATAGCTGCGCCACCAGTTGCTTCTGTTCTCCCTGAATGACTCTTTATTCACTATCAGGCCACCCTATCAGCTAGGACCCTAGTTGGGGAGTCCTGAGATTCCTAAACAGACATGATGGGCCTAGACCTCGAATAAATCCCTCTTTCCGTTGTTACAGGTCATTTCTATCAGGAACAACAAAATAGATCCCTTTGTGGGGTCCCATAGGACCTTGCCCTCAACTTGCATCAACAATGATAATGTTCCATCCTCCGAAGGGAGGCTGGATAACATACTCTGTGCTACACCTGAGGAAGATGGGTCCTGCTATTGGGGCAGCTTGGAACATTCCTACTCATGACCACAGAATTCTCATTCTGATCTACAGGGCTGCAGAGGTCACATAGGCTCCTAAGCTGAATATGGGCCCCAGATCACATCAAATTGATGGGGTTTACAGTGAAAAATATTTATACACCTTTCCCATATTTGGAAGCTACTCTCTTCCCTGATCCACCTTTCTGGTCCATTTTCCAGCCATGACATCATCTCCCCAGACAATAACTTGGACTCACCTATGTATCAGATTTCAGGCTCAGGGGAAAAAAAGAAGAAGAAGAAAAAAAACCTAGTATAGCCATAAGCCCTTTGGAATATAACTAAAATATGCCTATTAGCTATCAACAAAACTGAAACTCCCCCTCCCCAACTCTTCATCTTCACTATTCCAGCCTTTAGGTTCATGATTAGTCATCAATTTGTTTGGCTTTATATGTTAACTCTCTTTTCAGACACCAGGTTCCAGATGCTAGCAGGATGCCAACCAGACTTCCCTGGATAGACAACTCCACCAATGTGTCCTGGAGCTCCAATTCCCTAGAACCCGGCCCCGTTAGGGAAAGAGAGAGGCAGGCTGGGAATATGTATTGACCTGTCAATATGTCAACGCCCATGTTCAGCAGGGAAGCAATTACAGAAGCCAGGCCTTCTGCCTTCTGCACCTCAAAATGACCCTGGTTCCATACTCCCAGAGGGTTAAAGACTAGGAAAGCTATCAGTGGAGGGGATGGGATGCGGAGATCTGGTGGTGAGAATTGTGTGGAGTTGTACCCCTCTTATCCTATGGTTTTGTCAGTGTTTCCTTTTTAGAAAGAAAGAAAGAAAGAAAGAAAGAAAGAAAGAAAGAAAGAAAGAAAGAAAGAAAGAAAGAAAGAAAGAAAGAAAGAGGTTTAACTATTTAAAAAAAGAATCAGGAAACTGAAAGTAATATATGAAAACATCAGTAAGTAAACAAGGTAATTCAGATGGTAAACATTGCAGAACTGACTACAGTGGTGACATAACAGTGGTTATCTAAGAGGAGTGACCTCACCTTAGGTGGTCACAAAAGATATTGGAGAGGAGATGACTTATAAGCTTCATTTTCCAGGGTCCAGTTGTTGGAAGGCCCTGTGGAGATACAGTAGAAAACAAAGATCTCAGGGTAGGCAGGACTATAGAGCAGAAACATCCATGATTTTCTCTCAGATAGTGCTGGGACACTGTTTTATCTTTTGCTGGATTTAATTTTCCTTTTAAGTTTCTTTGCCTGAGATGATGAGTTTAAATATATCTCTTGTGGTAGAGGTATCTATTATTGGATGAATGTGTTTTTATTTTAGGCATCTCATAAAGAGGTACTCTGAGAAGAGCCAGAAGGAATGAACAGTAAGCTTTTAAACAAAGATATTGAAATGGGAAACTGGTGTGTGCTTTGTTAATTAAAAAAATGGGAGTCAGGCGGGTTAAGCACAAGTGGTGCAAAGCACAATGATCGGCTTAAGGATACTGGTTCAAGCTCCTGGCTCCCCACCTGCAGGGGAGTCGCTTCCCAAGCTGTGAAGCAGGTCTGCAGGTGTCTTTCTCTCCCCCTCTCTGTCTTCCCCACCATTCTCCATTTCTCTCTGTCCTACCCAACAACAACGACATCAATAACAACAACAATAATAACTACAACAATAAAAAAACAAGGACAACAAAAGGGAATAAAAAACAAAAACAAAAACACAAGCTCCTGAGTTTGAAAGATCTGAGTGTGAATCCGAGTTCTACTACTGGCCCAGATGGTTTCTCTCTCCCTGTTTCAATTTTCTTATCAATTAACTGCAGACAATAACAGCACCTGTCCTGTAGGCTGGTTATGAGCCTCAGATGGGATAATGCAAAAATGATCTTGGCATAAATGATTGACAAGAAGAAAACAGCCAGTCAGCTACTCATAGTGTGATTACTATCATTTTCTTTATCTTTATGGTCAGGCCCATCACTGTTTGTTTGGGTAGAAAACATTATTCCCGCCTGTATTTGCAAAGATTTTCTTAGAATTTTGCTTTCATTTATTTAACAAATTACATTAGATTAATGCCCCTGCTCTCTTAAGTCTCAAATTCCCATCTTGGCGTTTGAAGCCCTCTTTTATTTGTTTTTAACCAGAGTCTTTTCACCTTACCTCCCATGGCTATCAACCTCAATCTTGACCTTCACAGTGCAGAGTTTTCTTCCAGTCATCCTCTGTTATTTTATTCATGCTAATTTTCACACAGGTTAAAATGTCTTCTGACTACTTTTTTTTTTTTTCGATCAATGTGTGTTATTGTTGTTGCTGCTGCTGAGGCTTTGTGCCTACAGAACGTCACTGCTCCCAGAAGACTCCCTTTCTTTCCCCAGATAGAGAGTGAGAGACACAGAGAGAAGGATAGGGACCAGGGACCACAGCACTACTCCACTGCTCTTGCAGCTTTCCCCTGGACTTGGCACGCCTCTGTGTGGCGGCCAGAGACAAACCTGGCTCCTCACATTTGATCAAATGTGTGCTCTCCTGGGTGAGTTATCTCCTGCCACCCTGAATATTTTCCTTCTTGACTGTAATAGAATATGTTGAGTTTTCAAGCTGTTCCAGCTATTAGGATGGGCATTTTACATATATGATGTCATCAATATTTTTGGGGAAAAAAAATCTGAGATTCAGAAGATTGGTATTCCTCCCAGACTAGGCAGCTAAAAATAGTGGAAGAATTGTGATAACTATGCAGACCTACTTAGTCTTAGAAGATCAGACTAGAAAACTACTTCCTCCATCTCTGATTCAAGGTATCCTCATCCTTTCTGGGTCTCAATCTGTCTTCTCCAGACAGAGCCAAGTATAAGTGAACTCACAACTGAAGGACGAATCAGCGAGGAGTTATATAAAGCAAAGACTTTTCTGCAGTCAGTCCCCCAGTTGCTGTGAGGAGCCTTTGGAGGTTAACAATGAATTTTCTCAGATCTCCATAGAATCTTGTCCTGTGTCCTTGGCTTGCCAACACATTCAAGCTAAATTCATGGCATGGGTACAAAAGTTCTCAGAGCTGATCAAGTCAAACCAGCCTGAAGGAAAGTTTGAATTTTAGTATGTGGAGAACTATAGATCAGTCTTAAAAAAAAAACTGTAGCCAACGAAAAAGGCTTTTCCCAGGTTGTCACCAATAGGTCTAAATCAAAGGAAAGTCTGGGTGTCAGAGGATACAGAGCACAAATAAATCAGGGCAAGATACTGAGGCTTAAAATCATAAACATTCAGTGCCTGCCAGGGTAGTTGGAAGATATTTTTCAAATGAAAGGACAGGGCCAGGTACTTTCACTCTCAGTGATATCTAGAAACCAGATCTCTAAAGCTTTATCTCCTGACTCTGACCCAGCCAGGGAATTTTGTATCCAGTGATCCTGGTCTGGCCTGAGAACAAAGGATAGGACTGAGCAGAAAGGTGGTTATGTTGTCTTTGAGGAGATTATCAAGGAGGCCTACTCACAAGAGATCCTCTCAAATCCCAGTTTAAAAATAATTCCAGAGCTGTACATAAGTGAACCAATTGAAAGCTTGCTCCTGCTAAGAAGTGAGAAAATTACAATGACTGATTAGAGCAGAGTTGCTTCTTCTCTGTCCACCTGTAGCATTTATACTCTCTAGTTTGTGCTAAGGGAGAAAGGAGGAGAGTATCTAGGAACCCGCTTACCACATCTGTGTCCATGCAAGTAACAAAGACTTCGGATTTTGCAGTTAAATTGTTCAAACTCATGAAGAAGGAAGAGTGTCCTAGGAGTTTGCAGGCTGAGCTTGAGCTCTGTTCTTGCATTTGCAAAGTAGCTGTAGAAGAAGAGACACAAATAGCAGCTGCCCCTGCTGTGTGCCTGCCTGATAGCAGGGGTTCAATCAGTATTATTGAAGGGGTAAAAAAATTAATGAACAAGTAAAATACACTCCGTTAAATAGTAAAAAAAAAAAAAAAAAAGGGAAAATAAAAGTTTTGAAGATGTCTACTCCAGGATTCTTGGCACTTGAGCTCATCTGACATCCTGGGTCTCTTCTAGATGTTTGTAGACAGTTTTCATTTAACTCATTACATTTTAGATGAGGATGATGAGAAACCAGGAGATAAAATCATGAATCGAGGTCATACTGATTATTTGAAGACTGGTATTCGTTCATCAATATAATTTATGGGAAGCTTATTATGAGCCTAACCATTTTTATTGGCAATATTATTTTTATTATTCATAGTTGCTGTTAGAGAAATATTGGTGTGTGTGTGTTGTGTGTGTGTGTGTGTGTGTGTGTGTGTGTGTGTGTGTGTGTGTGTGTGTGTGAAGAGGGTGTTCCTAGGTGCTTCTGGGGAATAAACCCAGATTCTCACACATGTATGCTAACAATGAGTAATCTGTTTGACACATTTTTTCCCTTTATTGGGGGACTAATGGCTTACAGTCAACAGTAAAATACAGTAGCTTCTACATGTGTAACATTTCTCAGTTTTCCACATAACAATTCAATCCCTTCTGCTATCATTATCCAGGACCTAAACCCTCCCCCCATCCCAAAATCTTTTACTTTGGTGCAGTACACCAACACCAGTTCAAGTTCTGCTTTGTATTTTCCCTTCTGTTTTTATATTGCAACTTCTGCCTGTGAGTGAGATCATCCTACTCAGCCACTCATCTGTTGTTAGACACCTGGGTTACTTCCTGGTTTAGGCGATTACAAATTGTGCTTCTATGAACATAGGTGCACACAAATCTTTGATGGTATGTTTGGTTCCTTAGGATATATTCCCAGGAGAAGAATTGAAGGATCATAGGGTAGGTCCACTTCTAGCCTTCTGAAGGTTATCCAGACTGCTCTCCACAGGGGTTGGACCAATTTATATTCCCGCCAGCAGAGTTTGCCACAGTCTTTACTCTATAGTGAGAAAGAAAGGGGGCAGGGAGATCACACACACACACACACACACACACAAAGCTATCACTTTACTATGCATAGAGTTTCCTTGGTGTTGTCTGGTGCCCCATATGTAGCCAGTGCTTGAACTCCGGGTCCCACTCATAGTGAGAATTACTCTCTATCTGAGTAGTCCTAAGGATGTCCCTCAAAGATGTTATTTTATTGCCCTATTTTGCAGATGAGGAAACTAGTGCCAGGTCTTACATTGCAGGTTAGATAAGCAGGAGTGACTCAACAAAGACACAAAATGATTTCAAGATCTAATTCTATAGCATTGGCCTAGAACTAGGCTCATTAAATTCTATGTGGCAAGAAGCATTGTTGCTATGCTGAGAAGGCTCAAAGCCAACAGAGGACATTTCTGATCAGGAGACATGATCTCTCCACTCTGTAGGATTCCCAGTGTTTGAAACATGGGGTTTTCTGCATGACATAATGAGGGAAGCAATGCAGAAACCTCAATCTCCTTGTGAACCACTCTCAATTATGTCATCTGTGTTACTTACTACTTGTAAGATTCAGGGGTAATCCAAGAGCTTACCTGGTTCAAGTTAGCATTCTATCTTGCCTTGGGAACCCAGACAGGACTTAAGTCCAGCCTGGAACACACACAGTCGTGCACAGGCATTATGATAAGGGAGCCCACATTTCTTTGATCCATCATCGTCTTCTGAGGCCTTTTACCCATTTTTCCTATTCTTCTGAAAGTGGAATGAGTGAAGTGTACATCAACCTGTCTTAGTCATTCATTTCCTATACAAGAAATAGACTTCCTTTCATATCTGTACAAGGGAGGCCTAGGAAATACTTGTAATTTTTTTTTTACTCTTTTGAGGGTAGCAGTCTTTGTTTCAGAATGTAGGTACTAAGGTCTTAATGCCTCAATAGTGGTCAGCAGCATCTCTCATGGGTTCCCCTATGCACATCTCTTTGGGCACTGCATACAACAGTGCTGTTGCCCTTAGAGGCTTCCCATGAGAGCTTGACTCAGGATAAGCAGGGGCTTTATTTCAGAATCATTTCCCTAGCGTCAAGTACAGTGCTTGTAAGATAGAAGGTATTTAGCAATTACTTTCGTTAAGTGATCAAATACAGTGATGAAAACTACTGTCCCCTAGAGACTATCCTTATAATGGCCTATTTGCTCCTAGAGACACACTGTCTTACTCTGATCCAGGATAGAGAACTCAGGTCAGGTTGTTTGCTGTGTTTAATCCTGTGTGTGAGAGGGACAAGAGTGCAATTGAGAATCTCAGTGATACAGTTGAGCTAGGGAGACAGAATATGCAAAACACTTTCATGCCTAAAACTCTGCTGTCCCAGGTTCAATCCCCAGCACTACCATAAGTCAGAGCTGGTCATTTTCTTCATATATCTTTCATTAAAATAAGTGAACTATTTTTAAAGAATTTCAGTGATATCTCAGAAAGAGTAAAGCTGGGTTCAAATTATAACTCTTCCACTTCCTAAATGAGTGTTGTTAGGACAGTTACGAGGTCCTGTGGAGAATTTCCACAGTAGAAGGTACATACTCAGAAACAAAGCTAATAGTTATAAGTGTTTTCTGGATGACAGACCCTATTTGCAGTGTGTGGAGTATTGTTATCTATTTAATCATCACAACTCTCACTTCTTGAGGTTATTTAACTCCTAATATGTTCACTGACAGATGAGTAAATGAAGGCACAGACAGGACACAATACCCAAGCTTGCCTGGGTAGTAAAGTGGCAGTGCCAAGATTTGAAACCTAGCAATCTGGTTCCAATGTCCATGTTTTTTGTTTGTTTTTGCCTCAAGGGTTATTGCTGGGACTCAGTGTTGGCACTGTGAATCCTGGAGGTTATTCCCCCACCCCATTTTTGTTGCCCTTGTTGCTCTTGTTGTTGTTATTATTGTTATTGTTGTTACTGATGCCGTTGTTGTGGGATAGAGAGAAATGGACAGAGGAAGGGAAAACAGAGAAGGGGAAAGATAGACACCTGCAGACCTGCATCACTGCCTGTGAAGTGACTCCCCTGCAGGTGGGGAGCCGGGGGCTCGAACAGGGATCCTCATGCTGGTCCTTGCGCTTTGCACCACCTGCGCTTAACCCCGCTGCGCTACTGCCTGACCCCACCCCCAATGTCCACATTCTTAAGCTCCATGTTTATTTATTCTATAAGGATCATAGAAAAAAAACACATCTTGATTCTAGGACTCAAAAGGGCCTTCTTAATTGTTTTGATTTCAGTTCTACTGTTTACTACTGGTTTGTCAGAAAGTCACGACATATTTTTCTTTCTCTTTTCTATTTTTTTTAACCCTTATTTATTTGATAGACAGCCAGAAATTGAGAGGAACGGGGAGATAGAGAGAGGAGACAGAGAGATACCTTCAGCACTGCTTCACTGCTTGTGAAGCTTTCCCCATGCAGGTGGGGATCAGGAGCTTGAACCCGAGTCCTTGTGCACTATAACATGTGTGCTCAACCAGGTGTGCCACCACCTGGCTGCATGACATATTTTTCTATACAAAAAATGCATCATGAGGGACCAGGTAGTGGCACACCTGGTTGAGCCCACATATTACAATGCACAAGGACCCAAGTTTGGGCCCCCAGTCCCCACCTGCAAAAGGTAATTTACCTTTGCAGGTAAATTAGTGCTACAGTTGTCTCTCTTTCTCTTCCTCTATATCCCCCTTTCCTATTGATTTCTGGCTGTCTCTATCCAGTAAATAAAGATAAGAAAAAATTTAAATACATCATGACTTTCCCAAAAACCACCTAGATATAACTCTGGTTAGATGACAGCCTCTCTAGTCTAAATAATATTGTCATTTTCTCATAGGGGTACAGAAATAAGATGGTGAATGAGACAATAAATGAGGTAGAACTTTAAAAGCTGCAGAGTTCTATTTATTTATTTATTTATTTATTTATTTATTTATTTATTTATTTAAGAAAGGAGACATTAATAAAACCGTAGGATAGGAGGGGTACAACTCCACACAATTCCCATCACCCGATCTCCATATCCCATCCCCTCCCCTGATAGCTTTCCCATTCTCTATCCCTCTGGGAGGAACCTCACATTTCTGCAAAGTTCTTTTTTTTTTACTCATATGTTGTAGATACAAGCTTTAGAGGCCAACAAGGCTTTAATGATATAGTTGGGTTCTTACCTTCTATGTTGTGGATTTATGAAAGCAAAGTTTTTTTGATTTTTTTTTTTTTTAGTATCAAAATGGGAAAGGAAATGAAGAGAGAAAAGGGGAGAGGAGAGGAGAGGAGAGGAGGAGAGAAGAATAAAGGAAGAGAAGCAGCAAGGGAGGGAGGAAACAAAAAGAGATAGTTTAATAATATAGAGGTTATGCTTCAAGGAAGGGGGCAAAGGAACTTTGGTAGTAGGTTTGGTGAACTATATACATATATGTCTAGGTGTAAAACTCTGTCCCTTAAATCTTACAATTTTGTAAACAGTAGTAATCAAGAAGTTTATAATAGAATCAAAATTAGAAGAAGATATACTTCAAGTGTAGGATGAGTAACAAAGGAAATGTATAAAGAGTACATTGTTATACTGTTGTATTCCGGGACTAGCCAATTGGGAGGAAGGCTCTAAATACCACTTCGTAGTTGATGAACTAAGGCCTACTCCTTTAGCTCTCTGAGCCTCAGTGTTCTCTTCTTCAGATAAGGGATAATAAAGCCCTACTTGATGATTTACGGTGAAGATCAGATTTTATTCAATTCTGGTCCACATCATACTAGGGAAAGCTTTGGTGCTATGACACCCTTCCCTCTTTTCCTCTATCTTGCTGTCTCTCCCTTTCTCTCTGGGAAAAGTCCACCCATAACAGTGAAACAGTAAAAGAAGATTAAATGTTATGCAGTGAAATAAGCATCAAGCAAGTAGGAGATACTTGGTAAGTCTCCCTACTCCCCCCCACACACCCCCCTGCCACAGACACACATCCATACCCCACTCCACATTAGCTGAGTCCCTTTTTATGTTTCCTGTTGTATTAAGATGATAGGAAATTGCTGGCTGCCTGCATTTTGGAATTGATTTCCTGGAATTGGGAGAGGGCATGAGAATAAGCACCCTACATTTTCTTCACTTTTCTTACCTGCTTGCAGGTGCGACTAGTAGGGAAACATCTCCTTCAGGAGTCTTTGTTCTGCTGCAATTAAGGATGCCATGCTTCCCAGATGCTCTGAGACTATATTTTTAGTTCATCTCTTTTCTTTGCCTCGCTCTGGAGACATCTTATTATTCATTTCAGAACTTGACAACTCCTACCACTTTGTCCCCTCATTCCATTCTGATACACAAAGGAAGAATGAAATGTAGCAGTCCCCAGCCAAGTTTTGCTTTTGCTCAGTTACAGTCCAAAGCTGCAAGAACTTCTGCCAGCAACATTCACTCATGGGCCTTCTCTGCCTGCCTTCTGTGTGCCAGAAGAGCCCATTCCTGTTCTCCTCTACCTCAGATTTTAGAGTGTGTGGTTAGATATACCCTGTGAAGGTACAGTCCAGGGTACTGCAAGTGTTCCTATATAGATGTAAACCAACAGCCTCCGTACAGTTCGAGAACAGGACAGCAGAGCATGTGTAGGAGGGATTGACAGAGCCAGGATAAGCGTCTGAAGCAGTTAAGTCATTTACTCAGTAAACATTTACTAAGTGTTGCTTGTGAGAGGTGAGATATGTTTGATGTTGATATGTGAGAGATGAGGGCATACATTTTGCACAAATCGAGATGACAGTTGTTCATGAAATCCACTTTGGGTGGCTTCTGAATAACAATATTGTGTTGATTAAGCACTTTGCTGTGCTCTGAGCACCATTCTAGCTAAGCAGCAAGGTGTAGTTAATTCATAGAGTTGAACCTTGAATGAACCTTGGATTGCTTGGGTCCACTTCAACGTGGATGTTTCTCTACCTGCAATCCCCCCATTCACAAATTGAGCACACTCCAGATGTTGGCTGATTGAACCTGATCCTCACTACATATACGGGGAGATGTAGGTTGTGTTTGGACATTCCATGACGCAGAGGGGTCAGCACGTGTACATAGTTCAGACATCAGCTGTATTCCCATACCAACTCAGAAGGGAAAACAGTTGTCGGTATTACTCAGGCATGAGAATGCAAAGTACATGTCTAACCCAGGATTTACAACTTTTGAGTACAGAGCCTGGGCCATGAATTCTGGCTCACTGGCTTATTGTTCTTTTCATAACTAATCCCTAAGTCCCCAGTCCTTCAGTGATATAGTGCCAATTCCAGCATCATAAGAAGTAAGCTAATATGTCTAACCCATTTGAAATGGGCTGGGGCTTGAGCTACAGGTGTCAATTATAATCACCAGTATGTTGTCAAAAGTACACACAGCTAGAATTCAAAGTAGTTAAAGCAAATTGTGTTTTGTTCTGTTATGTAGGAACTCATGGACTGAGCTCTATTCCAGATTATGCAGAAGTAATTGTGAAGGCTGGGTGTGGTGGTGCACCTAGTTGAGCATACATGTTACAATGTTCAAGGACCCAGGTTCAAGCCTGTTGTTTTCAATGGGTTATGTTGTTTTCGCCGGGCTGGCTTCACGGGCGGGTAACAGACGACCAGGGACTCATGGTTGAGCTGTAGGCAGTATCTCTTTATTCATGCAGGACGCAGCACAATCTAAGCCGAGCTAAGCTAAACTAAAGATACCCTAAAACTCACAATGCTGTCTTTATATATACTTGCCAAGTAGGGTGGAAACAGGATGTGACATAGAGAGGGTGGAGAGAAAAGTGACTGGTGAAAATCAGAGTGTGACAAGGAGGGGGTGGAGCAGGTGAGAATCCTATCACTGAACCACCAATGCCCTGGAGGGAGGGTGGTGCTTGTTAACAGTGGTTATGTAAATAGAATGAAGTGGTTATATAAATAGAATAGTGTTAAGCAGGGGGGATTTAAACCAAATGAAACAGAAGGGGTCTCATGCATACCAACACAAGCCTCCTTGTCCCCACTATTGGGTGGAAATGTTACGAGTGGTGAAACAATACTGCAGGTGTCTTTCTTTCTCTCTCCTTCTCTGTCTCCCCACTACCCTCTTCCTTTCTGGCATTTGTATCCAATAAATAAAGATACATTTTAATAGGGAAAATGAGAAAAAGGGCAGAAGAAGGGCTTGCACTGATTTAAGAAGGTTACTTGGTCCCCTAAGAAATCCATCTAGATTTGGTAAGTGGCATTTCATATTCCTAACATAGGCTGTTATTACCCCACAGAGATTGAAAACATAGGTCCTATCTTGAACTTTTAGCTAGAAAAAAAAAAATTCTTCTGATGACCTTGAGTTTTCTCAGACAAGCACTGTAAGACTAGTGTCATACTAGGGATGTAGTCCCAAACTGTTAAAACTGTGCTTTTTCAAGACTTTGTAGGTCAAGGTTGAGGCCTCATTATGAAGAAGATTTAGAGAAGCCAGGCTACAGTTTGGTCAGTGGCACTTCTCCTTTCCATCACTGGTCCTTGTGATCCATCAGCTTTGAAGTTGTGGGAGCCAGTACATTGCTATGCACAACCACGTATAAATGCCCAGACAGCTGACAGAACCATGGACAGGTGTTAGGTCCTTGCAAAATACAATGACATGTATTTTGAGCACGGGGACAACAGACAAGAATCTCAGAAGACACTGGGAGTGACAGAAAACCCACTTGGAAAAGGAAACTCTGAAAAGTACTAGCAGTCATTGCTGTAGTAGTCATTCCAGAAATTGCATCAGGATTCTCAGACTGATATAACAGACATCTCGGCTTACATTTCCCTTTTAGAATACAGTGGTTGAATGTTGGTTGCTGGAAAAGTACACATGGGAAGTCTATCCATGGATCAACCTGTCAATACCCATGTCCAGCAGAGAAGCAATTACAGAAGTCAGAACTCCCACCTTCTGCACCCAAAAGAATTTCCATTCATACTCCCAGTGGGGGATAAATGATAGCGGGTAGATGACTGGAGGGCTCTGGACTTCAACTCTGTCAGAACCCAGAGAGAGAAGAGGAAAAAGGGGAGGGACATAGTATTAGTTGTAGGTGTGACTTGGAAAGCAAGAGATGAATGGGAAAATATATACAAATATAGACAGTTGTAGCAATAATAGTTAACCCGTATCTGCAACCTTAGGAGAACTGCTGCAGCTTCCAATGAAGGGCTTGGAGGATACAGAACTCTGGTGGTGGGAACAGCACAGTTAAACCCACTATCTTGTAACTGTGTAAATAAATAAGAAATCCCTAATAATTTATTTTAAGTTTATTCAGATGACCTTAGAGGAACAGCCCTGGACTGCTGCGGCTTTCTCCTTCATGCTGGCATTGATTGACATTTGTCTTGGAGGGTCTTTGTCATTCTCTACCTTTTGTAACACGTGCGCTCAACCAGGTGTGCCACCATCTGGCCCCAATTCTTTACCTTTTGTGAATTAGCTCAAATGCCTCCTCTTCCTGGCAGCCTGTCTCAGTGCATTATTACATGCTCCCTCAACCACTTCTCACCCTGTATTCTAGAATCACCACACTGGATCACAGTCATCCAGCCCTGCTGTGTCACGGGCCACCTCTGCTTACAGGCTCGTCACATGCCCTGTGCCTCCAGGGCATCCCCACCCTAGCAAGTCTTCAGTTGCTGTTCTCAGAAAGGACAATGATTACAGTAGCTCGGATTATTGAACTCTGTGCCCCCACACTTTCTGGTCCTCTCATATCCCACCCCTGTATCATAGATCTCCCAAGAACTGGACTGCTTACTGTGCAGGGTTCATGGTGGCCTTCTGAGATGACAGCTCACAAAAGGGATCCTATGGACCAGTGGAGGTCTGTGACTTCCCTCACAGTTTTATGATGAGTGGAGATCCAGAGATCTGCCTGCTACTTTGTTTTGGACAAAACCAGCTTCCTTATAAACTTCTCTAGAAGGCAACATAAAGCCATATGTTGTGAGGCAGAAAAACATAACCAGCTGCCTCCAAATGCTACTGCCAGTTATACAGAGGCCTCCTACCACCATCACTGCCCATCGTAGTGCCACCACTGGAATTATTTCACAAGGCAGAATCTGCCTTGTTACCAGGGAGATGTGACCCCGTTTCTCTGTATGATGGATTATGGACTGGGAGCCAAGAATTAGGGGCTAAAGTCAGGTTCATCTTGGCTCACAAAAATTTCACCTTCTAGTGCCCAGACTAGGAATCTGCTGTGTTTCCATCGCAGATTACAGCCCAGCCAGCACCCTCAGGCCTTCCTCTAGAGCCGGGCAGCCAGCTTCATAGGCAACGCTCTGCTGGTCTCTGGGTCACCCTCCCCAGCATTTCAGCTGAGCATTCCCTTGGCACATGTGGCCCCCATCCCAATGACTTCAACTGGGATGGATTTGGGGAGGACTTCTCAGCTCTGTCTTTCTCTGACCTGAGATTAAGAGCAAAGATGAGGAGAAAAAGGCTGACAGTTTCAGTCACCCCAACCTCAAACCTAGATTTCAAAAATCTTGACCCTCTGGGGCCTGTGCCTGCCTTCCCCAAGTGCTATACACTGCCTCACATTTTATGGTCTAATAACTTCAGACAATTGTACCTGCATATATAAAGCATGCCTCTATATAGTTTCATATCACTTTATCATTCCTCTATATGAAATATCTTCATCCTTACTACACTAATAGCCACCAAGTTTTACCCAGTCAGCTGCTGCAAAAATGGTCAACTCAGGTCTCCTTCCTTCCTTCCTTCCTTCCTTCCTTCCTTCCTTCCTTCCTTCCTTCCTTCCTTCCTTCTTTCCTTCCTTCCTTTCTTTCTTTCTTTCTATCTTTTGTTATATATTTTTAATATTTTTATTGGATAGAGACAGCCAGAAATTTAGAGGGAAGGGAGAGAGAGAGGAAGAGAGACAGAGAGACACCTACAGCACTGCTTCACCATTTGCAAATCTTTCCCCCTGCAGGTGGAGACTGGGGCCTTGAACCCGGGTCCTTGTGCACTGTAATGTGCCACCACCTGGCCCCCAGGCCTCCTTTCCTATGCTACTCTTACCTTTATTATGTTATCACCACATTCTATACTTATTTACTTAATAAATCAGAGTCCCCACTAAGTGTCAAACAAGGTGCTAAATTCTGGAATTGCAATATAGAAAATGACACAAAGACAACTTTCTCAGGGTCCAGAAACTAGTGGAAGAGACAAATATTAACCAAGCAATCATGAAAATGAAGGGATAACTACAGACTGGGGCATGTGTTAGGAAGAAAAGCATTACCTTTGAAAGCATTCGCCAAAAAACCTTGTTTCCCCCAGAAAGTGTGAGTGTCTAAGGGCAAGGACTATGCCAACTTGAGCATTGCAGTCTGGAGCAAGGGAGATACCTTGTGACTAAAACCAAGTCAGAGGGGCAAAGCAGAACCAGGCTAATAGCTGTTGGTGTGTGATGCAAGAAGCACTGATTAAGCTAGAGCTCCTTGCTTAAAAGCAGTTGTCACTGAGGCTGGCACAGAGATGAAATTACATGCCAGGAAGGTGGGGAAGGAGTGATAAGTGATCAAAGAGTTGAGCAGACCCTGATGACCACCCTTTATTAAACACGCCCCAAACAAAATGAGAATGAGATTGGTCAGCACACCAATGGACTTTCAGTTTTGAACCAGCTTTAAACTTCACCACTGATGCCATGTTGATTAACCAAGTTACTTAGCCCAATTGAGTCTTGACATTCTTATCTCTAGCAAGAAAATTCTAGAATTGAGTGTTCAGGTGTATCAGTTCATACCAGTTTCACCTTTGAAGCCCTATTATGGCAAGAGGTCACAGCAGGAAGGTGTTTGGTGCAATTCTCGGTGAAGGGGGCAATTTTCTGCTAATTTCTTTTTACTGATGGTTCATTTTCCAAGGTAACAGCCTAACAAATCTTGGGTCTCATTATTGTGATAGAAATAATTGATCCTGTACTCAAATTGCTCAGTTCTCTACCTCCAAGGTTTGGTGGTGTATTTGGGGAAATGCCGCACAGCACTAAACGAGAAATAATTGCATAGACACAGCTATAAATTGCACAGTGCTGCATTATACTCAGCTTCTAACTTCAGGAGTGGAGTCTAGCAGTAATAGGAAAACTAAAGCGTTTGCTAGCCTGCATTGAAGACCAGAGCAGCAGAGGCAGGGAACAGTCTTGCTGCTCTCATTTTACAGAAAGATAAATTAAGTCTCAATGAAGTAGGAGACAAGGAACTCAATACATGAAAAGTCATTCTTTCATAACTAAGTTCCTGGGGAAACTTTCAAAGGAATTTGAATATAAAAGAACCAAGAAGATGACTGTGTTTCTTCCCTTAAGTTGCATTAACAAATTACCACAGCTGAGTGGCAAGGGGAAAAAAGAAGTTTCGTTGCTTAGTTTTAGAGACTGTAAGTCAGATATCACATCTTTGGCGAGTTACTTTCTTCCAAGGAATGTGACGCTGTGTCTGTGTCTTCTGGTGGCTGAAAGTTGGCTGGCAACCTTTGCTATTACTGAACTTAGAGACACAGAACTCCATTTATTTTTGTTTTTATGCCCAGAAAGGTATTCTTCTACTGATATGTCTGTGTGCAAATATCGCCTTTTAATGTGGATCCTAGTCTTACTGAATTTGGAGTATGCCCTGTTATATGGAAAATCGTAATTTAGGGGGCAGGTGGTGACACACCTGGTTAAACACACGTTACAATGCCCAAGGGCCCCTGTTCAAGCCCCTGATCCCTACCTGCAGGAAGGGGAAGCAGCGCTGCAGGTGTCTTTTTGTCTCTTTCTCTATATATCTTCCCCTCCCCTCTCAATCTCTGTCTCTATCCAATAAATAAAATTTTAAAAAGAAAGAAAAAAAAGCTTAATTTTTTCTGACAAACTGAAGTGTTAAAATTTCAAACTTTGAGGGGCAGAAGTAGATAGCATAATAGTTATGGAGAGAGACTCTCATGCCTGAGACTCTGAAATTCCAGGTTCAATCCTGTACACCACCATCAACCTGATTTGAGCAGTGCTCTGGTATTTTAAAAAAATTAATAAATAATGTGGTGACTCATGTGGCACAGTGGATAAAAAAATTAATAAATAAATAAGATAAAATTTCAAACTTTGAGAATTTGGAGAGGGAATAATTCAATCTTTAGCAGTGACACAGAATTTAGATAAGAGAAGCCTTGCTCTGGGGAAATACTTCTAGATTTTATGAATCATCAGTAGGTACCAAGTAGGAAATTAGGAATTTAATCAATAACCTCAATGATCTTACTTGGTATGCTCCTCAATCCAGTAAGTTATAGAAGAAGATACCGAGGGTCAGAGAAGCAAGGTAATTTCCTCATGGGGCGGAGTAGCTCTAGATTTCAAATGCTTACCTGTATCTGTTCAACCTCATATGTTGTCTTAATACCCAAGATATATATATATATATATATATATATATATATATATATATATATATATATATATATTAGATAGACTGAAATTGAGCAAGGGTGATTAAGAAGGAGAGAGACAGAGAGATGCCTGCAGCACTGTTTCAACACTTGTGAAGCTCCCCTCCCCCCCACCCCACCCCACCCCCCCAAAGGCGGGGACCAGGAAGCTTTGTGCATTATAATGTGTGCGCTCAACCAGGTGCACCGCCACCGGCCCCAGTACCCAAATGTTTTAAAACAGATCTTAGAAGTCATTTTAAACACCACCACCTGTTGCTCTCCCCACCCCCATACTTTTGATACCCCAGGGTACCAGCCTTCTCACTCTTAATCCAGTGCTCTTTCTGCTGACTGTGTCTAGGTAATTTATTCTTCTAAGTTTCTGTCTGGCATGCAGGACTCAGTGTGACCAAGGCAGAGGTTGATGTCAGGCTGGTTCTAACATAAAAAAGTAATTTTCCATTACGCATAATGACCTCATTTCTGCAGTGACTTGTGGCAAAGCATGCTGTTTCATTTTCATTCACTTGCACTCATTTACCCACTTGTTACAATAATTTTACAGCATAAGTTAAATGTTGAAATCACTGGTTACATTACTAAACACCTCCAATGGTTATTAGGACCCTCCATGCAGAAAGAAGCAGAAATAAAAACAAGAATTTTAGGAGAATGAAAATACAGGCAGTTGAAGGATATGCAAAACTATATTCCAAGTGCGCAGAGTCGTCCTGGGGTCAGAACCAAGCATACTTGGCAGCAAGCCAGGGTCTGCTAGTGCAGCTGTGTGGTCTCAGATCTTAGTCTCAGTTTCCCCAACAATAGAAGTAGGGGAAATGATATGGATGGTTTTCAGAAGAGCAAAATAAAGAAGCATTTATGTGGATTGCCTGACAAGGCCTAGCACATAGTAGGCACTCTATAAATAGTACCCTTTATTCATAGAGTAAAAATAATATGTGCATCCTTTTGTGTATTGGCAGAATTCAATTTGGAATTCTTTTCCCCATCAAAGTTTCAAACAAGTAAATCATCCCTATATGTTTTTCATTCCCATATTATTATTTAAAGTAAAAAGGGGCTGGCTTATGTTTATTTATGTGGGTTTTGTGAATACAAAAGTCAACAAAAGAAACTGGCAGCTCTATCTCTAAGAATTTTTAAACAGGAGGGTCTTCTTAAATACCTCCCTGGTGTTTGGGGCTGCTGGTTGCCTGTAGTGGACTTGACAAAGGTCTTTTGTCGGTAGCTACGTTCAATTATGCCAGTGAATATAGCTACGTTCAATTATGCCAGTGAAATGTTCAGTGCCTTAGCTTCTTTAGTTCCAGAAAAAGGAAAATAGAACTGGAGATGAAGGAGCAAACTACCACATTTTTTTTTTTTGCAGAAACATGGGCATGTGTTGTCATGAAAATGTTCCTGATAAAAAACATCAAAGAACAATTGTAAAATTTAACCTTTTGCCATAGATGCTTTTATCAGGATTGACCTCGGTAGAGAGGTTAAGCAGTTGATACCTAGATAATAATAACAATATTAGGTGTACTCATTATTTTTTGCAGATAGTTCTAAAATACTGCTTCTAAGTCATAAACTCAAATTAAAACTTTGCTTTCAAATGTAAAATTCTTGGTTCACTGTCATTTTTAATGTTTCATTATTTTTATCGATTGATTAGACAGAGACAGCCAGAAATTGAGGAGAGAGATAGAGAGACACCTGCAACACTGCTTTACCTCTCACAAAGCTTTTACTTTGCTCGTGGGGACCGGGGCTTGAACCTGGGTCCTTGTGTGCTCAACCAGGTGAACCACCACCTGACCCTGGTTCATTGTAGTTTAGACAGAAGCAGAGAGATAGAGTGAAAGACAGACACAGCACCAAAGCTTCCTTCAGTGTGGTAAGGGCTGGGTTCAAGCCTGAGCTGTATGCATGTCAAGGCAGCACACACTATCCAAGTGAGTTATCTTGCCCATCCTAGGATTATTTTTAACTCTTGTGTTTACCTCTCATCTTCATTTCACTGAAAATTGAGCTTTCTATAAAGAATACAATCATGTAATTATTTTATCATAATATATATCCAAAGCAATGTCAGAAGTGCAACTTCAATATTAATACTAGCAATAAAACAGAGAGGCTTGAGTATCAGTTGGATTAACTGAAAACTTAAGC